>NC_084569.2:40347458-40407458 GCF_033978685.3 Nerophis lumbriciformis | reverse complement strand
TTTTACAACCCAGGTTTATTCCTGCACAAAAGGAGACGTGTGTGAGTTCCTTCACTGCCAAACATGCCTCAGTCAGGCAGAAAACAGACTGACTTATGTTTAAATGTATAAGGAAAAAAAATAAAATATATATATATATATATATATATATATATATATATGTATATATATATATATATATACATAACAAATGTCACTGACACTCTATTACGTAAAATATGAAACGCATATAATACAAAATAATAATACAATTCAACTGTATTAAATAACCAAAACATCATTAATTGATTATAACACACCATTTAAGTCAGGGACGTCAAACTGGTTTTCATTGAGGGCAACATGGCCGCTTGTAAAAGTGAATAATGTATGAATTTGCCTCTGGATTTCATAATTACTTTATATATATATATATATATATATATATATATATATATATATATATATATATATATATATATATATATATGTATGTGTGGGGAAAAAAATCACAAGACTATTTCATCTCTACAGGCCTGTTTCATGAGGGGGGGTACCCTCAATCGTCAGGAGATTTTAATGGGAGCATTCGCATACCATGGTTTATATAGGGCACAGAGTGGGTGGGTACAGGCTGGCCTAGGGGCGTGGTGATTGGCTCATGTGTTACCTAGGAGGTGTTTCCGTCTATGGCGGCATGCTGTGACAATTTCGCTGCGCTTGTTGAGGGATGACAGGTCTGGACGGTAAATAATAAACAGTTTCTCTTTCAAGCATAGGTTGCATCTTTTATTACCACTATTGTAAGGTGTGCTGGATGCAAGAATTTGCCATGTTATTGAATATTCAACATTATTGTCTTTGAGGTCCCAAATGTGTTTGCTGAGTTCTGTGGTATTTCGCAGGTTTTTGTTCCTGAAAGAAGCCTTGTGATTGTTCCATCTGGTTTTGAATTCTCCCTCGGTTAATCCTACATATGTGTCGGATGTGTTAATGTCCTTGCGTATTACCTTAGATTGGTAGACAACTGATGTTTGTAAACACCCCCCGTTGAGAGGGCAATCAGGTTTCTTTCGGCAGTTACAGCCTTTGGAGTCGCTCTGTATGGGGGCCGACGGCTCATTTGCAATTGTTTTGTTGTGGTTTGAGATGATTTGTCGTATATTGTTCATGCAGCTGTAGCTCAATTTAATGTTGTTCTTGTTGAATACTTTTCTTAAGGTGTTGTCTTTGGGAAAGTGTTTGTCAATCAGATTGAGGAATTTGTGTCCAATGTTAGTTGAGACGTTTTTGCTGTATGGGGGGGTTGTACCAGATGATGTCGTTTCGTTTTCTGTTCTTTTTTGGCTGGTTTCCTGGCGTGGGTTCATAGGTGAGGGTGAAATTGTATCCGCTTTCATCAAGGGCTTTTTGGTACGGGGGGGTTGCTTGGTCAAATTCAGCTTTGCTAGATGACAGCATCGATAGCCTTTTATTGATTCCGGTAGGTATTCTTTTTATATATATATATATATATATATATATATATATATATATATATATATATATATATATATATATATATATATATATATATATATATATATATATATATACATACATATGTATGTATGTACATTTTTTTTTTTTTATATATATATATTTTTTTTTAAGTAGACTGTTGATTTTACAATAAAAAACTTTACATTTACAAAATGTTACTGTAAAATTGTGTTGTTGTTTTTTCTTAAAACATTTTACGGTAAATATAAAACCAGTACGACTGTTTTTGGTTTTTTTTACGGAAAAAGCTGGCAGCTTAGTTGCCAGAATTGTACTATTGAATGGACATTGGTTTTTACAACATCATAATGTTAATGGAAAAAACAGTACAATTTTTTTTTTTATTCTGGCAACTTAGCTGCCAGTTTTTTCTACCGTAAAAACAAATGTACCGTTTTTCCATTTACAGTAACACGCCGTTAAAAACAAGATTTTACAGTCAAAATATGGCAGCTCAGGCAACAGAATTTTAAGGCAAAAAAAATTGTTTTTTTTTGTTTTGTTTTTCAATTTACAGTAATATGCTGTAAAGAACCCCGTGAAATGTATTGTCATTTTTATTAATTTGATGGGTAGTTTGCTGTAAAGTTAAATATTTTTATTTTGATAAAAACATGTTTGGAAAGTATGATAATATACTGTAATATTTGTTGCAATATTGGATACTATTACAGTTTAAAAGGCATGCAATTTCAAGCAGTACATATATTTTTTCTGTCAAAATGAAAAAAATCAATTACATTTAGTGAAAAAATATTAAATACTTTGACACATTTCCAGGTGTTTACGGGCCAGATACAATGATGTCGCAGGTCAGATCTGAGTTTGACACCTGTGATTTAAGTGAGTAAAACAACCAAACACATATCTGCATTGTGTTTAAATCACAAAAGTAGATTTGTGCCAAACATGCCTAGATCATACCTGCCAACTTTTGAAATCAGAAAAACCTAGTAGCCAGGGTCCAAGGGCCGCAGGCCCCGGTAGGTCCAGGACAAAGTCCTGGTGGGGGGTTCAGGCTTCGCCCCCCGACGCAAAATGATTATTAGCATTCAGACAGGTTAAAATGTTGCTAAAACCATCACTTTTCTATCAGTCACAGTGACTTTTCAAAACAAAAATATTACAGCAAAAATCATATGGGTTGATTGACATGTTTATTCTGTAAGCTAACTTCAATAGTTTGAAATTATTTTGACAGTTAATGCCAGTTATCCTGTCAACCTTTCACAAGACTTCAATTTGTTCATTGAAAGTATAAACAGTATAAACACTTTTTACAGTAAACAAATGGTAAAACAGTACTAAACAATTCCATTTAAAAAAAAAATTGGTGTCATTATTAACTTTCTGTCCAAGCTTGTATAATCTACTGCCTTGTTCAATTGTAAAAAATATTCTGTGCCTAAAATTCACATTTCTATCACAATTATCATACTGTAAACATGGTAAGCTAACTTCATTAAAATGAATAGTCCTGTCAATAGCATGGAATTACAATTCAAATGTAGTTTTTTTGTAAGCCTTTCAAAAGAATTCAAAATATGAAAAATTAATGAAAATTAATTTAAGCCATCAGACACTTGAAAAGTGGCACATCACATCTCTAATGTAATCATTTGAACTTTTCAACAGAAATAGCACTGCAAAAATATTAAGGACATACTTCTGTATTTTGGTAGTTATGCTGTCAACATTTAACAAGATTTCTTCAAAATAGTATAAACACTTTTAACAGTATGTCGTGCTGTGAAATACAGCCGACAGGATTGCGCACCAAACACGAAGCAAGGCCAAAGCGCATGCATGGTGCAGGAGAACAAAGGACTTCTTTCATTTAAGGTTTGTGATAAACCATCAAACTCATTCGTTAAAAGGACTCTATAGTAATATAAAGCGAATTTTTCTGGACATTATCATGCAAGAAAAGTTTATTTTTGGGACCGCGATCACCGCGTAATGATTTTTAAAGGTTGCATTACAAACATTTAACTGTCCCATGTGATCAGCCAGTGCGATTGGAAATCCATGCTCAATTATTGCCTCCGTAAATAAAACTTCGGCATTTATCACATCCAATGAATCTGTTTGGGCGACGAAAAACGTTGAAAGTTTTCCACTTGTATCGCTAGCAACGGCATTAGACTTGTGTTTTTTTGTCCCAACGTGGTCTTTTACATCGCTAATTCCTCTGTGTCCGATCGACAAATCTTGTCTGCACAAGGTGCAATTCGCGTAGTTTTCACCCTTTTTTTTTTTTTTTTAATGAATGAAAAACCGTATTTTTTATCACTGCAACCGTAACCCGGAATAGGTTGATGAAAACCGTACGAATTACGGGAAAACCGGAGTAGTTGGCAGGTATGCTAGATGAAAACAATGCACTTTCAGTACATATGGCAGAAGGATGGATTGGCACGCGCATGCGCACACGCAGACACACAGGAAGAGGGGGGGGGGAAACGTGAGTGCTATTTAGCTTGCTTATCCCTCGCCCAAAATGTCCTGAAAACTACACTACACTCGGTGAAATAAGACAATAACCTTTTCTTACGATCATTACATCAACATTCTTTGTGCTGGGTGGTTATTTTAACTCCCAAAAAGTCACTTTTCAGCCTCCATTGCTCCCACACACGTACTTACCTCAGTCAGGTGCAAAGCAGACTGAATGGGGTGACGCGGCAGCAACGTCACATCCTTTTGCCCTTCAAAATAAAGCTGCGTACTGTGACGAAAATATAGGAAGTATCAAAATAAAACCACAGCTGTTCAATAAAATCTCAAATATATACGAAGGGAATCTAAACCGAGATGCAAGAAACCAATTTTGGTGAAATTTACACACAAATAAAAACATTGTTGATGTTTTACTCCTCACGTTGCATTGACAAAATAGATAGAGTAAAAACAAATGTTTAATATAAAGGACGCGGGACACAAATGAGCTAAATTTCCCTGGTTCGAGTTGTCTGAGACAACGTTTAATCTCTATTAACCAGTTCATGATCAAGGACTAGAACTAGTCTCTATTTGGTAATGTTGCAATTTTCAATGCCATCAAGGAAATTGACTCAAAAAAAAGAAAAGTTCAGTACGGCTCCACTTTTCCAAAAATGCGCTAGCTTGACGCTAATATACCTTGGCTTTGCTATTGGCATGCCACTGATTAGCATTAGCGATTTTACATGGCGATTTCAACACCACAAAATGTGTTAATGAAGACTACAAGTAAGATGTATTCACATTTCAATCATGCGTGATGAAGATAATACTTGCAATATTAACACTTTTTAGGGTGCAACAAAAAAACAACTATACGCTACTGCCATTAAACATCTTGGACTTGCTACTGTGACTTCATCTTAATGTCTTACAATAGGAAGGGGATTCATATGGCCCCATTTGTCGCCGTTGACCTGACACATGAAACGTAACAAATTAGGGGGGGTGCACTATCTATCCACTTTAGCCTGCCAGATGGCAAGACTGTTCAATATCTTAAAATAAGTTTTGCGGCAATTTCTACTTTGACCACAGCGTCAGTTGCTACGAAGTGTGACGCTTTCCATCGTTTTCAGCAGACTGCATTGCAAAATGATAACACCTCTCTCACGCTAGATCCACCCCAGGAAAGGTCTCACACAAATCCCTTCCCTACTGTACTTGCGAATGAGACTCGGAAATATCATAACATAAATGTTATGATAAAAGAAGATATAACAGCCGCACCAGCAGTGGAAATAATCGGCTCATTTTTAAATGTTGCCATAAAAAATTTGATTTACCCTAAAAAAATTCAATAAATAAATATATATACACACTTTTTAGGGCGCAACAAAAAAACAGCTATACACTACTGCCATTAAACATCTTGGACTTGCTACTGTGACTTCATCTTAATGTCTTACAATAGGAAGGGGATTCATATGGCCCCATTTGTCGCCGTTGACCTGACACATGAAACGTAACAAATTAGGGGGGTGCACTATCTATCCACTTTAGCCTGCCAGATGGCAAGAGACCGTTCAATATCTTAAAATGTGTTTTGAGGCAATTTCTACTTTGACCCAAGCGTCAGTTGCTACGAAGTGTGACGCTTTCCGTCGTTTTCAGCAGACTGCATTGCAAAATGATTACACCTCGATCCACCCAGGAAAGGTCTCACACAAATCCCTTCCCTACTGTACTTGCGAATGAGACTCGGAAATATCATAACATAAATGTTGTGATAAAAGAAGATATAACAGCCGCAACAGTAGTGGAAATAATCGGCTCATTTTTAAATGTTGCCATAAAAAATTTGATTTTACCTAAAAATTTAAATAAATAAATATATATACACACTTTTTAGGGCGCAACAAAAAACAGCTACACACTACTGCCATTAAACATCTTGGACTTGCTACTGTGACTTCATCTTAATGTCTTACAATAGGAAGGGGATTCATATGGCCCCATTTGTCGCCGTTGACCTGACACATGAAACGTAACAAATTAGGGGGGGTGCACTATCTATCCACTTTAGCCTGCCAGATGGCAAGACTGTTCAATATCTTAAAATAAGTTTTGCAGCAATTTCTACTTTGACCACAGCGTCAGTTGCTACGATGTGTGACGCTTTCCGTCGTTTTCAGCAGACTGCATTGCAAAATGATTACACCTCGATCCACCCAGGAAAGGGCCCACACAAATCCCTTCCCTACTGTACTTGCGAATGAGACTTGGAAATATCATAACATAAATGTTGTGATAAAAGAAGATATAACAGCCGCACCAGTAGTGGAAATAATCGGCTCATTTTTAAATGTTGCCATAAAAAATGTGATTTTACCCTAAAAAAATTAAATAAATAAATATATATAAATTTTTTTTAGGGCACAACAAAAAACAGCTATACGCTACTGCCATTAAACATCTTGGACTTGCTACTGTGACTGCATCTTAATGTCTTACAATAGGAAGGGGATTCATATGACCCCATTTGTCGCCGTTGACCTGACACATGAAACGTAACAAATTAGGGGGGTGCACTATCTATCCACTTTAGCCTGCCAGATGGCAAGAGACCGTTCAATATCTTAAAATAAGTTTTGCGGCAATTTCTACTTTGACCACAGCGTCAGTTGCTACGAAGTGTGACACTTTCCGTCGTTTTCAGCAGACTGCATTGCAAAATGATTACACCTCTCTCACGCTAGATCCACCCCAGGAAAGGGCCCACACAAATGCCTTCCCTACTGTACTTGCGAATGAGACTCGGAAATATCATAACATAAATGTTACGATAAAACAAGATATAACAGCCGCAACAGTAGTGGAAATAATCGGCTCATTTTTAAATGTTGCCATAAAAAATGTGATTTTACCTAAAAAAATTAAATAATTAAATATATATACACACTTTTTAGGGCGCAACAAAAAACAGCTACACACTACTGCCATTAAACATCTTGGACTTGCTACTGTGACTTCATCTTAATGTCTTACAATAGGAAGGGGATTCATATGGCCCCATTTGTCGCCGTTGACCTGACACATGAAACGTAACAAATTAGGGGGGGTGCACTATCTATCCACTTTAGCCTGCCAGATGGCAAGACTGTTCAATATCTTAATATAAGTTTTACGCCAATTTCTACTTTGACCACAGCGTCAGTTGCTACGAAGTGTGACGCTTTCCGTCGTTTTCAGCAGACTGCATTGCAAAATGATTACACCTCGATCCACCCAGGAAAGGTCTCACACAAATCCCTTCCCTACTGTACTTGCGAATGAGACTTGGAAATATCATAACATAAATGTTGTGATAAAAGAAGATATAACAGCCGCAACAGTAGTGGAAATAATCGGCTCATTTTTAAATGTTGCCATAAAAATTTTTATTTACCCTAAAAAAATTAAATAAATAAATATATATACACACTTTTTAGGGCGCAACAAAAAAACAACTATATACGCTACTGCTTTTAAACATCTTGGACTTGCTACTGTGACTGCATCTTAATGTCTTACAATAGGAAGGGGATTCATATGGCCCCATTTGTCGCCGTTGACCTGACACATGAAACGTAACAAATTAGGGGGGTGCACTATCTATCCACTTTAGCCTGCCAGATGGCAAGAGACTGTTCAATATCTTAAAATAAGTTTTGCGCCAATTTCTACTTTGACCACAGCGTCAGTTGCTACAAAGTGTGACGCTTTCCGTCGTTTTCAGCAGACTGCATTGCAAAATGATTACACCTCGATCCACCCAGGAAAGGTCTCACACAAATCCCTTCCCTACTGTACTTGCAAATGAGACTCGGAAATATCATAACATAAATGTTGTGATAAAAGAAGATATAACAGCCGCAACAGTAGTGGAAATAATCGGCTCATTTTTAAATGTTGCCATAAAAAATGTGATTTACCCTAAAAAAATTAAATAAATAAATATATATACACACTTTTTAGGGCGCAACAAAAAAACAGCTACACACTACTGCCATTAAACATCTTGGACTTGCTACTGTGACTTCATCTTAATGTCTTACAGTAGGAAGGGGATTCATATGGCCCCATTTGTCGCCGTTGACCTGACACATGAAACGTAACAAATTAGGGGGGTGCACTATCTATCCACTTTAGCCTGCCAGATGGCAAGACTGTTCAATATCTTAAAATATGTTTTGAGGCAATTTCTACTTTGACCACAGCGTCAGTTGCTACGAAGTGTGACGCTTTCCGTCGTTTTCAGCAGACTGCATTGCAAAATGATTACACCTCGATCCACCCAGGAAAGGTCTCACACAAATCCCTTCCCTACTGTACTTGCGAATGAGACTTGGAAATATCATAACATGAATGTTGTGATAAAAGAAGATATAACAGCCGCAACAGTAGTGGAAATAATCGGCTCATTTTTAAATGTTGCCATAAAAAATTTGATTTACCCTAAAAAAATTAAATAAATAAATATATATACATTTTTTTTAGGGCACAACAAAAAACAGCTACACACTACTGCCATTAAACATCTTGGACTTGCTACTGTGACTTCATCTTAATGTCTTACAATAGGAAGGGGATTCATATGGCCCCATTTGTCGCCGTTGACCTGACACATGAAACGTAACAAATTAGGGGGGGTGCACTATCTATCCACTTTAGCCTGCCAGATGGCAAGACTGTTCAATATCTTAAAATAAGTTTTGCAGCAATTTCTACTTTGACCACAAGCGTCAGTTGCTACGAAGTGTGACACTTTCCATCGTTTTCAGCAGACTGCATTGCAAAATGATTACACCTCGATCCACCCAGGAAAGGTCTCACACAAATCCCTTCCCTACCGTACTTGCGAATGAGACTCGGAAATATCATAACATAAATGTTACGATAAAACAAGATATAACAGCCGCACCAGCAGTGGAAATAATCGGCTCATTTTTAAATGTTGCCATAAAAAATTTGATTTACCCTAAAAAAATTAAATAAATAAATATATTTACTTTTTTTTTAGGGCACAACAAAAAACAGCTACACACTACTGCCATTAAACATCTTGGACTTGCTACTGTGACTGGATCTTAATGTCTTACAATAGGAAGGGGATTCATATGACCCCATTTGTCGCCGTTGACCTGACACATGAAACGTGCCAAATTAGGGGGGGTGCACTATCTATCCACTTTAGCCTGCCAGATGGCAAGAGACCGTTCAATATCTTAAAATAAGTTTTACGCCAATTTCTACTTTGACCACAGCGTCAGTTGCTACGAAGTGTGACGCTTTCCGTCGTTTTCAGCAGACTGCATTGCAAAATGATTACACCTCGATCCACCCAGGAAAGGTCTCACACAAATCCCTTCCCTACTGTACTTGCGAATGAGACTTGGAAATATCATAACATAAATGTTGTGATAAAAGAAGATATAAAAGCCGCAACAGTAGTGGAAATAATCGGTTCGTTTTTAAATGTTGCCATAAAAAATTTGATTTACCCTAAAAAAATTTAATAAATAAATATATATACACACTTTTTAGGGCGCAACCAAAAACAGCTATACACTACTGCCATTAAACATCTTGGACTTGCTACTGTGACTTCATCTTAATGTCTTACAATAGGAAGGGGATTCATATGGCCCCATTTGTCGCCGTTGACCTGACACATGAAACGTAACAAATTAGGGGGGGTGCACTATCTCTCCACTTTAGCCTGCCAGATGGCAAGAGACTGTTCAATATCTTAATATAAGTTTCACGCCAATTTCTACTTTGACCACAGCGTCAGTTGCTACGAAGTGTGACGCTTTCCGTCGTTTTCAGCAGACTGCATTGCAAAATGATTACACCTCGATCCACCCAGGAAAGGTCTCACACAAATCCCTTTCCTACTGTACTTGCGAATGAGACTTGGAAATATCATAACATAAATGTTGTGATAAAACAAGATATAACAGCCGCACCAGTAGTGGAAATAATCGGCTCATTTTTAAATGTTGCCATAAAAAATTTTATTTACCCTAAAAAAATTAAATAAATATATATATATACACACTTTTTAGGGCGCAACAAAAAAACAGCTATACAATACTGCCATTAAACATCTTAGACTTGCTACTGTGACTTCATCTTAATGTCTTACAATAGGAAGGGGATTCATATGACCCCATTTGTCGCCGTTGACCTGACACATGAAACGTGCCAAATTAGGGGGGGTGCACTATCCATCCACTTTAGCCTGCCAGATGGCAAGAGACCGTTCAATATCTTAAAATAAGTTTTACGCCAATTTCTACTTTGACCACAGCGTCAGTTGCTACGAAGTGTGACGCTTTCCGTCGTTTTCAGCAGACTGCATTGCAAAATGATTACACCTCGATCCACCCAGGAAAGGTCTCACACAAATCCCTTCCCTACTGTACTTGCGAATGAGACTCGGAAATATCATAACATAAATGTTACGATAAAACAAGATATAACAGCCGCGCCAGCAGTGGAAATAATCGGCTCATTTTTAAATGTTGCCATAAAAAATTTGATTTACCCTAAAAAAATGAAATAAATAAATATATATACATTTTTTTTAGGGCACAACAAAAAACAGCTACACACTACTGCCATTAAACATCTTGGACTTGCTACTGTGACTTCATCTTAATGTCTTACAATAGGAAGGGGATTCATATGGCCCCATTTGTCGCCGTTGACCTGACACATGAAACGTAACAAATTAGGGGGGTGCACTATCTATCCACTTTAGCCTGCCAGATGGCAAGACTGTTCAATATCTTAAAATAAGTTTTGCGGCAATTTCTACTTTGACCCAAGCGTCAGTTGCTACGAAGTGTGACGCTTTCCGTCGTTTTCAGCAGACTGCAATGCAAAATGATTACACCTCGATCCACCCAGGAAATGTCTCACACAAATCCCTTCCCTACTGTACTTGCGAATGAGACTCGGAAATATCATAACATAAATGTTGTGATAAAAGAAGATATAACAGCCGCACCAGCAGTGGAAATAATCGGCTCATTTTTAAATGTTTCCATAAAAAATGTGATTTTACCCTAAAAAAATTAAATAAATAAATATATTTACATTTTTTTTAGGGCACAACAAAAAACAGCTACACACTACTGCCATTAAACATCTTGGACTTGCTACTGTGACTTCATCTTAATGTCTTACAATAGGAAGGGGATTCATATGGCCCCATTTGTCGCCGTTGACCTGACACATGAAACGTAACAAATTAGGGGGGTGCACTATCTATCCACTTTAGCCTGCCAGATGGCAAGAGACCGTTCAATATCTTAAAATAAGTTTTGCGGCAATTTCTACTTTGACCACAGCGTCAGTTGCTACGAAGTGTGACACTTTCCGTCATTTTCAGCAGACTGCATTGCAAAATGATTACACCTCGATCCACCCAGGAAAGGTCTCACACAAATCCCTTCCCTACTGTACTTGCGAATGAGACTCGGAAATATCATAACATAAATGTTACGATAAAACAAGATATAACAGCCGCGCCAGCAGTGGAAATAATCGGCTCATTTTTAAATGTTGCCATAAAAATTTGATTTTACCCTAAAAAAATTAAATAAATAAATAAATATACATTTTTTTTAGGGCACAACAAAAAACAGCTACACACTACTGCCATTAAACATCTTGGAGTTGCTACTGTGACTTCATCTTAATGTCTTACAATAGGAAGGGGATTCATATGACGCCATTTGTCGCCGTTGACCTGACACATGAAACGTGCCAAATTAGGGGGGGTGCACTATCTATCCACTTTAGCCTGCCAGATGGCAAGACTGTTCAATATCTTAAAATAAGTTTTGCGCCAATTTCTACTTTGACCACAGCGTCAGTTGCTACGAAGTGTGACGCTTTCCGTCGTTTTCAGCAGACTGCATTGCAAAATGATTACACCTCGATCCACCCAGGAAAGGTCTCACACAAATCCCTTCCCTACTGTACTTGCGAATGAGACTTGGAAATATCATAACATAAATGTTGTGATAAAAGAAGATATAACAGCCGCAACAGTAGTGGAAATAATCGGCTCATTTTTAAATGTTGCCATAAAAAATGTGATTTTACCCTAAAAAAATGTAATAAATAAATATATATATACACACTTTTTAGGGCGCAACAAAAAACAGCTACACACTACTGCCATTAAACATCTTGGACTTGCTACTGTGACTTCATCTTAATGTCTTACAATAGGAAGGGGATTCATATGGCCCCATTTGTCGCCGTTGACCTGACACATGAAACGTAACAAATTAGGGGGGGTGCACTATCTATCCACTTTAGCCTGCCAGATGGCAAGAGACTGTTCAATATCTTAAAATAAGTTTTACGCCAATTTCTACTTTGACCACAGCGTCAGTTGCTACGAAGTGTGACACTTTCCATCATTTTCAGCAGACTGCATTGCAAAATGATTACACCTCGATCCACCCAGGAAAGGTCTCACACAAATCCCTTCCCTACTGTACTTGCGAATGAGACTCGGAAATATCATAACATAAATGTTGTGATAAAAGAAGATATAACAGCCGCACCAGCAGTGGAAATAATCGGCTCATTTTTAAATGTTTCCATAAAAAATGTGATTTTACCTAAAAAAATTAAATAAATAAATATATATACACACTTTTTAGGGCGCAACAAAAACAACTATACGCTACTGCTTTTAAACATCTTGGACTTGCTACTGTGACTTCATCTTAATGTCTTACAATAGGAAGGGGATTCATATGGCCCCATTTGTCGCCGTTGACCTGACACATGAAACGTAACAAATTAGGGGGGGTGCACTATCCATCCACTTTAGCCTGCCAGATGGCAAGAGACCGTTCAATATCTTAAAATAAGTTTTGCGGCAATTTCTACTTTGACCACAGCGTCAGTTGCTACGAAGTGTGACGCTTTCCGTCGTTTTCAGCAGACTGCATTGCAAAATGATTACACCTCGATCCACCCAGGAAAGGTCTCACACAAATCCCTTCCCTACTGTACTTGCGAATGAGACTTGGAAATATCATAACATAAATGTTGCGATAAAAGAAGATATAACAGCCGCAACAGCAGTGGAAATAATCGGCTTGTTTTTAAATGTTGCCATAAAAAATTTGATTTTACCAAAAAAAATTAAATAAATAAATATATATACACACTTTTTAGGGCGCAACAAAAACAACTATACGCTACTGCCATTAAACATCTTGGACTTGCTACTGTGACTTCATCTTAATGTCTTACAATAGGAAGGGGATTCATAAGGCCCCATTTGTCGCCGTTGACCTGACACATGAAACGTAACAAATTAGGGGGGTGCACTATCTATCCACTTTAGCCTGCCAGATGGCAAGACCGTTCAATATCTTAAAATAAGTTTTGCGGCAATTTCTACTTTGACCACAAGCGTCAGTTGCTACGAAGTGTGACACTTTCCATCGTTTTCAGCAGACTGCATTGCAAAATGATTACACCTCGATCCACCCAGGAAAGGTCTCACACAAATCCCTTCCCTACTGTACTTGCGAATGAGACTCGGAAATATCATAACATAAATGTTACGATAAAAGAAGATATAACAGCCGCGCCAGCAGTGGAAATAATCGGCTCATTTTTAAATGTTGCCATAAAAAATTTGATTTTACCTAAAAAAATTAAATAATTAAATATATATACACACTTTTTAGGGCGCAACAAAAAACAGCTATACACTACTGCTTTTAAACATCTTGGACTTGCTACTGTGACTGCATCTTAATGTCTTACAATAGGAAGGGGATTCATATGGCCCCATTTGTCGCCGTTGACCTGACACATGAAACGTAACAAATTAGGGGGGGTGCACTATCTATCCACTTTAGCCTGCCAGATGGCAAGAGACTGTTCAATATCTTAATATAAGTTTTACGCCAATTTCTACTTTGACCACAGCGTCAGTTGCTACGAAGTGTGACGCTTTCCGTCGTTTTCAGCAGACTGCATTGCAAAATGATTACACCTCGATCCACCCAGGAAAGGTCTCACACAAATCCCTTCCCTACTGTACTTGCGAATGAGACTTGGAAATATCATAACATAAATGTTGTGATAAAAGAAGATATAACAGCCGCAACAGTAGTGGAAATAATCGGCTCATTTTTAAATTTTGCCATAAAATGTTTTATTTACCCTAAAAAAATTAAATAAATAAATATATATACATTTTTTTAGGGCACAACAAAAAACAGCTACACACTACTGCCATTAAACATCTTGGACTTGCTACTGTGACTTCATCTTAATGTCTTACAATAGGAAGGGGATTCATATGGCCCCATTTGTCGCCGTTGACCTGACACATGAAACGTAACAAATTAGGGGGGGTGCACTATCCATCCACTTTAGCCTGCCAGATGGCAAGAGACTGTTCAATATCTTAAAATAAGTTTTGCGGCAATTTCTACTTTGACCACAGCGTCAGTTGCTACGAAGTGTGACGCTTTCCGTCGTTTTCAGCAGACTGCATTGCAAAATGATTACACCTCGATCCACCCAGGAAAGGTCTCACACAAATCCCTTCCCTACTGTACTTGCGAATGAGACTCGGAAATATCATAACATAAATGTTGTGATAAAAGAAGATATAACAGCCGCAACAGTAGTGGAAATAATCGGCTCATTTTTAAATGTTGCCATAAAAAATTTGATTTACCCTAAAAAAATTAAATAAATAAATATATATACATTTTTTTTTAGGGCACAACAAAAAACAGCTACACACTACTGCCATTAAACATCTTGGACTTGCTACTGTGACTGCATCTTAATGTCTTACAATAGGTAGGGGATTCATATGACCCCATTTGTCGCCGTTGACCTGACACATGAAACGTAACAAATTAGGGGGGTGCACTATCTATCCACTTTAGCCTGCCAGATGGCAAGAGACCGTTCAATATCTTAAAATGTGTTTTGAGGCAATTTCTACTTTGACCACAGCGTCAGTTGCTACGAAGTGTGACGCTTTCCGTCGTTTTCAGCAGACTGCATTGCAAAATGATTACACCTCGATCCACCCAGGAAAGGTCTCACACAAATCCCTTCCCTACTGTACTTGCGAATGAGACTCGGAAATATCATAACATAAATGTTGTGATAAAAGAAGATATAACAGCCGCACCAGTAGTGGAAATAATCGGCTCGTTTTTAAATGTTGCCATAAAAAATGTGATTTTACCTAAAAAAATTAAATAAATAAATATATACACACACTTTTTAGGGCGCAACAAAAAAACAGCTATACACTACTGCCATTAAACATCTTGGACTTGCTACTGTGACTTCATCTTAATGTCTTACAATAGGAAGGGGATTCATATGGCCCCATTTGTCGCCGTTGACCTGACACATGAAACGTAACAAATTAGGGGGGTGCACTATCTATCCACTTTAGCCTGCCAGATGGCAAGAGACTGTTCAATATCTTAATATAAGTTTTGCGGCAATTTCTACTTTGACCACAGCGTCAGTTGCTACGAAGTGTGACGCTTTCCGTCGTTTTCAGCAGACTGCATTGCAAAATGATTACACCTCGATCCACCCAGGAAAGGTCTCAGACAAATCCCTTCCCTACTGTTCTTGCGAATGAGACTTGGAAATATCATAACATAAATGTTGTGATAAAAGAAGATATAACAGCCGCAACAGTAGTGGAAATAATCGGCTCATTTTTAAATGTTGCCATAAAAAATGTGATTTACCCTAAAAAAATTAAATAAATAAATATATATACACACTTTTTAGGGCGCAACAAAAAAACAGCTACACACTACTGCCATTAAACATCTTGGACTTGCTACTGTGACTGCATCTTAATGTCTTACAATAGGAAGGGGATTCATATGGCCCCATTTGTCGCCGTTGACCTGACACATGAAACGTAACAAATTAGGGGGGGTGCACTATCTATCCACTTTAGCCTGCCAGATGGCAAGACCGTTCAATATCTTAAAATAAGTTTTGCGGCAATTTCTACTTTGACCACAAGCGTCAGTTGCTACGAAGTGTGACACTTTCCATCGTTTTCAGCAGACTGCATTGCAAAATGATTACACCTCGATCCACCCAGGAAAGGTCTCACACAAATCCCTTCCCTACTGTACTTGCGAATGAGACTCGGAAATATCATAACATAAATGTTGTGATAAAAGAAGATATAACAGCCGCAACAGTAGTGGAAATAATCGGCTCATTTTTAAATGTTTCCATAAAAATGTGATTTTACCCTAAAAAAATTAAATAAATAAATATATATACATTTTTTTTAGGGCACAACAAAAAACAGCTACACACTACTGCCATTAAACATCTTGGACTTGCTACTGTGACTTCATCTTAATGTCTTACAATAGGAAGGGGATTCATATGGCCCCATTTGTCGCCGTTGACCTGACACATGAAACATAACAAATTAGGGGGGGTGCACTATCTATCCACTTTAGCTTGCCAGATGGCAAGACTGTTCAATATCTTAAAATAAGTTTTGCGCCAATTTCTACTTTGACCACAGCGTCAGTTGCTACGAAGTGTGCCGCTTTCCGTCGTTTTCAGCAGACTGCATTGCAAAATGATTACACCTAGATCCACCCCAGGAAAGGGCCCACACAAATCCCTTCCCTACTGTACTTGCGAATGAGACTTGGAAATATCATAACATAAATGTTGTGATAAAAGAAGATATAACAGCCGCAACAGTAGTGGAAATAATCGGCTTGTTTTTAAATGTTGCAATTTAAAATCAAATTTTACCTTTACCAGCGCTGTGCCCCTGATCACTCGTGTTGCCGGGCGATCGGGGAAGGCCTCGACACAAACAGCCACCCAAGGCTTCCCCGTCAATGCACCGAACGTCGCTGGGTAACACGAAGTGACGCGAGGGCGCATTAGGCAATGTGGCAGCAGCCTGGCTGGTGTGTGATTATGCTAACGTGAAAGGAAAAACAAACAGTGAGCTTACGTTGGAATGGACAAGCGACCACACGGGCTAAAAACCTGACATACGCATCGGTTCCGTTCCCGTGACGACCGCGTGCGCTTTAGTGTGCCTAAATTAGAACTTCAATCATTCATAAAACAGGAAGGACATTTAAAATAAAATAAGGAAGGCAATACAAGCTACTTTTCTCCTACGCTTTGAACCCTGCGGCTCATAAAACAGTGTTTCGTGCTGTTTAGAGCAGGGGTGTCAAACTCAAATACAGAGTGGGCCAAAATGTAAAACTGAACAAAGCCGCGGGCCAAGGTTGAACAAATTAACCTTTTAATAGGGACCCAAACAAGTTTTGCATTGAATATTGAACAAGCAAGGCTTATATAACTTTATAGTGACATGCAAAATCCAGTTTCAAATAATAATAATAATAATTAAAAAATATCAATGGCATATCAAATACAATTTAAATACAAATGTAATGCCTCTTTTCTATTTGCAGCCTTCTGAGGTAAATATCAACATTAACTTTTTCCGCAGGCTAATAAATCAGAAAAGAAAATAACAATGAATAAACCAACCATTCAAGACTTTAAACTGCTCAGTTTGCAACACACTGATCTAATCTGATGTGCCCAAGCCAGATACCTGCCATCTTTTCTTGGATGCTAGTTCATTAATGTCGGGGCTCAGGCTTTGAGCTGAGGCAACCCTCATTATCGAACGCAGTTGTTCATCAGTCATTATACCTCGTCAGAGGTGGGTAAAGTAGCCAGAAATTGTACTCAAGTAAGAGTACTGTTACTTTAGAGATGTATTACTCAAGTAAAAGTAAGGAGTAGTCACCCAAATATTTACTTGAGTAAAAGTAAAAAGTATGTTGTGAAAAAACTACTCAAGTACTGAGTAACTGATGAGTAACATACACACACATATCATATATATATATATATACACACATATATATACATACACACACACACATATATATATATACATATATATACACATATACATAATGTATATATATATACACACACACACATATATATATATATATACACACACACATATATATATACATACATTGATATATACAGTATATAATTTATATTTATTTATTTTGCCGTTTTTGTTTACATGTTAAAGGTGTTTTAATGAATATACATGCATGTTTAACACATATAGATTCCTTTCTTTCATGAAGACAAGAATATAAGTTGGTGTATTACCTGATTCTGATGACTTGCATTGATTGTAATCAGACAGTAGTGATGATTACGTCCTCGTTTTCAAATGGAGGAGAAAAAAAGTTCCTCCTTTCTGTCTAATACCACATGAAAGTGGTTGGTTTTTGGTATCTTATTTGTCCAGCTTCCATATTCGTTTTTATACACTTTACAAGAAATACATTGGCGGCAAACTCCGTAGCTTGCTAGCTTGTTTGCGCTGGCTTTCGGAGACTCTTATTTTGAAAGCGCAGGCGCGATGGAGCGGCACTTTTATTGTGAAGACAGGAACTGTGCAGTCAGTCTTTAGGCTTTTGACGGGATGTACGGTTGAAATAAAAAAAAGGATCTTTTTTCCTTCACACTTTTGATTGATTGATTGGAACTTTTATTAGTAGATTGCACAGTACAGTACATATTCCGTACAATTGACCACTAAATGGTAACACCCGAATACGTTTTTCAACTTGTTTAAGTCAGGTCATGTGACCGCCTGGCTCTGTTTGATTGGTCCAACGTCACCAGTGACTGCATCTGATTGGTGGAACGGAGTGAACGTCACCAGTGACTGTATTTGGTGAAACGCAGGCACTTTGAAGGTCTGTCTGACAGACCAAAACAAACAAAGCGTGTATTAACAGATCGATAAAAATTAGTAGCGAGTAGCGAGCTGAATGTAGATAAAAGTAGCGGAGTAAAAGTAGCGTTTCTTCTCTATAAATATACTCAAGTAAAAGTAAAAGTATGTTGCATTAAAACTACTCTTAGAAGTACAATTTATCCCAAAAGTTACTCAAGTAGATGTAACGGAGTAAATGTAGCGCGTTACTACCCACCTCTGTACCTCGTATTCCACCCGCACCACAGTCTTGGGGGCGTGCCTTAAAGGCACTGCGTTTATCGTCCTCCACGAGCTGTCGTCACGTCTGCTTGTCATCCATTCCAACAACGTGCCGGCCTGATCACAAAATATGTGCGACTTCGGCACACACCACACGTAAATGCAAGGCATACTTAGCCAACAGCGATACAGGTCACACTGAGGGCGGCCGTAAAAATAACTTTAACACTGTTAGAAATATGCGCCACACTGTGAATCCACCCCAAACGAGAATGACAAACACATTTCGGGAGAACATCCGCACCGTAACACAACATAAACACAACAGAACAAATACCCAGAATCCCATGCAGCCCTAACTCTTCCGTGACGCTACAATATACACCCCCCGCTACCAGCAAATCCCCCCTCCCCCTCTCCGTGCGTCGGTTGAGGTGGGCGGGGTTGGGGGGGCGGGGTTTGGTGTATATTGTAGCGTCACGGAAGAGTTAGGGCTGCATGGGATTCTGGGTATTTGTTCTGTTGTGTTTATGTTGTGTTACGGTGCGGATGTTCTCCAGAAATGTGTTTGTCATTCTTGTTCGGGGTGGATTCACAGTGTGGCGCATATTTTTAACAGTGTTAAAGTTATTTATACGAGCACCGTCAGTGTAACCTGTATCGCTGTTGGCCAAGTATGCGTTGCATTTACGTGTGTGTGCGCATATTATGTGACTGGGCCAGCATTCGCTGGACTGGGTGAAAAGCGGACGTGACGATTTTTGGGAGGGTTGGCAAGTATGAGAATTAGCGGTGAATACGGTGTTACCGCGGCACCGCCGCTGAAAAAATTGGTGGGCCAGCTCTCGTGTTAATTTGATATCGCCTCAAGGGCCAAGTGAAATTACACGAGGGGCCAAATTTGGCCTGGGGGCCAGAGTTTGACACCCATGCTTGAAAGCTTTTGCCCTTCTGTCTTCTCACCATTCATAGCGTTTCTACTCATACGAATTCTTCATTTATGACTCCAAGCAATGTTTGTAAGTTTTCCAATGTAACTAAAACTATTAGTACTTACCAGTTTGTGTGATGTTTGCAGGCAGTAAAATATAATCCGTGCAACATGACATGTTATGTAGACCACAAGGAAGTGGTTTAAATGTAGGGAAAAAAACGTACTATAGCAACTTTTGTGTGAAAATAGACCTGAACACACCAACTCCTCGGCAGTGCGCCTTATAATCCAGTGCGCCTTATGTGCCGAAAAATACACTAAACTGACCCATTACAGTAAATCACAGACTTCCTGTTGTCAGATGTTGACCACAGTATGAGGTTTATGAAAATTCTCTAACTTTTACACCATTTTGAACTCTATTTCCACCAACCACACCCTCCACTCACCTCGGACAATCAAACTACCATTTTTGAAGTGCAAACATCCATCCATTCATTTTCTTTCAAAGTCCTATTATCACCTCCTCCTGGAAAGTTTTCACGGTCCACATTTTTTTTTTCCCCGACCATTTCAAAACAATCCACTTACAAACTGTCATGACTTGGACTATGGAGTTTTTGTTTTCCCAAGATGCAAGAGAATTTGGATCGGACATGGCTTGAAGGTGGGCACATGATTTATTTATCCAAAAAAAAGAATAAACGAAAAGCGCGCACTAGTGATGGGTCCGGCAACACCGATGCATCGGCGCATGCGTCGAGCTCATAGAGCGAAACCCTGTGTCGGTTTTAGAAAGTCACGTGACCGATCATGAGCTGTTTTGGTCACGTGACCGATACGCCAACTGTGTCGCCTCCTCTGTGCCCTGTGAGCGGCTCTTTTCTACAGCCGGAGAAATAATAACTAAGAAAAATCGTCTAAAATGTAATACGTCGGAAAAACTTTTTTTTTTTTTTTTTTTTACAAAAATGTGTAAAAAAATAAAATAAAATAAATTCCCAGTCCACAATCATCCACAACACGTTCTCTTAGATGTCCATGTTATGATACATGTTCACATTATTTATTGACTGTATCTAAAAAAGATAAAAATATATTTTTATTTAAATGAAGATATGAAATAATCCTAAATGACTTGGTTTATATTATTGTATATACTAGGGCAGGGGTCACCAACGCGGTGCCCGCGGTCACCAGGTAGCCCGTAAGGACCAGGTCAGTCGCCCGCTGGCCTGTTCTAAAAATAGCTCAAAGAGCAGCACTTACCAGTGAGCTGCCTCTATTTTTTAAATTGTATTTATTTACTAGCAAGCTGGTCTCGCTTTGCTCGACATTTTTAATTCTAAAAGAGACAAAACTCAAATAGAATTTGAAAATCCAAGAAAATATTTTAAAGACTTGGTCTTCACTTGGAATAAGTGGTAGAAAATGGATGGATGGATGGGTCTTCACTTGTTTAAATAAATTCATTTATTTTCTACTTTGCTTCTTATTACTTTTAGAAATACAATTTTAGAGAAAAAATACAACCTTAAAAATGATTTTAGGATTTTTAAACAAATATACCTTTTTACCTTTTAAATTTCTTCCTTTTCTTTCCTGACAATTTAAATCAATTTTCAAGTAATTTTTTTTTTTTAATTATTGTAAAGAATGATAAATATTTTAGCTTCTGGTTTTTCGACGAAGAATATTTGTGAAATATTTCTTCAAACTTACTATGATTAAAATTCAAAAAAATTATTCTGGCAAATCTAGAAAATCTGTTGAATCAAATTTAAATCTTATTTCAAAGTATTTTGAATTTCTTTTAAAATTGTTGTTCTGGAAAATCTAGAAGAAATACTGATTTGTCTTTGTTGGAAATATAGCTTGGTCCAATTTGTTAAATATTCTAACAAAATGCAGATTGGATTTTAACCAATTTAAAACATGTCATCAAAATTCTAAAATGTATCTTAATCAGGAAAAATGACTAATGATCTTCCATAAATTCTTTTTTTAATTTTTTCAAAAAGATTCAAATTAGCTAGTTTTTCCTCTTCTTTTTGTCGGTTGAATTTAGAATTTTAAAGAGTCGAAATTGAAGACAAACTATGTTTCAAAATTTTATTTTAATTTTTTTCGTGTTTTCTCCTCTTTTAAACCGTTCAATTAAGTGTTTTTTTCATCATTTATTCTCTACAAAAAACCTTCCGTAAAAGGAAAAAAAATGTATGACGGAATGACAGACAGAAATACCCATTTTTTTATATATATAAATGTATTTATTTAGCTATTCTTGTTTAAATCACACTTACGTGTAACTTACAAATGACAATATATTTATTTATTTAAGTGTGTATCAAACTGGTAGCCCTTCGCATTAATCAGTACCCAAGAAGTAGTTTTTGGTTTCAAAAAGGTTGGTGACCCCTGTACTAGGGCATCAAATCAGTGTCAGTTGAGTCGGTCCATAGGTTGCCTGTAGGGATTTTTAATGTCCAGCAGATGTCAGTATTTAGTGACACAGTATCGACACAGTATCAATACAGTTTTGCAATGTGTCAAAACGCTTCATGACGCCTCATCAACCCATCACTAGCGCGCACTTTGGCGTGATGTGACAGGTGAAAACTAATGGTTGCTATGGTGACAAACAAGAGTGCACAATGAGTCCAAACGTGGAACAGGTGAAACTAATGGGTAATCATGCAAACAAGACAAGGGAGTGACAAGCCAGAAACTAAAGATTCCTATAACTAAACAAAAACATGACTTAAAACAAAACATGACTACACAGACATGACACAAACCCCGTTTCCATATGAGTTGGGAAATTGTGTTAGATGTAAATATAAACGTAATACAATGATTTGCAAATCATTTTCAAGCCATATTCAGTTGAATATGCTACAAAGACAACATATTTGATGTTCAAACTCATAAACATTTTTTTTTTTTTGCAAATAATCATTAACTTTCGAATTTGATGCCAGCAACACGTGACAAAGAAGTTGGGAAAGGTGGCAATAAATACTGATAAAGTTGAGGAATGCTCATCAAACACTTATTTGGAACAGGCAAATTGGGAACAGGTGGGTGCCATGATTGGGTATACAAGTAGATTCCATGAAATGCTCAGTCATTCACAAACAAGGACGGGGCGAGGGTCACCACTTTGTCAACAAATGCCTGAGCAAATTGTTGAACAGTTTAAGAAAAACCTTTCTCAACCAGCTATTGCAAGGAATTTAGGGATTTCACCATCTACGCTCCGTAATATCATCAAAAGGTTCAGAGAATCTGGAGAAATCACTGCACATAAGCGGCTAAGCCTGTGACCTTCCATCCCTCAGGCTGTACTGCATCAACAAGCGACATCAGTGTGTAAAGGATATCACCACATGGGCTCAGGAACACTTCAGAAACCCACTGTCAGTAACTACAGTTGGTCGCTACATCTGTAAGTGCAAGTTAAAACTCTCCTATGCAAGGCGAAAACCGTTTTATCAACAACACCCAGAAACGCCGTCGGCTTCGCTGGGCCCGAGCTCATCTAAGATGGACTGATGCAAAGTGGAAAAGTGTTCTGTGGTCTGACGAGTCCACATTTCAAATTGTTTTTGGAAACTGTGGACGTCGTGTCCTCCGGACCAAAGAGGAAAAGAACCATCCGGATTGTTCTAGGCGCAAAGTGTAAAAGCCAGCATGTGTGATGGTATGGGGGTGTATTAGTGGCCAAGACATGGGTAACTTACACATCTGTGAAGGCACCATTAATGCTGAAAGGTACATACAGCTTTTGGAGCAACATATGTTGCCATCCAAGCAACGTTACCATGGACGCCCCTGCTTATTTCAGCGCCGCCCGCAACTCCAAAGGGAATAAGCGGTAGAAAATGGATGGATGGATGGATGCATAGCCCACATTTCTTACCTGATTCGAACCGTTCCACCATCCACTCACTCCACTCAACTTGGACAATCAAACGACTATTTTTCCAGGTTCATACAAATTCCAGGAATTCCTAGTTTCCCTATTATCACCTCCTCCTGGAAAGTTTCCACAGTCCACATTTTTCAACCGTTTTTTTCCCCAACCATTCCACTTTCAAAACATTCCTCTTAGCTGGGACAACAGATACTCCTATTTTTTGTTCATACAAATTCAAGTTTTTCCCGAAATTCCAGGAATTCCGAAATACCCATTCACAATTCATACTGTTACTACGTCAACATTTTTCAACCGATTCCAAAAATTCCAACACCAACCCATTCATATCATCTCGGACAATTGTACTAGTATTTTTTTGAAAAATTCCCGGATTTCCCGAAATTCTCCAAAAAATCACAGGGACTTGTTGTTGTCAGATGTTGACCACAGAATGAGGTTTATGTACAGTATTGCATCTTTGTGTGTGTGTGTGTGTGTGTGTCTCAAACTCATAAAAACTATTAACTTGTGATACAAGTGTGTGTTTTTGTTGTTTATTATTATTTCATGAATGAACCTCAGTGTGGAAGGTGTGGAAACAGACTGACAGGAACGCTCTTTTCCTTCCTCAGTCTTCTTTCCTTCAGTCCAGTGGTGAAAAGGTCCTCAGTCATTAGGCGTCTGATCCCCCGGATTCACATTTTGTTTTTATTTTTTCTACTCAAGTCCTCCTCCTGTCATTTTCCAGAATGAGCTCTACGGGAGTTGTTTGAAAATACGTTCTCAGACTCTCAAAGTTGTTTGGTCAGCGTTTATTTGTCCTTTTCAATTTCACCTGATTTCGATTCGTGTCTTTAGTCAAATTATTGGTTAGCTGGTTAATGTTTCATGTTTGACTTATTAAACAAAGCCATGTTTAATTTAATCAAGTAAAAGAGCAGTTTCCTACTTTCCAATTACAAAGTAGTAGTTCCTGTTTTTGTTCGTCATTCCACCAAATGATAGACAAATTTAATCAATTTCCCCCATAAGATTAAATATAAATTCAATTAATCAGTTCCAGACACAACAAAAAGATTAACACAAAGCACACATATATATATATATATATATATATATATATATATATATATATATATATATATATATATATATATATATATATATATATATATATATATATATATATATATATATATATATATATTTGTGTCTTTATTACGAAATATTATTTTTGACAGTGAATTTATTGGACTGAATTTTTTGTGTTGAATTTTTTTCAAACTGAATTTTTTTTTTTACATCAAATTATGCTGACGATTTCATTGAAAATAATGTGTTTTAAAATTCAGTGTAAAAAATGCAATGTATAAAAATTCAGAGTAAAAAAATGCAATGTATAAAAATTCAGAGTAAACAAATGCAATGTATAAAACATCAGTGTAAAAAAAATTCAGTGTGTAAAAATTCAGTGTATAAAAGTTCAGTGTAAAAAAATCCAGTCTATCATATTTCAGTGTAAAAAAAACAAATCAGTGTAAAACATTCAGTGTAAAAAAAAATCTATGTAAAACATTCAGTGTAAAATATCCAATGTAAAAAAAAAACTGGAGTGTAAAAAGTCAGTGTAAAAAAAATCTGTGTGTAAAAATTCAGTATGTAAAAATTCAGTGTAAAAAAATTAATGTACAAAAATTCAGTGTAAAAATGTTGTTAGTGTAGATAATTCATTGTAAAACATTTCAGAGTTTAAAAAATCAGTGTAAAAAATTCAGTGTATAAAAATTTTCTGTAAAAAAATTCAGTGTGTAAAAAGTCAAAGTAAATAATTCAGTGTATAAAAATCAGTGTAAAAAAACTCAGTGTAAAAAAAACTCAGTGTACAAAAATTCAGTGTATAAAAATTCAGTGTATAAAAATTCAGTGTATAAAAAAATTAGTGTACAAAAATTCAGTGTGTAAAAATTCAGTGTATGAAAGTTCAGTGTAAAAAAATTCAGTCTATCATATTTCAGTGTAAAAAAAAAAATCAGTGTAAAACATTCAGTGTAAAAAAAAATCTATGTAAAACATTCAGTGTAAAATATCCAATGTAAAAAAAAACTGGTGTGTAAAAAGTCAGTGTAAAAAAAATCAGTGTGTAAAAATTCAGTATGTAAAAATTCCGTGTAAAAAAATTCAGTGTAAAAAAAATTAATGTACAGAAATTCAGTGTAAAAATGTTGTCAGTGTAAATAATTCATTGTAAAACATTTCAGAGTTTAAAAAATCAGTGTAAAAAATTCAGAGTATAAAAATTTAGTGTAAAAAAATTCAGTGTGTAAAAAGTCAAAGTAAATAATTCAGTGTATAAAAATCAGTGTAAAAAAACTCAGTGTACAAAAATTCAGTGTATAAAAAATCTGTGTATAAAAATTCAGTGTATAAAAAAATCAGTGTACAAAAATTCAGTGTAAAAAAAATCAGTGTACAAGAATTAATTGTAAAAAAAAAACAGTGTTAAAAATTCAGTGTAAAAAAATTCAGTGTGTAAAAATTCAGTGTTAAAAAACTCAGTGTATAAAAATGTTTTGTAAAACAATTCAGTGTACAAAAATTCAGTGTAAAAAAAGTCAGTGTAAAAATATTCATTGTAAAAAAAAATCAGTGTATACAAGTTATGTGTATTAAAAAAATCAGTGTATGAAAATTCAATGTATAAAAACTCAGTGTATAAAAAGTTTGTGTAAAAAGGTTCAGTGTAAAAAAATTCAGTGTAAAAAATGTAAGTGTAAAAAAATAATAAATTCAAAAAAATCTGTAAAAAAAAATCAGTGTTAAAAAAAATCAGTGTAAAGAAAATTCAGTGTGTAAAAACTCAGTGTATAAAAAGTCAGTGTATAAAAATGTTTTGTAAAAAAAATTCAGTGTACAAAAATTCAGTGTAAAAAAAGTCAGTGTATACAAATTCTGTGTATTAAAAAAATCAGTGTATGAAAATTCAATGTATAAAAACCCAGTGTATAAAAAGTTTGTGTAAAAAAGTTCAGTGTAAAAAAATTCAGTGTAAAAAATGTAAGTGTAAAAAAATCATAAATTCAAAAAAATCAGTTAAAAAAAAAAATCAGTGTAAAGAAAATTCAGTGTGTAAAAATTCAGTGTAAAAGCATTCAGTGTATACAAATTATGTGTATAAATAATTCCACTAATTCAGTGTAAAAACATTCAATGTATAAGAATTCAGTGTAAAAACACTCAGTGTGAAGGAGCATCTATTTGTTCTCACCAATGAAGTGATTTTGGGTGATTTCCCCGCGGAACACCTGCTGTGCTGCAGCACACCGCTTGTGACTCTCGGGACCAAAGCAACACCGAGGGTGTGTGAGAAGTTTCTGGCCGGTGTTGGCTTCACTCCAAATGTTCCCAGCTGAGCCGGGAGGTTATTTTAACACAAGCGGCACGCGCTCTGCTCTCCTGTGCACAGCCAAGGAGGCTCCAGGCTGTAAATCCTCCAGCCAGATGAAATCCACATTGCACTGGCGTGTTTATTATGCTTTTATGCTCTTTGCTCCGCAGATCTATTTCAAACAAGCCAGATCCCCGTGTCAAAAATGTGTGCATGCACGGCCCTATACCTCAACTTTGACCACTTCTTTTTCATTTTTATACCTCAACTTTGACCACTTCTTTTTCATTTTTATACCTCAACTTTGACCACTTCTTTTTCATTTTTATTTGCATTGGGGGGCAATGGAGGGAGCGGGTGAGCACAAAACTGTGGTTAAGATTAGATACCGACTAAAAGATGCAGTTTCGATAGAAATTGCGTGTGAATGCTGAAAAGTATAGAAATGAAATAAATATCTGAATGTTGGGTGTATACGTGCAATTAGCAAAAAAGTTAGCATAGTAACATGAGTGCTAATGTTAGCATGCTAAAAGTTTTGCGGAAAAAAAATGTTTGACATTGACGCATGTACTAAAATGACATATTGTATAAAACGACATATTAAATATTGAAAGCTGGCCTGTGGCATAATAACACAAGTGCTAACGTTAGCATGCTAAAAGTTTTTTGGAAAAAATATTTTACATTGAGGCATGTACTAAAATGACATATTGTATAAAACGACATATTACGTATTGAAAGCTAGCCTGTAGCATAATAACACAAGTGCTAACGTTAGCATGCTAAAAGTTTTGCGGAAATTTTTTTTTTGACATTGAGGCATGTACTAAAATGACATATTGTATAAAATGACATATTACATATTAAAAGCTGGCCTGTGGCATAATAACACAAGTGCTAACGTTTGCATGCTAAAAGTTTTGTGAAAAAAATTTGACATTAAGGCATGTACTAAAATTACATATTGTATAAAACGACATTTTACATATTAAAAGCTGGCCTGTGGTATAATAACAAAAGTGCTAACGTTAGCATGCTAAAAGTTTTTTGGAAAAAATATTTTATATTGAGGCAGGGACTAAAATGACATATTGTATAAAATGACATTTTATGGAATACAAAGCGAGCATGCTAACTGTTAGCATGCTAGCCAGATAACGTCAAATAAAATGAATTAAATATCTGAATGTTGGGTGTATACCTGCAATTAGCAGAAAAGCTAGCATAGTAACATGAGTGCTGACGTTAGCATGCTAAAAGTTGTTTAACATAAAATATTTGACATTGAGACATGTACTAAAATGACATATTGTATAAAATGACATTTTATGGAATAAAAAGCGAGCATGCTAACTGTTAGCATTCTAGTCAAGTAAAATAAATTAAATATCTGAATGTTGGGTGTATACCTGCAATGAGCAAAAAAGTTAGCATATTAACATGAGTGCTAATGTTAGCATGCTAAAAGTTTTGCGAAAAGAAAATATTTGACATTGAGGCATGTACTAAAATGACATATTGTATAAAACGACATATTAAATATTGAAAGCTGGCCTGTAGCATAATAACACAAGTGCTAACGTTAGCATGCTAAAAGTTTTGCGAAACATTTTTTTTGACATTGAGGCATGTACTAAAATGACATATTGTATAAAACGACATATTACATATTGAAAGCTAGCCTGTAGCATAAAAACACAAGTGCTAACGTTAGTATGCTAAAAGTTTTGCGAAAAAAAAAATTTGACATTGAGGCATGTACTAAAATTACATATTGTATAAAACGACATATTACATATTGAAAGCTGGCCTGTGGCATGATAACATAGGTTCTAACGTTAGCATGCTAAAAGTTTTGTGAAAAAAATATTTGACATAGAGGCATATACAAAATTACATATTGTATAAAACGACATATTACAAATTAAAAGCCGGCCTGTGGCATCAAAGCAAAAGTGCTAACATTAGCATGCTAAAAGTTTTTTGGAAAAAATATTTTATATTGAGGCATGTACTAAAATGACATATTGTATAAAATGACATATTACATATTGAAAGCTAGCCTGTAGCATAATAACACAAGTGCTAACGTTAGCATGCTAAAAGTTTTGCGGAAAAAAAAAAATTTGACATTGAGGCATGTACTAAAATGACATATTGTATAAAACGACATATTAAATATTGAAAGCTGGCCTGTAGCATAATAACACAAGTGCTAACATTAGCATGCTAAAAGTTTTTTGGAAAAAATATTTTACATTGAGGCAGGGACTAAAATTACATATTGTATAAAACGACATATTACATATTGAAAGCTGGCCTGTAGCATAATAACACAAGTGCTAACGTTAGCATGCTAAAAGTTTTGTGAAAAAAATATTTGACATTGAGGCATGTACTAAAATGACATATTGTATAAAACGACATATTACATATTGAAAGCTGGCCTGTAGCATAATAACACAAGTGCTAACGTTAGCATGCTAAAAGTTTTGTGAAAAAACATGTTGACGTTGAGGCTTACACTAAAATTACATATTGTATAAAACGACATATTACATACAAAAAGCTGGCCTGTGGCATAATAACATAAGTGCTAACGTTAGCATGCTAAAAGTTTTGTGAAAAAAATATTTGACATTGAGGCATGTACTAAAATGACATTTTGTATAAAACGACATATTACATATTGAAAGCTAGCCTGTAGCATAATAACACAAGTGCTAACGTTAGCATGCTAAAAGTTTTGCGGAAAAAAAAAAATTTGACATTGAGGCATGTACTAAAATGACATATTGTATAAAACGACATATTACAAATTAAAAGCCGGCCTGTGGCATAATAACACAAGTGCTAACGTTAGCATGCTAAAAGTTTTGCGAAAAAAATTTTTGGACATTGAGGCATGTACTAAAATTACATATTGTATAAAACGACATATTACATATTGAAAGCTAGCCTGTAGCATAATAACACAAGTGCTAACGCTAGCATGCTAAAAGTTTTGCGGGAAAAAAAAAATTTGACATTGAGGCATGTACTAAAATTACATATTGTATAAAATGACATATTACATATAAAAAGCTGGCCTGTGGCATAATAACATAGGTGCTAACGTTAGCATGCTAAAAGTTTTGTGAAAAAAATATTTGACATTGAGGCTTATACTAAAATGACATATTGTATAAAATGACATTTTATGGAATAAAAAGCGAGCATGCTAACTGTTATCATGCTAGCCAGATAACGTCAAATAAAATCAATTAAATATCTGAATGTTGGGTGTATACCTGCAATTAGCAAAAAAGCTAGCATAGTAACATGAGTGCTGACGTTAGCATGCTAAAAGTTTTGCGGAAAAAATATTTGGCATTGAGGCATGTACTAAAATGACATATTGTATAAAACGACATATTACATATTGAAAGCCGGCCTGTAGCATAATAACACAAGTGCTAACGTTAGCATGCTAAAAGTTTTGCGAAAAAAAATATTTGACATTGAGGCATGACATATTGTATAAAACGACATATTACATATTGAAAGCTGGCCTGTAGCATAATAACACAAGTGCTAACGTTAGCATGCTAAAAGTTTTGCGTAAAAAAAAAAAATTGACATTGAGGCATGTACTAAAATTACATATTGTATAAAACGACATATTACATATTGAAAGCTGGCCTGTGGCATGATAACATAAGTGCTAACGTTAGCATGCCAAAAGTTTTGTGAAAAAAATATTTGACATTGAGTCATGTACTAAAATGACATATTGTATAAAACAATATATTACATATTGAAAGCTGGCCTGTAGCATGATAACATAAGTTCTAACGTTAGCATGCTAAAAGTTTTGTGAAAAAAATATTTAGCATTGAGGCATGTACTAAAATTACATATTGTATAAAACGACATATTACATATTGAAAGCTGGCCTGTAGCATGATAACATAAGTGCTAACGTTAGCATGCTAAAAGTTTTGCGAAAAAAACAAATTTGACATTGAGGCATGTACTAAAATGACATATTGTATAAAACGACATATTACATATTGAAAGCTGGCCTGTGGCATGATAACATAAGTGCTAACGTTAGCATGCTAAAAGTTTTGTGAAAAAAATATTTGACATTGAGGCATGTACTAAAATGACATATTGTATAAAATTATATTTTATGGAATAAAAAGCGAGCATGCTAACTGTTAGCATGCTAGCCAGATAACGTCAAATAAAATAAAATAAATATCTGAATGTTGGGTGTATACCTGCCATGAGAAAAAAAGTTAGCATAGTAACATGAGTGCTAACGTTAGCATGCTAAAAGTTTTGTGAAAAAAATATTTGACATTGAGGCATGTACTAAAATTACATATTGTATAAAACGACATATTACAAATTAAAATCCGGCCTGTGGCATAATAACAAAAGTGCTAACAATAGCATGCTAAAAGTTTTTTGGAAAAAATATTTTACATTGAGGCAGGGACTAAAATTACATATTGTATAAAACGACATTTTACATATTGAAAGCTGGCCTGTGGCATGATAACATAAGTGCTACCGTTAGCATGCTAAAAGTTTTGCGAAAAAAAAAAAAAAATTGACATTGAGGCATGTACTAAAATTACATATTGTATAAAACGACATATTACATATTGAAAGCTGGCCTGTGGCATGATAATATAAGTGCTAACGTTAGCATGCTAAAAGTTTTGCGAAAAAAATTATTTGACATTGAGGCTTATACTAAAATGACATATTGTATAAAATGATATTTTATGGAATAAAAAGCGAGCATGCTAACTATTAGCATGCTAGCCAGATAACGTCAAATAAAATAAATTAAATATCTGAATGTTGGGTGTATACCTGCAATGAGCAAAAAAGTTAACATAGTAACATAAGTGCTAATGTTAGCATGCTAAAAGTTTTGCGAAAAACAAATATTTGACATTGAGGTATGTACTAAAATGACATATTGTATAAAACGACATATTACATATTGAAAGCTGGCCTGTAGCATAATAACACAAGTGCTAACGTTAGCATGCTAAAAGTTTTGCGAAAAAATTTTTTTTTACATTGAGGCATGTACTAAAATGACATATTGTATAAAACGACATATTAAATATTGAAAGCTGGCCTGTAGCATAATAACATAGGTGCTAACGTTAGCATGCTAAAAGTTTTGCGGAAAAAAATATTTGACATTGAGGCTTATACTAAAATGACATATTGTATAAAATGACATTTTATGGAATAAAAAGCGAGCATGCTAACTGTTATCATGCTAGCCAGATAACGTCAAATAAAATCAATTAAATATCTGAATGTTGGGTGTATATCTGCAATGAGCAAAAAAGTTAACATAGTAACATAAGTGCTAACATTAGTATGCTAAAAGTTTTGCGAAAATTTTTTTTTGACATTGAGGCATGTACTAAAATGACATATTGTATAAAATGACATTTTATGGAATAAAAAGCTAACATGCTAACTTTTCCAAAATTCCCGGCAAGTTCTCCCCACTGACAATGAATAGACATTATAGAAAGTGGAATGGCAATGAATAGGCATTATAGAAAGTGGAATGGTTGGAATCGAATGAAAAATGTGTGACAGTTTTACTTGCACTTTCTACTCCGTGCTGGCCACAAACAAACACAGTGAGAGTTGAAAATGGGACTTGGGGGAGGATGACAGCCACATTTTCTCCAGATAGGAAGGAAAAAGTCGGGGAATGAATGGTCAGCGATTGTTTTGATGGAAACACTGAGTCCACATCATTTTTGTCCACAAGGTTTGTGCTGGTTGCTAGGTGGCCTCCTCCAGGACGCCGCTTTAAGCCCGGGGAGGAAAAGGCTTGGTTCTTCCTGAGCTCCTGGAGACCTTTGCAGTGGACTATAGCAAAGAGAAAATAAAGACTTCCCCTCCAGAACCCTGACCCCCTGCACGGTCAGTCCACTGACATTACCTTTGAAAATAATCATCAACATCTTTTCTGTCCTCACAATGTCGGATACTCGCCATAAAAAAACGCCAATGCTTCAAATCAGAATTTTTGGGCATTTTGGCGGGAGTCCCTGTGATTTTTTTGGCAATTTCGGGAAATCCGGGAATTTTTCAAAAAATACTAGCACAATTGTCCGAGATGATATGAATGGGTTGGTGTTGGAATTTTTGGAATGGGTTGAAAAATGTAGTAACAGTTTGAATTGTGAATGGGTATTTTGGACATTACGATTTAAAATAATCATCAACATCTTTTCTGACTTATAAATGTCCTCACAATGTCGGATACTAAAAACCGCTAACGCTTCAAATCAGATGGTTTGTGCATTTTTGCGGGAGTCCCTGTGATTTTTTTGGCAATTTCGGCATTGAAGCTTAGGGAAGGCTGTGCAGAACGAAGCTAAAACTGAACTGACTGCAAAGTAAACAAAAACAGAATGCTGGACGACCGCAAAGACTTGCAGCGTGTGGAGCAGCAAACGGCGTCCACAAAGTACATCCGAACATGACTCTTCAATGTTACTTTACAAACTGAAAAAGAACATTTATATCATGCGCTGTCATCTGTGTCAGTGCAAATATCTAAGGTGGCTGCATGCATGCATCTGCTCTGCCAGAGAATAAGAAGACATTTCAGGAGAGACCGGTGTTGCCAATCTCAGGACTTAGATACTATTGTATTGTATCATTTGAATGCTCCCTCAGGTTGCGGTACCATCTGTACGCCACACTCCGAACAGCAACCAAAGGAAAAAGAAGACATTTTTATTAGCTTGTTGTCACGTAAACATATTCGTAGTGTTGGCATAGTAGTTTCAGTTAAATTTCCAGGATGAATTGAATGTGTTGAAGGTGGAATGGTTTGAATCGGTGGAAAAATGTGGGAATTGTGCAAGTTTGACAAATGGATCATTCATTTTGAATTTTGAGTGTTTTTTGGGAAATTTCGGGAAATCCGGGAATTTTTCAAAAAATACTAGCACAATTGTCCGAGATGATATGAATGGGTTGGTGTTGGATTTTTTTGGAATGGGTTGAAAAATGTTGACGTAGTAACAGTTTGAATTGTGAATGGGTATTTCGGACATTACGATTTAAAATAATCATCAACATCTTTTCTGACTTATAAATGTCCTCACAATGTCGGATACTAAAAACCGCTAACGCTTCAAATCAGATGGTTTGTGCATTTTTGCGGGAGTCCCTGTGATTTTTTTGGCAATTTCGGCATTGAAGCTTAGGGAAGGCTGTGCAGAACGAAGCTAAAACTGAACTGGCTGCAAAGTAAACAAAAACAGAATGCTGGACGACAGCAAAGACTTACAGCGTGTGGAGCAGCAGACGGCGTCCACAAAGTACATCCGAACATGACAATCAACAACAAAATAGGAGCGCAAGACAAGATCTAAAACACTACACACAGAAAAACAGCAAAAAAGTTTGAATTCATATCCAACAATTCCGATAACGATTTTTTATTGGCTGCTGAATTTCATTTTTTAAAGTTTTCTGCTGGTGGTGTGCCTCAAGATTTTTTTAATGAAAAAAATGTGCCTTGGCTCAGAAATGGTTGAAAAACACTGACCTAGATGATATGAATGGGTTGGTGTTGGAATTTTTGGAATGGGTTAAAAAATGTTGACGTGGTAACAGTTTGAATTGTGAATGGGTATTTCGGACATTACGTTTTAAAATAATCGTCAACATCTTTTCTGGCTCATAAATGTCGTCACAATGTCGGATACTCGCGATAAACAACGCCAACGCTTCAAATCAGAAGGTTCGTGCATTTTGGCGGGAGTCCCTGTGATTTTGTGGCAATTTCGGGAAATCTGGGAATTTTTCAAAAATTAGTGCTTAAACAAATAATGCTTAAACCAAAAATGAACAAAAGGCAAGTGCCGCTAAGAAAAGTTATTGAAGCTTAGGGATGGCTATGCAGAACGAAGCTAAAACTGAACTGGCTGCAAAGTAAACAAAAACAGAATGCTGGACGACCGCAAAGACTTACAGCGTGTGGAGCAGCAGACGGCGTCCACAAAGTACATCCGAACATGACAATCAACAACAAAATAGGAGCGCAAGACAAGATCTAAAACACTACACACAGAAAAAAAAATGTGCCTTGGCTCAGAAAAGGTTGAAAAACACTGACCTAGATGATATGAATGGGTTGGTGTTGGAATTTTTGGAATGGGTTAAAAAATGTTGACGTAGTAACAGTTTGAATTGTGAATGGGTATTTCGGACATTACGTTTTAAAATAATCGTTAACATCTTTTCTGGCTCATAAATGTCGTCACAATGTCGGATACTCGCGATAAACAACGCCAACGCTTCAAATCAGAAGGTTCGTGCATTTTGGCGGGAGTCCCTGTGATTTTTTGGCAATTTCGGGAAATCTGGGAATTTTTCAAAAATTAGTGCTTAAACAAATAATGCTTAAACCAAAAATGAACAAAAGGCAAGTGCCGCTAAGAAAAGTTATTGAAGCTTAGGGATGGCTGTGCAGAACAAAGCTAAAACTGAACTGACTGCAAAGTAAACAAAAACAGAATGCTGGACGACCGCAAAGACTTGCAGCGTGTGGAGCAGCAGACGGCGTCCACAAAGTACATCCGAACATGACTCTTCAATGTTACTTTACAAACTGAAAAAGAACATTTATATCATGCGCTGTCATCTGTGTCAGTGCAAATATCTAAGGTGGCTGTATGCATGCACCTGCTCTGCCAGAGAATAAGAAGACATTTCAGGAGAGACCGGTGTTGCCAATCTCAGGACTTAGATACTATTGTATTGTATCATTTGAATGCTCCCTCAGGTTGCGGTACCATCTGTACGCCACACTCCGAACAGCAACCAAAGGAAAAAGAAGACATTTTTATTAGCTTGTTGTCACGTAAACATATTCGTAGTGTTGGCATAGTAGTTTCAGTTAAATTTCCAGGATGAATTGAATGTGTTGAAGGTGGAATGGTTTGAATCGGTGGAAAAATGTGGGAATTGTGCAAGTTTGACAAATGGATCATTCATTTTGAATTTTGAGTGATTTTTGGGAAATTTCGGGAAATCCGGGAATTTTTCAAAAAATACTAGCACAATTGTCCGAGATGATATGAATGGGTTGGTGTTGGATTTTTTTGGAATGGGTTGAAAAATGTTGACGTAGTAACAGTTTGAATTGTGAATGGGTATTTCGAATTCCTAGAATTTCGGGAAAAACTTGAATTTGTATGGAGTCCCTGTGATTTTTTTGGCAATTTCGGCATTGAAGCTTAGGGAAGGCTGTGCAGAACGAAGCTAAAACTGAACTGGCTGCAAAGTAAACAAAAACAGAATGCTGGACGACCGCAAAGACTTACAGCGTGTGGAGCAGCAGACGGCGTCCACAAAGTACATCCGAACATGACAATCAACAACAAAATAGGAGCGCAAGACAAGATCTAAAACACTACACACAGAAAAAAAAATGTGCCTTGGCTCAGAAAAGGTTGAAAAACACTGACCTAGATAATATGAATGGGTTGGTGTTGGAATTTTTGGAATGGGTTAAAAAATGTTGACGTAGTAACAGTTCGAATTGTGAATGGGTATTTCGGACATTACGTTTTAAAATAATCGTCAACATCTTTTCTGACTCATAAATGTCGTCACAATGTCGGATACTCGCGATAAACAACGCCAACGCTTCAAATCAGAAGGTTCGTGCATTTTGGCGGGAGCTTGCACAAAGTTTTGGATAGAGGATTTGCAGTCTGACTACGTTGTGATGTCACAGAAAGGTGGATGTCCTAATATGGACATTAAGTCGGGCTATCAGCCAGAGGGGGAGGAGCTCCATTTCCGTTTTTGTCAAAATAATTGTATATAGGTTATCACACAACTTGTTTTCTATTAGTTCAGGTTGCCCTGCGTGAAGACCGGTTACTCTCCACTGGTGCTTACTAAGCTGTCTTTGATCTTATCAAGCAAAAGGCGGACAGCTTGTAAACCTCCACTGTGTGCGATGGAATGCGCCGTGGAGGTGTCGGTTTCTCAGATCTATTGAACAGCCACGGGAAGAACCTTATCAGGATCCGAAATCTACGAGCAGAGAGGGGGCAAACCTGACACCGCTCCAAGCACCTTTTGTTTGAACGGTTTATGACCCAGTGCAACTGCTGCATAATGAGACCCCTCCCCTTAGAAGCAGCTACAGCTATAATAATAAATGATAAATGGGTTATACTTGTATAGCGCTTCTCCAGCTTCAAGGTACTCAAAGCGCTTTGACAGTATTTCCACATTCACCCATTCACACACACATTCACACACTGATGTAATCAGAGAATGCCCAAATAAATGGGGAAGGGTGGAGCTTGTTCCTCAGAGCATGGGGTGACACTGTACGAGGGTGCAGATCCACGCGCTCTCCTCATGAGCTAAATTGAATCCTGTCTCTGTTTGATTCCTTGCTTCTTGTCCTGTTTAACAGATAGTTCGGTGTAAAAGTGGCAGCATGTGTGATGGTATGGGGGTGTATTAGTGCCCAAGGCTTGGGTAACTTACACATCTGTGAAGGCACCATTAATGCTGAAAGGTACATACAGCTTTTGGAGCAACATATGTTGCCATCCAAGCAACGTTATCATGGACGCCCCTGCTTATTTCAGCAAGACTATGCCAAGGCATATTCTGCACGTGTTACAACAGCGTGGCTTCGTCGTAAAAGAGTGCGGGTACTAGACTGAAAATACCACAATGGAACCCGGACTGTATAAACATCCAACAATGCATGAATTTGTGCGACAAAAACTAATCAAAACTGCCATTAACGGATATGACAGAATCTTTTGGTATTGTTTACATTCAGAGCAGCCCTTTTGGAATGCCCCGACTACCACAGAAGGAAATCCGACCTCGAAGGGCGTTCCAGTCGAAACGTCCGACATTAGGAACTCGGAATTCCTGACTTCCCAGTACAAATGGAACGCACCATTATTTCAGTGGGCGCTCGTGACGTTTGATTCCATTCCACCAATCAAACTGAGCCTGGCAGTCACGTGACCACACTGTCAAAAAATGACATCAGCCCAGCTCTTCAATGTAACTTTACAAACTGAAAAAGAACATTTGTATCATGCGCTGTCATCTGTGTCAGTGCAAATATCTAAGGTGGCTGCATGCATGCACCTGCTCTGCCAGAGAATAAGAAGACATTTCAGGAGAGACCGGTGTTGCCAATCTCAGGACTTAGATACTATTGTATTGTATCATTTGAATGCTCCCTCAGGTTGCGGTACCATCTGTACGCCACACTCCGAACAGCAACCAAAGGAAAAAGAAGACATTTTTATTAGCTTGTTGTCACGTAAACATATTCGTAGTGTTGGCATAGTAGTTTCAGTTAAATTTCCAGGATGAATTGAATGTGTTGAAGGTGGAATGGTTTGAATCGGTGGAAAAATGTGGGAATTGTGCAAGTTTGACAAATGGATCATTCATTTTGAATTTTGAGTGATTTTTGGGAAATTTCGGGAAATCCGGGAATTTTTCAAAAAATACTAGCACAATTGTCCGAGATGATATGAATGGGTTGGTGTTGGATTTTTTTGGAATGGGTTGAAAAATGTTGACGTAGTAACAGTTTGAATTGTGAATGGGTATTTCGAATTCCTAGAATTTCGGGAAAAACTTGAATTTGTATGGAGTCCCTGTGATTTTTTTGGCAATTTCGGCATTGAAGCTTAGGGAAGGCTATGCAGAACGAAGCTAAAACTGAACTGGCTGCAAAGTAAACAAAAACAGAATGCTGGACGACCGCAAAGACTTACAGCGTGTGGAGCAGCAGACGGCGTCCACAAAGTACATCCGAACATGACAATCAACAACAAAATAGGAGCGCAAGACAAGATCTAAAACACTACACACAGAAAAAAAAATGTGCCTTGGCTCAGAAAAGGTTGAAAAACGTTGATCTAGATGATATGAACGGGTTGGTGTTGGAATTTTTGGAATGGGTTAAAAAATGTTGACGTAGTAACAGTTTGAATTGTGAATGGGTATTTCGGACATTACGTTTTAAAATAATCGTCAACATCTTTTCTGACTCATAAATGTCGTCACAATGTCGGATACTCGCGATAAACAATGCCAACGCTTCAAATCAGAAGGGTCGTGCATTTTGGCGGGAGTCCCTGTGATTTTTTGGCAATTTCGGGAAATCTGGGAATTTTTCAAAAATTACTGCTTAAACAAATAATGCTTAAACCAAAAATGAACAAAAGGCAAGTGCCGCTAAGAAAAGTTATTAAAGTTTAGGGAAAGAACGAAGCTAAAACTGAACTGGCTACAAAGTAAACAAAAACAGAATGCTGGACGACAGCAAAGACTTGCGGCGTGTGGCGAAGCAGACGGCGTCCACAAAGTACATCCGAACATGACAATCAACAACAAAATAGGAGCGCAAGACAAGATCTAAAACACTACACACAGAAAAAAAAATGTGCCTTGGCTCGGAAAAGGTTGAAAAACACTGACCTAGATGATATGAATGGGTTGGTGTTGGAATTTTTGGAATGGGTTAAAAAATGTTGACGTAGTAACAGTTCGAATTGTGAATGGGTATTTCGGACATTACGTTTTAAAATAATCGTTAACATCTTTTCTGGCTCATAAATGTCGTCACAATGTCGGATACTCGCGATAAACAACGCCAACGCTTCAAATCAGAAGGTTCGTGATTTTTTGGCAATTTCGGGAAATCTGGGAATTTTTCAAAAATTAGTGCTTAAACAAATAATGCTTAAACCAAAAATGAACAAAAGGCAAGTGCCGCTAAGAAAAGTTATTAAAGCTTAGGGAAAGAACGAAGCTAAAACTGAACTGGCTACAAAGTAAACAAAAACAGAATGCTGGACGACAGCAAAGACTTGCAGCGTGTGGAGCAGCAGACGGCGTCCACAAAGTACATCCGAACATGACAATCAACAACAAAATAGGAGCGCAAGACAAGATCTAAAACACTACACACAGAAAAACAGCAAAAAAAGTCCAAATAAGTCAGGGTGTGATGTGACAGGTGGTGACAGTACACCTACTTTGAGACAAGAGCTATGGTGATGCATGCTTGGTTATGGTTTGAATTCATATCCAACAATTCCGATAACGATTTTTTATTGGCTGCTGAATTTCATTTTTTAATGTTTTCTGCTCGTGGTGTGCCTCAAGATTTTTTTAATGAAAAAAATGTGCCTTGGCTCAGAAAAGGTTGAAAAACACTGACCTAGATGATATGAATGGGTTGGTGTTGGAATTTTTGGAATGGGTTAAAAAATGTTGACGTGGTAACAGTTTGAATTGTGAATGGGTATTTCGGACATTACGATTTAAAATAATCATCAACATCTTTTCTGACTTATAAATGTCCTCACAATGTCGGATACTAAAAACCGCTAACGCTTCAAATCAGATGGTTTGTGCATTTTTGCGGGAGTCCCTGTGATTTTTTTGGCAATTTCGGCATTGAAGCTTAGGGAAGGCTGTGCAGAACGAATTCCGTAATACCATTTCTCAATTAAAAAACTGTTACTACTTCAACATTTCTTGACCGATTTAAACAATTCCAACACCAACCAATTCAGCTCATTCAGGACATTCATGCTCCTAACCATTTTCAAAAAAAATCGCGCTTTTCCCAAAATCCCCAAATTTCCAGGAAGTTCCCATTGAAATGAATGGAACATTTTTCCAAGTTGCACAATTCCCACATTTTTCAACCGATTCAAACCATTCCACCTTCAACACATTAAATTTATCCTAGAAATTCAAACAACCAATTTTCCACTTTCAACAAATTTCCAGGAATTCCTGTTTTTTTCTAACCTTATTTCTAACCATTTTTACGCGACGACTCCTTTCACATTTTCCAACCCACTTCAATCGTTCCACTGTCAAAACATTCCTCTTAGTCAGGACAAAAAAACAAGTTGGTTTAAGAACTTGAAAAATTCCTGGTTTTCCTGAAATTCCAATTAAAAAACTGTTACTACTTCAACATTTCTTGACCGATTTAAACAATTCCAACACCAACCAATTCAGCTCATTCAGGACATTCATGCTCCGAACCATTTTCCAAAAAAATCGCGCTTTTCCCAAAATCCCCAAATTTCCAGGAAGTTCCCATTAAAATGAATGGAACATTTTTCTAAGTTGCACAATTCCCACATTTTTCAACCGATTCAAACCATTCCAACATCAACACATTCCACTCATCCCGGACATTCAAACGAACACTTTCCCAAGTTCAAAACCAAATTCCATTTTTTCTGGAAATCCAAACTCTTCAACATTCAAACCATTCCAACATTCAAACTACATTCTGTCAGCATTTTACTTCAACTTCAGCATTGGAGCATTCACACGCAATTCCTTGAGGAATTGCCTCATCTAGTTATATATACATTCCTGGATTTGTACCAACACATACCCAAACAAACACATCAACAACACCCGTCTTACAAATGTAACGACTGCAGTTCTCTCAGTATGATGTGTTTATCAATACCAGGTTGAATTTTTGTCAGAAAGACATAAAAACCTGACACAACGGGGCCCTGGTCGGCGCGTATGGTCTCCGCGCTCGCTCTGAGGTCATTATTTTTCCCAGCGGTCGGTCGAAGTGGGAACCAGACACCCCGCGTGTTATCACCGGCTCACTATCGCGAGAAATTGGGCCTCGATGTCTGTGTAAATAAAGAACTATTGTGCAAACACAACTAAAATCCTCCTGTGATCTTCTCCTCTGGGCTTACGTCAGCAGTTAAGGGTTTTTTTTTTCCCTGAAAGAGGAAAGCGTGTGATGTCAGATAGAGACACGTTCTGTGGTACGCAGATGTTGGATTGTTGGTGGGCTGCACATTAGGGATGTGCGATACCACTGAATTTCTTTTCGATCCGATACCAGGTCAAATTCAGGCTGGTATTGATACGATACTTTGTGCAAATATACCCACTGTAACGTGTCTGCTTCAAATTCAAATATTAAAAAGATATCTATAGATAGAATAACATTAAAAGTAGGAAAAACACAGCAAAAAAAAAAACGGAATATGAGAAAAAGCTGAAATGTGTAAACTACCGTATTTTCCGCACTATTAGCCGCACCTAAAAACCACAAATTTACTCAAAAGCTGACAGTGCGGCTTATAACCCGGTGCGCTTTATATATGGATTAATATTAAGATTCATTTTCATAAAGTTTCGGTCTCGCAACTACGGTAAACAGCCGCCATCTTTTTTCCCCGTAGAAGAGGAAGTGCTTCTTCTTCTACGCAAGCAACCGCCAAGGTAAGCACCCGCCCCTATAGAACAGGAAGCGCTTCTTCTTCTACTGTAAGCAACCACCCGCCCGCGTAGAAGAAGAAGAAGCGCGCGGATATTACGTTTCATTTCCTTTGTGTGTTTACATCTGTAAAGACCACAAAATGGCTCCTACTAAGCGACAGGTTTCCGGTTCATGAAAAGACGCAATCTCTCCATCCGCACACGGACTACTATTTCACAGCAACTGCCTAAAGACTTTCAAGAAAAGCTGGCTACTTTCCGTGCATATTGTAAAAACAAGATAGCTGAAAAAAAGATCCGGCCAGAGAACATTATCAACATGGACGAGGTTCCACTGACTTTTGATATTCCTGTGAACCGCACTGTGGATACAACGGGAGCACGTACGGTGAATATTCGCACCACAGGGAATGAGAAGTCGTCCTTCACTGTGGTTCTAGCTTGCCATGCTAATGGCCAGAAACTTCCACCCATGGTGATATTCAAAAGGAAGACCTTGCCAAAAGAGACCTTTCCAGCCGGCGTCATCATAAAAGCTAACTCGAAGGGATGGATGGATGAAGAAAAGATGAGCGAGTGGTTAAGGGAAGTTTACGCGAAGAGGCCGGGTGGCTTTTTTCACGCAGCTCCGTCCATGTTGATATACGACTCCATGCGCGCCCACATCACGCTGGTTTTTAATATATTATTAAAGTTTGACTGACCTATCTGACTGTTTTTTTGACATTCCTTTAGCGCAGTTAGATGCGGCTTATAACACGGGGCGGCTTATAGGTGGACAAAGTTTTGAAATATGCCGTTCATTGAAGGCGCGGCTTATAACCCAGGGCGCCTTATGGTGCGGAAAATACGGTAAATAATATATGTTTTTAACAATTTATTTTTCAATTAAAAAAATATCAAAATGCCCCTCCCAATGTGACGATGCATCATCATGCCTGTTAAATAAATAAAAAATACAAAAATGGGGAACTGGTACTTTTGAAACAGAGTATAATACCATTTTTGATTCATTAGTACAGCGATACTATAGTAGTACCGGTTTTTGATTGATTGATTGAAACTTTTATTAGTAGATTGCACAGTTCAGTACAATTGACCACTAAATGGTAACACCCCAATAAGTTGTTCAACTTGTTTAAGTCGGGGTCCACGTTAATCAATTCATGGTATACCGTACAACTCTAGTACATTGTCACAAGTGCTTTTGGGGGCGTGGCCGGGTCCATATGCTAAGCGGTAGGGATAATGTTCGAAACCGGTTCTCCCGGTTGTTCGATAAGAAAAGAACCGATTCCATGGACTCGAATCTGTCAGGCTTGCCCCTGACAGTTTGGTTGTGTTTTAGTTTTTCCTCTGTGTGTGTAGTATTTCTTGTCAGCGCTCTTGTTTTGGTTCTGTTTCCTGTTTGTCTCCCTGAGTGCTGTGTCCCCTCAGCTGTGGCTGATTGGCACCTGGCCACACCTGGTGTCAATCAGCCAGCTGCTATTTATACCTGCCCTACCCTCCAGTCACTGCTGGATTATTGTCATTGTCGATGTCACTACTACCTGTCATAAAACTTGTCGTTGTAGCCCTGTCTACTTTTGTTCACTCTGCTCATGTCATAGTTCCTTCGTGTCACAGTAAGTCGTTTCGTTTCTTGTCGACAGTTAGCCTTTGTGCTATTTTTTTGTTCATAGCCAAGTTTGTTCTCCGCCTTGTGCGCGCCTTTTGTTTGTACCCTTTTGTTTGTTTTTTTGCTATAGTGTTAAATTACATCATGTTTTCCCGCACAATGCCTTCCGCCTTCTCTGCATCTTGGGGTTCGTCACCGACATACTCTGACAGAATCCCTTTTTGAGAACCGGTTCCCGTTATCGAGGCCACTATAGTAAAGAGAAAGAGTTGGTCCTTTATTCGAATCCCTGGGAACGAATCCCGTCGCACAAGAAATGCCCTGTGGGACATCACAGGAAATGACGTAGCTCAGTCATTAGACTGTCACACAAGCAGCAAAAATAATGGACCGGAAAAAAACGCCTCAAGGCATGGCTATTCACCTATAGTGATCACAGAGACAGGTTGTTTTTGTGTTACTGTATATATTTGTTTTTCTGAAAAATCCCACTTAATATACTTTGGGTAACAACAGTCAATATTTTTTTATTTTTTTATTTTTTTAGGGGGGGGGTAACAGTCAATATTTTTTTATTTTTTTATTTTTTTAGGGGGCAGTAACAGTCAATATTTTTATTTTTATTTTATTTCTTATAAAATAAAAGTGAGCTTTTGTTAAACCAAATATTGTGTTTTTTTTCCATATACAACAACCTATCTGGATTCGATAAGAGAATCGATAAGGAATCAGTTCGATAAGAGGATTCGATAACGGGCTCAAATTCGATAATTTCTTATCAAACATCATCCCTACTAAGCAGCACAATAACCAGGAAATTAAAGTGAAAGAAAGAAAAACTACTTAACGCACATGGAGAAAAGCAAGCCCAAATAAGCAAACACTCGTTCAAAACAAGCCCAAAAAACGTTGTAGGCCCAATAAGTTGTTCAACTTGTTTAAGTCGGGGTCCACGTTAATCAATTCATGGTATACCGTACAACTCTAGTACATTGTTACAAGTGCTTTTGGGGGCGTGGCCGAGTCCATATACTAAGCGGTAGGGATGATGTTCGAAACCGGTTCTCCCGGTTGTTCGATAAGAAAAAGAACCGTTCGATAAGAAAAGAACCGATTCCATGGACTCGAATCTGTCAGGCTTGCCCCTGACAGTTTGGTTGTGTTTTAGTTTTTCCTCTGTGTGTAGTATTTCCTGTCAGCGCTCTTGTTTTGGTTCTGTTTCCTGTTTGTCTCCCTGAGTGCTGCTTCCCCTCATTTGTGGCTGATTGGCACCTGGCCACACCTGGTGTCAATCAGCCAGCTGCTATTTATACCTGCCCTACCCTCCAGTCACTGCTGGCTTATTGTCATTGTCGATGTCACTACTACCTGTCATAAAACTTGTCTTTGTAGCTCTGTCTACTTTTGTTCACTCTGCTCATGTCATAGTTCCTTCGTGTCACAGTAAGTGGTTTTGTTTCTTGTCGACAGTTAGCCTTTGTGCTATTTTTTGTTCATAGCCAAGTTTGTACCCTCCAGTCACTGCTGGATTATTGTCATTGTCGATGTCACTACTACCTGTCATAAAACTTGTCGTTGTAGCTCTGTCTACTTTTGTTCACTCTGCTCATGTCATAGTTCCTTCGTGTCACAGTAAGTGGTTTCGTTTCTTGTCGACAGTTAGCCTTTGTGCTATTTTTTGTTCATAGCCAAGTTTGTTCTCCGCCTTGTGCGCGCCTTTTGTTTGTACCCTTTTGTTTGTTTTTTTTGCTATAGTGTTAAATTAAATCATGTTTTCCCGCACAATGCCTTCCGCCTTCTCTGCATCTTGGGGTTCGTCACCAACATACTCTGACAGAATCCCTTTTTGAGAACAGGTTCCTGTTATCGAGGTCACTAAAGAGAAAGAGTTGGTCCTTTATTCGAATCCCTGGGAACGAATCCCGTCGCACAGGAAATGCCCTGTGGGACATCACAGGAAATGACGTAGCTCAGTCATTAGACTGAGCTACGTCATTTCCTGTGATGTCACACAAGCAGCAAAAATAATGGACCGGAAAAAAACGCCTCAAGGCATGGCTATTCACCTATAGTGATCACAGGTTGTTTTTGTGTTACTGTATATATTTGTTTTTCTGAAAAATCCCACTTAATATACTTTGGGTAACAACAGTCAATATTTTTTTATTTTTTTATTTTTTTAGGGGGGGGGGGGGTAACAGTCAATATTTTTTTATTTTTTTATTTTTTTAGGGGGGAGTAACAGTCAATATTTATTTATTTATTTTATTTCTTATAAAATAAAAGTGAGCTTTTGTTAAACCAAATATTGTGTTTTTTTTCCATATACAACAACCTATCTGGATTCGATAAGAGAATCGATAAGGAATAAGTTCGATAAGAGGATTTGATAACGGGCTCGAACTCGATAATTTCTTATCAAACATCATCCCTACTAAGCGGCATAATAACCAGGAAATTAAAGTGAAAGAAAGAAAAACTACCTAACGCACATGGAGAAAAGCAAGCCCAAATAAGCAAACACTCGTTCAAAACAAGCCCAAAAAACGTTGTAGGCCCAATAAGTTGTTCAACTTGTTTAAGTCGGGGTCCACGTTAATCAATTCATGGTATACCGTACAACTCTAGTACATTGTTACAAGTGCTTTTGGGGGCGTGGCCGGGTCCATATACTAAGCGGTAGGGATGATGTTCGAAACCGGTTCTCCCGGTAGTTCGATAAGAAAAGAACCGTTCGATAAGAAAAGAACCGATTCCATGGACTCGAATCTGTCAGGCTTGCCCCTGACAGTTTGGTTGTGTTTTAGTTTTTCCTCTGTGTGTGTAGTATTTCCTGTCGGCGCTCTTGTTTTGGTTCTGTTTCCTGTTTGTCTCCCTGAGTGTTGTGTCCCCTCAGCTGTGGCTGATTGGCACCTCGCCACACCTGGTGTCAATCAGCCAGCTGCTATTTATACCTGCCCTACCCTCCAGTCACTGCTGGATTATTGTCATTGTTTTATTGACTACCTGTCATAAAACTTGTCGTTGTAGCTCTGTCTACTTTTGTTCACTCTGCTCATGTCATAGTTCCTTCATGTCACAGTAAGTGTTTTGTTTCTTTTCGACAGTTAGCCTTTGTGCTATTTTTTGTTCATAGCCAAGTTTGTTCTCCGCCTTGTGCGCGCCTTTTGTTTGTACCCTTTTGTTTGTTTTTTTGCTATAGTGTTCAATTAAATCATGTTTTCCCGCACAATGCCTTCCCGCCTTCTCTGCATCTTGGGATTCGTCACCAACATACTCTGACAGAATCCCTTTTTGAGAACCGGTTCCCGTTATCGAGGCCACTATAGTAAAGAGAAAGAGTTGGTCCTTTATTCGAATCCCTGGGAACGAATCCCGTCGCACAGGAAATGCCCTGTGGGACACCACAGGAAATGACGTAGCTCAGTCATTAGACTGAGCTACGTCATTTCCTGTGATGTCACACAAGCAGCAAAAATAATGGACCGGAAAAAAACGCCTCAAGGCATGGCTATTCACCTATAGTGATCACAGAGACAGGTTGTTTTTGTGTTACTGTATATATTTGTTTTTCTGGAAAAATCCCACTTACCGTATTTTCCGCACCATAAAGCGCCCTGGGTTAAAAGCCGCGCCTTCAATGAACGGCATATTTCAAAACTTTGTCCACCTATAAGCCGCCGTGTGTTGTAAGCCGCATCTAACTGCGCTAAAGGAATGTCAAAAAAACAGTCAAATAGGTCAGTCAAACTTTAATAATATATTAAAACCAGCGTGATGTGGGCGCGCACGGAGTCGTATATCAACATGGACGGAGCTGCGTGAAGAAAGCCACCCGGCCTCTTCGCGTAAACTTAAACTTACCTTAACCACTCGCTCATCTTTTCTTCATCCATCCCTTCGAGTTAGCTTTTATGATGACGCCGGCTGGAAAGGTCTCTTTTGGCAAGGTCTTCCTTTTGAATATCACCATGGGTGGAAGTTTCTGGCCATTAGCATGGCAAGCTAGAACCACAGTGAAGGATGACTTCTCATTCCCTGTGGTGCGAATATTCACCGTACGTGCTCCCGTTGTATCCACAGTGCGGTTCACAGGAATATCAGTTGCTGTGAAATAGTAGTCCGTGTGCGGATGGAGAGATTGCGTCTTTTCATGAACCGGATCCTTGTCGCTTAGTAGGAGCCATTTTGTGGTCTTTACAGATGTAAACAGGAAATGAAACGTACGGTAATATCCGCGCGCTTTTTCTTCTTCTACGCGGGCGGGTGGTTGCTTACAGTAGAAGAAGAAGCGCTTCCTGTTCTATGGGGGCGGGTGCTTACCTTGGCGGTTGCTTGCGTAGAAGAAGAAGCGCTTCCTGTTCTACCGGGAAAAAAGATGGCGGCTGTTTACCGAAGTTGCGAGACCGAAACTTTATGAAAATGAATCTTAATATTAATCCATATATAAAGCGCACCGGGTTAAAAGCCGCGCTGTCAGCTTTTGAGTAAATTTGTGGTTTTTAGGTGCGGCTAATAGTGCGGAAAATACGGTAATATACTTTGGGTAACAACAGTCAATATTTATTTAATTATTTTTTTTTAGGGGGGTAACAGTCAATATTTATTTATTTATTTTATTTCTTATAAAATAAAAGTGAGCTTTTGTTAAACCAAATATTGTGTTTTTTTCCATGTACATGTATGTATGGATTCGATAAGAGAATCGATAAGAAATCAGTTCAATAAGAGGATTCGATAATTTCTTATCAAACATCATCCCTACTAAGCGGGCACAATAACCAGGAAATTAAAGTGAAAGAAAGAAAAAGTACCTAACGCACATGGAGAAAAGCAAGCCCAAATAAGCAAACACTGGTTCAAAACAAGCCCAAAAAAACTTTGCAAGCCCAAAGTCGTTTGTGATAGTTTTTGAATTTCTAAAAGACTTGGCAACACCGATGCTTCCTAAAAAGCGTATACGTATATTTGTTGTGTTTAATGATGCGTGTGTGATTGTGTGTGTGTAAACATGACTGACATCAGCTGGTTGGGGGTCTGAGACGTGAAATGTGTCACTCTTTTGGTCAATTATTCACTCTCAGCCTGCCCTTCGTCACACTTTCACAAGAGGCTCAATTTGCACACACCCTAGGTGGTCCTCATGCCACCTTGGATCCCCCATGGAGGCTGACACACACACACACACACACACACACACACACACACACACACACACACACACACACACACACACACACACATTATTGTATTTGTTACCTTCTTGAGACCTCTGAAAAATGCCTACCTCTTTAGGACCAGCCTTTCTAGTTATATAAAGATTTGTATTTACAACATTAATAATATAAACATACTATCTAAATATAAAACGTTAATTATTATATTTTTGAATTTTTTGTTTGTAATTAATTTTTAATCTTCATTATGTACTTCAAGTTATGACAGTATGTCTCTATATACATATTTGTTTGATTTTATGTAATATGTACAATATACACACTGCAAGTATATATATATATAATGTAGTAACAGACACCTTCATAACAATATGTAATATGTACAATATACACACTGCAAGTAGATATATAATGTAGGTACAGACACCTTCATAACAATATGTAATATGTTCAATAAACACACTGCAAGTATATATATAATGTACTAACAGACACCTTCATAACAATATGTAATATGTACAATATACACACTGCAAGTATATATATAATGTAGTAACGGACACCTTCAAAACAATATGTAATATGTACAATATAGACACTGCAAGTATATATATAATGTAGTAACAGACACCTTCATAACAATATGTAATATGTACAATATGAACACTGCAAGCATATATATAATGTAGTAACAGACACCTTCATAACAATATGTAATATGTACAATATACACACTGCAAGTATATATATAATGTAGTAACAGACACCTTCATAACAATATGTAATAAATTCAATATTAACCGTATTTTGGTCATTTTAATCATTGTTAGAAGTAATTTCCTTGGCGCATTGATTTGCATTTCCATAGCAGCGCTACAAACGCGAGTGTGTTCTAATCACGGCAGACTTGGTAACAGACAACGAAAACGACAATTTTGGGGCAAAAGAGGATTCACAACCTTATCTTTTTGAAGCTGAATATACAGAGGATGAACTATAAAAGCGAGCACGAAGGAAGAGTGAATTGTTGGAGCAGACGGAAGCAGAGAAAGTGAGGTGAAAGTGACTTGAAGTCAAGCTATTTCGAACATAAATGGAATGCTTACCTAAATAAACTGGAAAAAAAACATCTCCAGCCAGCTTGACCAAACGAGTGAGTCACACTTTAATGTTTTTTTACTCAGTACTAATCGGTGTCCTATCACAGTGTTGTGCATCACAAACTCAAACGCGTTTCGTGCTGACGTTGAAGCGGGCGTATCTCTTTCCGTAGTTAGCTTTCACGGCTAATATCGTAGCACGCAGATAGTTACTCAGTGTTCCCTCTTACAGCTCGGTTATTAGACGGGTTACACAACGGAAATGAAGTATTGTTGACGCTTTTTGAATGCATTTTTAAAGTGATTTAGAGGTAGCATTGATTGCTAACATTAGCTGAATTGCTAGCCACTAAGAACCAGCATATTGTTACATGTTAGAATGCAAAAAACAACAACCTTACAGACCACCTCAACTGTATTGACTGGACTGGAAACATCAAATTCACACATGGTGAAGAAATGATCAGGACCATAACTTTTTTGGACATGAAAATCCACCATTACAGTCCATCGACAACCAAGATCTACTCTGGACCTCCGAACATCCCACAGCAGACAAACTATCAGTCGTGAAAACACTCTGTGAACGGGCCAACATCATAACCTGAAGAACAACGTAGAAAAAGAATCAGCACCTCCATGTCCGAGTCCATGGTTCTCGCCCGGAAAAGGGTGGAGTGCCATCTCCGGGTTGGGGAGGAGATCTTGCCCCAAGTGGAGGAGTTCAAGTACCTCGGAGTCTTGTTCACGAGTGAGGGAAGAGTGGATCGTGAGATCGACAGGCTGATCGGTGCGGCGTATTCAGTAATGCGGACGCTGTATCGAGCCGTTGTGGTGAAGAAGGAGCTGAGCCGGAAGGCAAAGCTCTCAATTTACCGGTCGATCTACGTTCCCATCCTCACCTATGGTCATGAGCTTTGGGTTATGACCGAAAGGACAAGATCACGGGTACAAGCGGCCGAAATGAGTTTCCTCCGCCGGGTGGCGGGGCTCTCCCTTAGAGATAGGGTGAGAAGCTCTGTCATCCGGGAGGAACTCAAAGTAAAGCCGCTGCTCCTCCACATGGAGAGGAGCCAGATGAGGTGGTTCGGGCATCTGGTCAGGATGCCACCTGAACGCCTCCCTAAGGAGGTGTTTAGGGCACGTCCGACCGGTAGGAGGCCACGGGGAAGACCCAGGACACGTTGAGAAGACTATGTCTCCCGGCTGGGAACTCCTCAGGATCCCCCGGGAAGAGCTGGACAAAGTGGCTGGGGAGAGGGAAGTCTGGGCTTACCACCTACTCAGTGGCCTAGTGGTTAGAGTGTCCGCCCTGAGATGGGTGGGTTGTGAGTTCAAACCCTGGCCGAGTCATACCAAAGACTATAAAAATGGGAGCCATTACCTCCCTGCTTGGCACTCAGCATCAAGGGTTGGAATTGGGGGTTAAATCACCAAAAATGATTCCCGAGCGCGGCACTGCTGCTGCCCACTGCTCCCCTCACCTCCCAGGTGGTGAACAAGGGGATGGGTCAAATGCAGAGGACAAATTTCACCACACCTCGAGTGTGTGTGACGAACATTGGTACTTTAACTTAACGTTAACTTTCCCTGCTTAGGCTGCTGCCCCCGCGACCCGACCTCGGCTAAGCGGAAGAAGATGGATGGATGGATGGATGGATGGATGGATGGATGGAACATAGAAAAAAAGAAGAGAAACACTCAAACACTGCCAATATCCAACCTGGGCCACGAAATCCCGTGTAAATCATGCAAAATATCATACATGGGAGAAACAGAGAGGGCATTCATCACAAGGAAGAAAGAACATCAGCAAGAATGCGAAAAAGAGACTACTGGTTTACAAGAAGCCTAAAATAAAAATCCAAACAAGAAATCCTAAAGTCAGCCATATCAGATCATTGCGAAATAAATAACCAAATCATGGACCGGGACAACGGCAAAATCATCGGCACAGAAAGTAGCTAATTCAAACGATGGAATAAGGAGGCCATGGAACTAAGGAAACGGCCCAAGGAAATCATCGACCTGGGACTCCCTCCTCCATTCACCGTCAAGCGACGTGTTGCCTCACAGTGGTCAGGTGACCCTTCGGAAGAAGACTGCAGATGACAGTCCAAACATGTCAGCTAAAGATTCCATCTAATATACCGAAAAATATGGTCTGATTACAAGAAAATGTGAAAAAAGTACACCAAGAAAGACTCTCCCGAAGGACGGTGTGGCGCAGACACAACCAACTCCCTTCTTGTCTCCCATGGACACACACCTGTTGTTGTTGTCTTTGGATTGACAGGAGGCTGCAACCACACCAAGGCCGGGGAACAGAGACACACTGCAGGCTTACACACACACACACACACACACACACACACACACACACACACACACACACACACACACATCCATGACAAATATACGCCACACACACAAACCCCCGCCCCCATCCGATGCTCTCAACGCTTGAATCCTTAGGGGCGATGGATGGCTGACTAGCGATTATACAGCAGCAGCCGGCCTCCGTAGCTCACACTCCCTTCCCTCTGTTGCAAGTTTTGTTGATTCTATGTACATTTGTAACTTGTTTATGTGTGCTATGGCTGTGAGTTTTTTTTCCTTGGCCTCAGGCCCTGTTATCCAGGGTAAATCCCACCTAACCTTATCCTTGTCCACACACACAATGGTCGTTAAAGACCCCCTCGCCCCATCGTCCGCCGGCGCAATGAACAACTGAACAATATCCAGTGTTGTGGTATTTCAATGAACTGGAATCCAGTGTGCTGTGGGGCCTTATTGTAGTCAATCACACCTGAGCCTAGGGATGATACTCGAAACCGATTTTCCCGGTTGTTCGTAAAGAAAAGAACCGAGTCCTCGGACCCGAATCCCTTTTTGAGAACCGGTACCCGTTATCGAGACCACTATAGTAAAGAAAAAGAGTTGGTTCTTTATTCGAATCCCTGGGAACGAATCCCGTCCCACAAGAAATGCCCCATGGGACATCACAAGAAATGACGTCACGTAGCTCAGTCATTAGGCGCAGATAGCGAAAGCAGGAAAAACAATGGACCGGAAAAAGCGCTCCAAGGTGTAATAAAGTTCAAAATGAAAAGGTATAATCCAATGAATAACTTTACTGAGAGATTTGAGCAGGGTACAAACACATGACCAACACTTTTACCACCAACCAGAAACATAGCAACCAGGCTAGCAACGCACCTCCTTTATGGCAGCTGTCGCAACGTTCTTAAAGCAACCGCAGCACCTACATATATATACAACATATCTCCCTTTTTTAACTTTTGTTTTTCTTTCCTTGTAAACAAAACAAAATCACACTGTATATGTGTTGTCTGTCTAATTATATATAATTCAGACGAGGCGTGTTGGCTGAGTTCTTGACGTTTACTTTCACAGCGTGCTCATAACCTCATTCTTAGCTGCCGGATGGCGACATGCAACAACACTTTTCGGGGCTATGGTGCATGCTCGTCACTCCCGTTGCATGCTGGGTAGTGTAGTTGTAATATTCCCTAGCTCATAACATCACATCTTTCCCCCTTTTTTAACTCAATAAAGTGTATTTCTTTTTTTATCTTTAACTTTTCATTTTTTAGCATTGTAACCACATTTGCAAACAACTTTTCTCTCCATAGAATTTTCTTTCAATAAAGAAATAAAGTGCAAAAATGTCAAAGCCAAAAGCAGCAGAAGTGCACTTTTTGGAGAGCTGTATTATTTTCAGTTTTGTGCCCAAAGGACTGATTTTATTTAAAACTATATTATTATTTTTACACCTGTAGTGATCACAGAGACAGGTTGTTTTTGTGTTACTGTATATATTTGTTTTCTGAAAAATCCCACTTAATATACTTTGGGTAACAACAGTCAATATTTTTTTTTTTTTTTTTTTTTTTTTTTTAGGGGGGTATCATTCAATATTTATTTATCTATTAGATTTTATTTTTTTCTTATATAATAAAAGTGAGCTTTTGTTAAACCAAATATTGTGTGTTTTTTTCCATATACAACAACCTATCTGGACTCGATAAGAGAATCGATAAGGAATCGGTTCGATAAGAGGATTCGATAATGGGCTCGAACTCGATAATTTCTTATCAAACATCATCCCTACCTGAGGGTGAGAAGCTCTGTCATCCGGGAGGAACTCAAAGTAAAGCCGCTGCTCCTCCACATGGAGAGGAGCCAGATGAGGTGGTTCGGGCATCTGGTCAGGATGCCACCCGAACGCCTCCCTAGGGAGGAGCTTAGGGCACGTCCGACCGGTAGGAGGCCACGGGGAAGACCCAGGACACGTTGGGAAGACTATGTCTCCCAGCTGGCCTGGGAACGCCTCGGGATCCCTCGGGAAGAGCTGGACGAAGTGGCTGGGGAGAGGAAAGTCTGGGCTTCTCTGCTTAAGCTGCTTCCCCCGCGACCCGACCTCGGATAAGCGGAAAAAGATGGATGGATGGAAAGCAGCTTTTATCGAGGCCCCCACACCACTCCCAACCGGTCCCCATCAGAAAGCCTAATTCCTCATTTGGTTCATGATACCGCCACCGGTACTCAGCTCCCCTGACACGCTGATTTTGGTCAACCGGTCGGACCCTGTCCGTCCAACTCAACATCTGGGTCACATTTGAGCGCCTCACGTCGGCCGTGGCGATGACTGCGACGGAGCGTGACGTCATAAATCCCCCACTAGCCGCCCGGGCGTCGTCAAGTGGACTGAGAGAACACAACCTCCACTGGAGGAAGGCGGTAAACACATGTTGGAGATCAGAGCCCCGGAGTGAAAACAAATGCATGTGTTGCCATTGTTGTGGCTTGTTTGTTTGGATCGCTATTAACCATTACACAAGTTCTTTCCCCCCCTTTGGCTTCCAACGTGACCACACTCAGATGTGCAGCGTAAATAGTCCGCAGCAGACCCCAAACCAGCAAATGGGGTTGAATAACGAGAGTAGAAGTGGTGAGAGGAAAGCGAGGACAAAATGGATTCCAGGTGAGAGCAAACATAAAAAAGTTGATAGCAAACAGGTGCGCGGCAGGTGGGGGAACATTCCCTTGGCTTATGGACAGGGTGGAAAGTCACACACCCTTGGAAGTCCCGTCAGGAGCAGGGTGCCAGTTAGATGGACTGACGAGTCCCAGTCATCTAGAACACGTCCGAGCGTGACCGGCGGCCGAGGGGTCCGGCGGTGGGAAGCCCAGACGATGTGGGCGGCGGGAGGTGAGGGAGTGCAGACGGAGCCGACAGGGACCGCCATCATCACCGCGAGTCCACTCCAAGTCTCGCAGATGTTGGCTCTCTGATCATTTGCAAAGTTTACACTCCCTGGCCACTCCATTAGGTACACATTCCAACTGTTCAGGCTCAATCTCGATTTGGGCTGCAACCATTAATCCATCTGAAGAAAGCTTACATGATCATTACCGTATTTTATGGACTATAAGGCAGACTTAAAATCCTTTCATTATCTCAAAACTCAACAGTGCGCCTTGAAACCCGGTGCGCCTAATGTACGGAATAATTCTGGTTGTGCTTACCGACCTCAAAGATATTTTATTTGGTACATGGTGAAATGATAAGTGTGACAGGTAGATGGCAGTCACACATAAGAGATATGTGTGGGCTGCAATATGATGGCAGTCACACATAAGAGATACGTGTAGACTGCAATGTGATGGCAGTTACACATAAGAGATACGTGTAGACTGCAATATGATGGCAGTCACACATAAGAGATACGTGTAGACTGCAATGTGATGGCAGTCACACATAAGAGATACGTGTAGAATGCAATATGATGGCAGTCACACATAAGAGATATGTGTAGACTGCAATATGATGGCAGTCACAGATAAAAAATGTGTAGACTGCAATATGATGGTAGTCACACATAAGAGATACGTGTAGACTGCAATGTGATGGCAGTCACACATAAGAGATACGTGTAGACTGCAATATGATGGCAGTCATACATAAGAAATACGCGTAGACTGCATTATGATGGGAGTCACACATAAGAGATACGTGCAGACTGCAATATGATGGCAGTCATACATAAGAGATACCCTATGTGTAGACTGCAATATGATGGCAGTCACACATAAGAGATACGTGTAGACTGCAATATGATACGTGTAGACTGCAAAATGATGGCAGTCACACATAAGAGATACGTGTAGACTGCAATATGATGGCAGTCACACATAAGAGATACGTGTAGACTGCAATATGATGGAAGTCATACATAAGAAATACGCGTAGACTGCAATATGATGGGAGTCACACATAAGAGATACGTGTAGACTGCAATATGATGGCAGTCACACAAAAGAGATTTGTGTAGACTGCAATATGATGGCAGTCACACATAAGAGATACGTGTAGACTGCAATATGATGGAAGTCATACATAAGAAATACGCGTAGACTGCAATATGATGGGAGTCACACATAAGAGATATGTGTAGACTGCAATATGATGGTAGTCATATATAAGAGATACGTGTAGACTGCAATATGATGGCAATCACACATAAAAGATACATGTAGACTGCAAAATGATGGCAGTCATACATAAGAAATACGCGTAGACTGCAATATGATGGGAGTCACACATAAGAGATACGTGTAGACTGCAATATGATGGCAGTCACACATAAGAGATACGTGTAGACTGCAATATGATACGTGTAGACTGCAAAATGATGGCAGTCACACATAAGAGATACGTGTAGACTGCAATATGATGGCAGTCACACATAAGAGATACGTGTAGACTGCAATATGATACGTGTAGACTGCAAAATGATGGCAGTCACACATAAGAGATATGTGTAGACTGCAATATGATGGCAGTCACACATAAGAGATATGTGTAGACTGCAATACGATGGTAGTCATACATAAAAAATATGTGTAGACTGCAATACGATGGCAGTCACACATAAGAGATACGTGTAGACTGCAATATGATACGTGTAGACTGCAAAATGATGGCAGTCACACATAAGAGATACGTGTAGACTGCAATATGATGGCAGTCACACATAAGAGATACGTGTAGACTGCAATATGATACGTGTAGACTGCAAAATGATGGCAGTCACACATAAGAGATATGTGTAGACTGCAATATAATGGCAGTCACACATAAGAGATATGTGTAGACTTCAATATGATGGGAGTCATACAAGAGATACATGTAGACTGCAATATGATGGCAGTCAAACATAAGATATACATGTAGACTGCAATACGATGGTAGTCATACATAAGAGATATGTGTAGACTGCAATACGATGGCAGTCACACATAAGAGATACATGTAGACTGCAATATGATGGCAGTCACACATAAGAGATAATTGTAGACTGCAATATGATGGCAGTCACACATAAGAGATACGCGTAGACTGCAATATGATGGCAGTCACACATAAGAGATACGTGTAGACTGCAATATGACTCAAGTAAACAACACCAAAATGTTATATGTTCCATTGAAAATAACACTACTCAACTGGCGGCCTGCGGGCCAAATCCAGTCCACCAAAGCTTTTCATTTGGCCCGCCAAACATCGCCCAAATAGGATTGATAAAACCATTAAAACTCGGGTATGCAGTACTCCCGCCGCCCTTCAAGGGGGCAACAGTGAGGCATACGTGTCACAATAAAGCAGCAGCGGGGTGAGTAGAAGAAGACTACTCATTCGACACTGAAAACGAATCGAAATAAATTCCAAAAATCGGACTGGTTAACAAAGTATGAATGTTCTACGCCGAACAAGTGCGCCGTTCAGGTCGGAATTCGTACTTATTCCGATAACGAAAGCCAAAAATGGTACAAAAGATTTGCGTGCCAAGGATTAGGGTTAGGCTTAGTAACCCTAACCCTAACCCTAACCCTTAACCCTTAACCCTTAACCTTATGGAAAAGCTTCATAAGGAACTTAACCAAGAACTTACCTGTACAGGAATCAGAGACACCAGAATATAAAGTAGTGATTGGGGGCAGAAACAAGTGACGATGCTAATCAATTAACCGAAGTCAGATGCAAACAATCAGTGCACATGGCGACTAGAAGTAAACAAAAGGAAAGAGGGTAGAGAACAGAGAAAGACAAAAAAAATGTTAGATCCACTATAGACTGGACTCTCTCACTATTATGTTAGATCCACTATGGACTGGACTCTCTCGCTATTATGTTAGATCCACTATGGACTGGACTCTCACTATTATGTTAGATCCACTATGGACTGGACTCTCACACTATTATGTTAGATCCACTATGGACTGGACTCCCACACTATTATGTTAGATCCACTATGGACTGGACTCTCACTATTATGTTAGATCCACTATGGACTGGACTCTCACTATTATGTTAGATCCACTATGGACTGGACTCTCACTATTATGTTAGATCCACTATGGACTGGACTCTCACTATTATGTTAGATCCACTATGGACTGGACTCTCACTATTATGTTAGATCCACTATGGACTGGACTCTCACTATTATGTTAGATCCACTATGGACTGGACTCTCACTATTATGTTAGATCCACTATGGACTGGACTCTCACTATTATGTTAGATCCACTATGGACTGGACTCTCACTATTATGTTAGATCCACTATGGACTGGACTCTCTCACTATTATGTTAGATCCACTTTGGACTGGACTCCCACACTATTATGTTAGATCCACTATGGACTGGACTCTCACTATTATGTTAGATCCACTATGGACTGGACTCTCACTATTATGTTAGATCCACTATGGACTGGACTCTCACTATTATGTTAGATCCACTATGGACTGGACTCTCACTATTATGTTAGATCCACTATGGACTGGACTCTCACTATTATGTTAGATCCACTATGGACTGGACTCTCACTATTATGTTAGATCCACTATGGACTGGACTCTCACTATTATGCTAGATCCAGTCGAATTCCATTCGGAACAAATGATTCAATTTTAGGGGTCGATCCGGATCACCGTCTGAAGGCAGGATTTTTATAAAGGGTTACTCACAATTGGGAGAGATATGGTCTCTACGTGTACTTGTAGTTTGTTATTATTCTTGCCAGATGCTGCAAAAATGTATTTGTCTCCACAACAAGCGGTCATAAAAATGAGTAGCGTGACCAGGAAAGATTATTTGAGCGATTCTGTGGATTTTCAGTTGATGCAAACAGACATTTGGAAGTCATTAGACCGGGACTGTCCGAGTACGGAACGTGACGACAAGAGCGACGTGTGAAGCTACCGTTTTCCACTCTACTCAATATCCACTTGGCAGGCAAGTGTTTCCGTGTGGCCAAGGTGCAGGGGGGGTGGGGGTGCCCTGGGAGGTAAGGGGTCACTGCTACCCTGCACATGGAGAGAATATAAAGCAGCTGCAGCCTGGGA
>NC_084569.2:40339958-40342458 GCF_033978685.3 Nerophis lumbriciformis | reverse complement strand
GGACTCACGCTGCCAAAAAATGTCACTTAAAGCGTTTTAATGGTCGGCCCATCTGTAACGACACCTGCTAAAGGAAACACAACACGCCCCTGCAAAGAGACTTTACACGCTGCTCTTTTTGTCCACTCCACTTCTCTTCCGTTCTTTTTCTCTTGCAGACTATCCATCATTTTCAAACAATGCTAAAAAATAGTTTTTAGTATGTCAGAAAATGTACACGCGTCATTTTTTACCCTCGGGCTGCCTTCACTAGTTACTGATGAGCCAAAAGCGGGAAAATAGTGAGCAGAAATGAAGAAAAGGGTGAACATTATGGTTTTATTTATATACATACATACATTCATATACTGTACATACATATGTATATACACATATATACGTACATATATACATACATACATATACATAAACATATTTATACATATATACATATACATATATATAAACATATTTATGCATATACATACATATATTCATACATACATACATACATATACATACATATAAATATATAAATACATATATATATATACATATATATATATACATATACATACATATTTATACATACATATATGCATATATACATACATGTATACATATATATACATATATACACATACATACATACATACATATAAATATATACATACATATTTATATATACATATATACATATACACATATATACATACATACATATATATATAATGTATACATACATACATATATACATAATACATACATACATATATTTATTTGTATATATATATACATACATACATACACATATATATACATATATACATACATATACACATATCCATATATACATATACACATATACATATGTATATACATATACACATATATACACATATAAATACACATGTTTACACATATATATATACACACACACATATACATATATATATATATATATACATATATACACATACATATATATATACATCTATATATACATACATACATACATACATATAAATATATACATACATATTTATATATACATATATACATATACACATATATACATACATACATATATATATAATGTATACATACATACATATATACATACATATATATACATACATACACACATATATTTATAATTTTCTTCACTTCCCGCGGACTGGACTTCCTCTGTGTGACGGAGACATGGCTGAGAGCCGGTGAGTCCGCCCCTCTTAATGAACTTCTGCCTCCGGAGTGTTCCTACTTTAATTCCCCACGGCCGTCCGGTCGAAAAGGAGGAGGATTAGCAGTCGTTTTCAAAAATGACTTTAAATGCCGTCAGATCCGCCTACAGTCCTCCTTTTCAAGCTTCGAACTGTGCATGTTTGAACTGGGTCTTTCTGATGTCGTCCTGTGTGCCGTCATCTATCGACCACCCAAGTACCACAAAGACTTTATAACTGACTTTTCTGAATTTCTGGCTGAAATCCTGCCCAAATATGATCGTGTCCTTATTGTGGGTGATTTTAATATTCACACCTGCTGTCCAGATGAGCCGCTTTCCAGGAGCTTCCTGAATATAATCGACTCATTTAACTTTGTACAGTCTGTGTGTGGTTCTACACATGAACGCGGGCATACACTCGATTTAGTGCTCTCGTATGGTTTGTGTGTTTTTAATTTGGACATTTGCGACGCTGTGTTCTCTGATCACATGCCGATCCTGTTTGATATTGCCACGCAGTGTCCAGTTAAATTGTGCGCACCGCCCCAACGCTCTCGCATGTTTAATTCTTCGTCTCCTGCTCGGTTCTCCTCTATTTTTTTGACTCTTTGTGATGATAATTCTGCAGCATCTGTGTGTCTGAATACTGAAGAGTTGGTTTCTGGGTTCAACTCTATCTGTTCACAAACACTGGACACGATCGCGCCTTTCAAATGCCGCCGCGCTAAAGCCACGCCTCAACCCTGGTTGAATGACGTCACTCGGGCTGCCAGGCGCGTATGTAGAAGAGCAGAGAGAAAATGGAAAAAAGACAGGCTGCATGTGTCCTTTGCCATTTTTAAAGAAAGCCTGTTTTCCTTTCAGATGACTGTAAAAGCAGAAATGAATATTTATCTATCTCAGATTATATCTTCTAACTGTAACAACCCCAGAGTTCTGTTTAAAACTATTAACACTGTCATTGATGCTCCCAAATCTGCTGGTTTTGATGCTTCTTTTGAATTCTGTGAAAATTGTCTCCATTTTTTCACTGACAAAATTGTGTCAACTAGAGCCAGTCTATCTCAGCCTTCATATGACCCTTCTGTTCCCCTGCATTTCTCTTCTGTTTTCCATCAGTTTGAGCCGGTGTCCTTTTCTTTTTTAAGTGACACAGTTAGTCATATGAAGCCCTCTGGTTCTCCTGCAGATGCCCTCCCACCTCGCCTGTTTAAGGAGGTACTTGCTACTATTGGATCAAGTGTCCTTAACATTATCAATAGTAGCCTCTCTTCTGGAATAGTTCCAGTAGAGTTT
>NC_084569.2:40314958-40334958 GCF_033978685.3 Nerophis lumbriciformis | reverse complement strand
AATTCCTGTTTTTATCTAGCCTTATTTCCAACCTTTTTTAGTGCGATGATTCCTTTCAAATGTTTTGACCCATTTCAATCGTTCCACTATCAAAACATTCTTCTTAGTCAGGACAAAAAAAACAAGTTGGATTAAGAACATCAAAAATTTCCAGTTTTCCGAAATTGCCTAATACAATTTTTCAATTAAAAAACTGTTACTACTTCAACATTTCTTGACCGATTTAAACAATTCCAACACCAACCAATTCAGCTCATTCAGGACATTCATGCTCCTAATCATTTTCAAAACAATCCCGCTTTCCCCAAAATTATCAGGAAGTTCCCATTAAAATGGACGGGACATTTTTCCAAGTTGCACAATTCCCACAAATTCCAAAAATTCCCAGATTTCGCAGAATTCCAGGTTTTCCGGGACATTTTTCTCATTCAAAACGATATTGGCCATTTTTCAAACTTTCACCATTTCCACATTGTTCAACCGATTCAAATCATTCCACCTTCAACACATTCCACTCATCCTGGACATTCAAACTATCATTTTTCCAAGTTCCAAAAAAAAAATTTCAACACCTTTTTTCACCCTTTTTTCTGTCGACTACTTCTTCCACATTTTTCAACCCACTTCAACCGTTCCACCGTCCAAACATTCCTTTCAGTCAGGACCAAAAAAAAATCGAAGTTGCTTTTTGAACTGGAAAAATTCCCGGTTTTGCTTGTATGTAAATGTTGAATATTATAAATAAAGGTTTAAAAAAAAAAAGTAAATAAAAAAAGAATTGCGTTTATAAAATAGCAAGCAATTCCAAAGAATTGATACACTTGGACAGAACCAGTTTTCAATTCCCATTCGTATACAGTAGCGTAGTAGGCCCAAATATTCATTAAAAGCAAGGCAGACAGCCTATTCGGGAATTGCGGGCTTTCCCATGAAAACTTTTAAAAATTCCCGAATTTCCCAGAATTCCATGTTTTCCGGGACATTTTTCCCATTTCAAAATGAAATTTTTCAAACTTCCACTATTTCAAACATTATTCAAACCATTCCACCTTCAACACATTCCACCACTTTTCCAAGTTCAAAAAAATTCCAGGATCTTCCAGAATTCCTGGTTTTCCAAAGCCTTATTTCCACCCTACTCCTCCCATATTTTTTTGACACACTTCAACGGTTCCACCATCAAAACATTCCTCTTCATCAGGACAAAAAACAAAGTTGTTTTTGGAATTGGAAAAATTCCCAGTTTTCCAAAAACTCCAGGAATTCCTTAATACCATTTCTCAATTAAAAATGTTACTACCTCAACATTTCTTGACTGATTTGAAAAATTCCAACACCAACCAATTCAACTCGTTCTGAACATTCAAATTTGTTTGACCATTTTTTTTAAAAATCCGCTTTTCCCGAAATTCCCAAATTTTGGGGAAATTCCCAATGAATGGGAATGGGACATTCTTCAAAGTTCCACACTTCCCACATTTTTCATTTCCCATAATTCCTTTTTTTTTTCTTTTTCCCATTCAAAATGAATTGTCCATTTTTCAAACTTCCGCCATTTCAAACATTTTTCTACCTATTCAAACCATTCCACCTTCAACACATTCCACCACTTTTCCAAGTTCAAAAAAATTCCAGGATTTTCCAGAATTCCTGGTTTTCCAAAGCCTTATTTCCACCCTTTTTTCTGTCGACTACTCCTCCCATATTTTTCGACACACTTCAACGGTTCCACCATCAAAACATTCCTCTTCATCAGGACAAAAAACAAAGTTGCTTTTGGAAGTGGAAAAATTCCCAGTTTTCCCAAAATTCCAGGAATTCCTTAATACCATTTCTCAATTAAAAATGTTACTACCTCAACATTTCTTGACTGATTTGAAAAATTCCAACACCAACCAATTCAACTCGTTCTGAACATTCAAATTTGTTTGACCATTTTCCAAAAAAATCCGCTTTTCCCGAAATTCCCAAATTTTGGGGAAATTCCCAATGAATGGGAATGGGACATTCTTCAAAGTTCCACACTTCCCACATTTTTCATCTGATTCAAACTGTTCCCAATTCAAAATAGTCAGCCTATTTGAGAATTGTGTGCTCTATTTCAACAATTCTAAAAAAAAAAATTCCCGGATTTCCCATAATTCCTTTTTTTTTCTTTTTCCCATTCAAAATGAATTGTCAATTTTTCAAACTTCCACAATTCCCACATTCTTCAACCGAATCAAACCAGAACACATTCAATTCATCCTGGACATTCAAACTACAATTTTCCCAGGTTTCCAGGAATTCCTGTTTTTTTTTCTAACTTAATTTTATCTAACTTTTTTGTTTGACTACTCCTTTTACATTTTCATCCCATTTCAACTGTACCACCATCAAAACATTCCTCTTAGTCACAACCCCAAAAAAACAAGTTGGTTTAAGAACTTGAAAAATTCCCGGTTTTCCCGAAATTCCAGGAATTTCATCATACCATTTCTCAATTAATAAACTGTTACTACTTCAACATTTCTTGACTGATTTAAACAATTCCAACACCAACCAATTCAGCTCTTTCAGGACATTCATGCTCCTAATCAATTTTTTTTTAATTCCGCTTTTCCCAAAAATTCCAGGAAGTTCCCATTGAAATGAACGGGACATTTTTCCAAGTTGCACAATTCCCACATTTTTCAACCGAGTCAAACCATTCCACCTCCATCACATTGCACTCATCCTAGACATTTAAACTACCTTTTTTCCCAGTTCAAAAAAATTCCAGGATTTTCCTGAATTCCTGGTTTTCCAAAGCCCTATTTCCACCCTTTTTTCTGGCGACTACTCCTTCCACATTTTTCAACCCACTTCAAAACATTCCTCTTAATCAGGACAAAAAACAAAGTTGTTTTTTGAACTGGAAAAATTCCCGATTTTCCCAAAATTCCAGAAATTCCGTAATACTATTTCTCAATTCAACATTTATCAACCGATTTGAAAAATTCCAATACCAACCATTTTCAGACCATTCAAGTTTTTTTTTTTTACCTTTTTCAAAAAAAAAAAATCAGCTTTTCCCGAAATTCCCCAATTGTTGGGAAATTCCATTGAAATCAATGGGACATTCTTCAAAGTTCCACAATTCCCACATTTTTCATCTGATTCAAACTGTTCCCAATTCAAAATATTCGGCCTGTTTGGGAATTGTGTGCTCTATTTCAACAATTCTAAAAAAAATTCCAGGATTTCCCATAATTCCTTTTTTTTTCTTTTTCTCATTCAAAATGAATTGTCAATTTTTCAAACTTTCACAATTCCCACATTCTTCAACCGATTCAAACCATTCCACTTTCAACACATTCAATTCATCCTGGACATTCAAACTACAATTTTCCCGCGTTCAACACATTTCCAGGAATTCCTGTTTGGTTTTTTTCTAACCCTATTTGCAACCTTTTTTTGTTTGACTACTCCTTTTACATTTTCCATCCCATTTCAACTATACCACCATCAAAACATTCCTCTTAGTCAGGACAAAAAAAACAAGTTGGTTTAAGAACTTGAAAAATTCCCGGTTTTCCCGAAATTCCAGGAATTTCATCATACCATTTCTCAATTAATAAACTGTTACTACTTCAACATTTCTTGACCGATTTAAACAATTCCAACACCAACCAATTCAGCTCATTCAGGACATTCATGCTCCTAATCAATTTTTTTTTAATCCCGCTTTTCCCAAAATTCCAGGAAGTTCTCATTGAAATGAACGGGACATTTTTCCAAGTTGCACAATTCCCACATTTTTCAACCGATTCAAACCATTCCACCTTCAACACATTGCACTCATCCTAGACATTTAAACTACCTTTTTTCCAAGTGCAAAAAAATTCCAGGATTTTCCTGTATTCCTGGTTTTCCAAAGCCCTATTTCCACCCTTTTTTCTGGCGACTACTCCTTCCACATTTTTCAACCCACTTCAAAACATTCCTCTTAATCAGGACAAAAAACAAAGTTGTTTTTTGAACTGGAAAAATTCCCGATTTTCCCAAAAATTCCAGGAATTCCGTAATACTATTTCTCAATTCAACATTTCTCAACCGATTTGAAAAATTCCGACACCGACCATTTTCAGACCATTCAAGTTTGTTTGTTTTTACCTTTTTCAAAAAAAATATCCGCTTTTCCCGAAATTCCCCAATTGTTGGGAAATTCCCATTGAAATCAATGGGACATTCTTCAAAGTTCCACAATTCCCACATTTTTCATCTGATTCAAACTGTTCCCAATTCAAAATATTCAGCCTGTTTGGGAATTGTGTGCACTACTTCAAAAATTCTAAAAAAAATTCCAGGATTTCCCATAATTCTTTTTATTTTATTTTTTCCCATTCAAAATGAATTGTCAATTTTTCAAACTTCCACAATTCCCACATTCTTCAACCGATTCAAACCATTCCACCCTCAACACATTCAATTCACCCTGGACATTCAAACTACCATTTTCCACGTTTCCAGGAATTCCTGTTTTTTTTCTAACTTAATTGTATCTAACTTTTTCGTTTAACTACTCCTTTTACATGTTTCATCCCATTTCATCACCATCAAAACATTCCTCTTAGTCAAGACAAAAAAAACACGTTGGTTTAAGAACTTGAAAAATTCCAGATTTTCCCAAAATTCCAGGAATTCCGTAATACTATTTCTCAATTCAACATTTCACAACCGATTTGAAAAATTCCAACACCAACCATTTTCAGACCATTCAAGTTGTTGTTTTTTTACCTTTTTCAAAAAAAAAATCCGCTTTTCCCGAAATTCCCCAATTGTTGGGAAATTCCCATTGAAATCAATGGGACATTCTTCAAAGTTCCACAATTCCCACATTTTTCATCTGATTCAAACTGTTCCCAATTCAAAATATTCAGCCTGTTTGGGAATTGTGTGCTCTATTTCAACAATTCTAAAAAAAAAAAATCCTGGATTACCATTTTATTTTATTTTTTTCATTCAAAATGAATTGTCCATTTTTAAACTTCCACAATTCCCACATTCTTCAACCTATTCAAACCATTCCACCTTCAACACATTCAATTCATCCTGGACATTCAAACTACCATTTTCCCGTGTTCAACACATTTCCAGGAATTCCTGTTTGGTTTTTTTCTAACCCTATTTGCAACCTTTTTTTGTTTGACTACTCCTTTTACATTTTCCATCCCATTTCAACTGTACCACCATCAAAACATTCCTCTTAGTCAGGACAAAAAAAACAAGTTGGTTTAAGAACTTGAAAAATTCCCGGTTTTCCCGAAATTCCAGGAATTTCATGATACAATTTCTCAATTAATAAACTGTTACTACTTCAACATTTCTTGACCGATTTAAACAATTCCAACACCAACCAATTCAGCTCATTCAGGACATTCATGCTCCTAATCAATTTTTTTTTTTAATCCCGCTTTTCCCAAAATTCCAGGAAGTTCCCATTGAAATGAACGGGACATTTTTCCAAGTTGCACAATTCCCACATTTTTCAACCGATTCAAACCATTCCACCTTCAACACATTGCACTCATCCTAGACATTTAAACTACCTATTTTCCAAGTTCAAAAAAATTCCAGGATTTTCCTGAATTCCTGGTTTTCCAAAGCCCTATTTCCACCCTTTTTTCTGGCGACTACTTCCAACACCAACCATTTTCAGACCATTCAAGTTTTTGTTTTTTTACCTTTTTAAAAAAAAATCCGCTTTTCCCGAAATTCCCCAATTGTTGGGAAATTCCCATTGAAATCAATGGGACATTCTTCTTTCCAAGTTGCACAATTCCCACATTTTTCATCCGATTCAAACCATTCCAACATCAACACATTCCACTCATCCTGAACATTCCAACTATCCTTTTTTCCAAGTTCTAAAAAAAAATTCCAGGAATTCCCAGAAATCCATTTTTTTTCTAAACCTTTTTTCACCCTTTTTTCTGTCGACTACTCCTTTCCACATTTTTCAACCCTCTTCAACCTTTCCACTTTCAAAGTTCCAAACCAAATTCCGGTTTTCCTGGAAATTCTAACTCTTCAACATTCAACCCATTTAAGCTATCCTTCCATTCATACTACATTCTATCAGCATTTAACTTCAACTTCAGCATTGGAGCATTCACACCCAATTCCCTCAGGAATTGACTCTTCTAGTCGTTATTTTTTTGCATTTTTGTTTTTTAATCTGCATTTTTATTGGAATAATTTCAGCATTCACCTCCCGCTGCCTCAACAGAGCCAGTGCCATCATCAAGGACAGCACCCACCCTGGCTCTGACCTGTTCCACCTGCTGCCCTCTGGGAAGCGCTACAGGTGCATTAAAACCAAAACAAACAGGCTAAAGAACAGCTTCTTCCCCAGGGCCATAACCATCCTGAACGGACTGCCCCATTGTCCCTCATAACTGCCTTCTCTTCGGTGCAATAACCCATTCCACCAACCACCCTGTTTTTTTTTTTGGTTTTTTTTCATGTATATATTCATTTCACACCATATTCATTGCACTTCTACATTTTTTTATATTTTTATATATTTGCACATTGTTTTTCTAGCATGCACACATCGCACTGTATGGAATGGCCTCAATCTCGTTACCTTGCGTAATGACAATAAAGCTGATTCTGATTCTGATTCTGATTCTGATTCTGATTCTAAATATGCCTGTTTTATGTATGTTTATCTATTTATCTGAGTACCATGTTATTATGTGTTATTATGAATGTGCACTAAATTAGTTTGCTTGCAATTTCGTTGTACAATGAAGATATATTCTATTATATTATATTATATTCTGATCATTTGTATGTGTTTTTAGCTTTAGACCCGTTTTCTGTTTATGTTTTAACCTTAAAAGTGCAATAATTTCTCTATTGAATATTTGTTTATGACATTATAATATGAAAATAGTTTTATTATACATTATATTACAATTTTGAATATTAAATATATATTATTATGTACACTCATTTCGGCGTGAACCTGTGGAATGCAGAATATTCTTCTTTTTTTTTTTATTATTCTCGTGCGTAAAGGGGCTCATTTTCGGTAGTGAATGTAGGAGGGAAAAATGGGATGTGGTCTTACCGACACACTCGTTGGCTTCCCTGGCCGTGGCGCGCTGCCACGGGCGGTCGTAGTGGAAAGGCTTGCACCTGTCGCACTCGGGCCCCGCCGTGTTGTGCTTGCACTCGCACACCAGGTGTCCGTCCCGGTCCTTGACGCACTTGGACGCGTGGCCGTTGCACTTGCACCGTCCGCCCACCTGCAGGTCCGACACGGCGTAGTAGTACGAGTCTCGGGCCAGCTCCGAGTCGTCCTCGTTCTCGTCCCCGAAGGTGTGCAGCCGGCTGAAGATCACTTTGATGTCGGTGGCCGTCACCCAGTCCTGGAGCACGGGGGAGTTGTCGAAGTCGTGCGCGGAGGGTCGGCCGTCCAGGGTGCTGAAGGCGATGAGGCCGCCGGTGAGAGGGTGCATGTCGGTGTGGGAGTCCGTGCAGATGGCCTCCTGCTCGTTCTGCTTGGTGATCACCGCCTTGTTCTGCCGGTTGTGCATCTTCTTGCACTGGGTGGAGTAGAACTGGAAGGGAACCCAGGACTTGCCGTAGTCCATGGACTTGTATATGGCCATGGACTCCGGTCTGGGCGAGCAGAACTGCAGGCTGACGTAGGTGACCTCGAACTTCTTCCCCAGCGACAGGGTGAGGGTGACGTTCTGCGGGAACTGCGCGTAATTCTCCGACTGCCAGCAGGTGAGGTTGTGCGGGTTGTTCAGGTCCGTCAGGTACGCCGCCGGGTGCGACTTCTTGGGGTCTTGCGCGTCGCAGGTGTGGCAGTCCCGCGTCCGGTCCTCGCCCTTCTCCGCCACCACGCAGTACCTGGCCGCCGGGGAGCCGCAGGTGCTGGAGACGCGCACGTCCTTGCCGAAGGCGGAGTTGACGAAGTCCGGGATGCACCTCCGAGGGCTGCCGTTCTCGTCGTAGCACGGGTCGGGAGGGGAGGACTGGGCGGCGAACATGCTCAGCTGCCCGTATCCCGCCAACACCCCCCGGGCGAGGAGGTGAAGTGTCACCGAGGTGAGCCACAGCTCCGAAACCCTCCGCATGTTTGCTCCTCGCCTGGCAGGAGACAAGAAACGTCAATGAAAATATCAAATATGATTGATTGACGTGTACGTTCTTACCAAGCAACTTCCGTCAAAACTGCGCTGTCATTAATTAAAAAGACAAAACCACCACTTTCAGGATTTTTTGCCCCCCTTTCGAATAAAAAAAAAATGCGGTGTGCGTGAGTGTCCTCACTCTGTCACACTTCTGCCCACCCTGAACTCGCTCTGCCCCACTCCATCCACGCCGGGCTGCGGGGAAGACAAAAGGGGGGTCCGCTCACTCCTCTCCGGAGCACAGGAGGCTCAGCGAGGCACTTCGGTGGGAAACACTGACATCTTGTGGTCAACATTGCGTACTGCAAGTAAATATATATATATTTTTTCCCAACTTTTTTTATTGGCATTTTCAAACAGACAGTCAAAACAGTACAATTTTAAAGTTAGTAAACGATTCACACCCTTTCCCTTAAAACTCAAGCCACCCACCCACCCTCCCACCCCACTCAGGTCCCACTATCCATCCATCCATCCATCTTCTTCCGCTTATCCGAGGTCGGGTCGCGGGGGCAGCAGCCTAAGCAGGGAAGCCCAGACTTCCCTCTCCCCAGCCACTTCGTCCAGCTCCTCCCGGTGGATCCCGAGGCGTTCCCAGGCCAGCCAGGAGACATAGTCTTCCCAACGTGTCCTGGGTCTTCCCCGTGGCCTCCTACCGGTCGGACGTGCCCGAAACACCTCCCGAGGGAGGCGTTCGGGTGGCATCCTGACCAGATGCCCGAACCACCTCATCTGGCTCCTCTCGATATGGAGGAGCAGCGGCTTTACTTTGAGCTCCCCCCGGATGGCAGAGCTTCTCACCCTATCTCTAAGGGAGAGCCCCGCCACCCGGCGGAGGAAACTCATTTCGGCCGCTTGTACCCGTGATCTTGTCCTTTCGGTCATGACCCAAAGCTCATGACCATAGGTGAGGATGGGAACGTAGATCGACCGGTAAATCGAGAGCTTTGCCTTCTGGCTCAGCTCCTTCTTCACCACAACGGATCGATACAGCGTCCGCATTACTGAAGATGCCGCACCGATCCGCCTGTCGATCTCACGATCCACTCTTCCCTCACTCGTGAACAAGACTCCGAGGTACTTGAACTCCTCCACTTGGGGCAAGATCTCCTCCCCAACCCGGAGATGGCACTCCACCCTTTTCCGGGCGAGAACCATGGACTCGGATTTGGAGGTGCTGATTCTCATCCCAGTCGCTTCACACTCGGCTGCGAACTGATCCAGTGAGAGCTGAAGATCTTGGCCAGATGAAGCCATCAGGACCACATCATCTGCAAAAAGCAGAGACCTAATCCTGCAGCCACCAAACCAGATACCCTCAACGCCCTGACTGCGCCTAGAAATTCTGTCCATAAAGGTTATGAACAGAATCGGTGACAAAGGGCAGCCCTGGCGGAGTCCAACCCTCACTGGAAATGTGTCCGACTTACTGCCGGCAATGCGGACCAAGCTCTGACACCGATTATACAGGGAGCGAACCGCCACAATAAGACAGTCCGTTACCCCATACTCTCTGAGCACTCCCCACAGGACTTCCCGGGGTACACGGTCGAATGCCTTCTCCAAGTCCACAAAGCACATGTAGACTGGTTGGGCAAACTCCCATGCACCCTCAAGGACCCTGCCGAGAGTATAGAGCTGGTCCACAGTTCCACGACCAGGACGAAAACCACACTGTTCCTCCTGAATCCGAGGTTCGACTATCCGGCGTAGCCTCCTCTCCAGTACACCTGAATAGACCTTACCGGGAAGGCTGAGGAGTGTGATCCCACGATAGTTAGAACACACCCTCCGGTTCCCCTTCTTAAAGAGAGGAACCACCACCCCGGTCTGCCAATCCAGAGGTACCGCCCCCGATGTCCACGCGATGTTGCAGAGTCTACAGGTCCCACTAACGAGGGACAAATGGCGCAATTATGTAACAAGACGACAAATACAGACACATTCTCACACACACACACACATACGCGGCCAGAGACAGACAGATATATATATAAAAAATATATATATATATAATAATGAAATAAAATAAAAATTAATAATAATAATAATAATATATAATAAAATAAAAAATAGGATAAAATAATACTAATAAATAAAAGGGAGATTATTCCTCATCTGCGTCTGGGCATAGGTCAAGAGAGTTGACATATAGCAAAAAAGGGCTCCATGAGCTTTCAAATGCTTGAACCGAGCCCTTTGGCGAAAACCTAAGTTTTTCCAGTTTTAGATCGTAGAGAACCTCTCTAATCCAACGGCCGTGTGATGGGGGGGCGAGCCAGCTTCCAATTAAACAAGATCGCAAGTAAATATTTTAAAATAACACCGTCGTTCGTTTTGTGTCCAGCTCCACTAATGGAGTTTTCCTTTCAAAGGCAAAATTAAAGTATTGCTAGAAACATCATTTTATATGGGACTTTATTGTATTATATGTATAGTACATGTTCCAAAAAGAAGAAAAAAACATAAAACACAGTATATTTAAATATACTAAATGTAAAAAAGGGAATAAATATTCAAAATAATCTAGTTTGGTTACCCCATCATGAGCGCACACAAGGTTGCAGATGATGTGGTCCTGATGGCTTCATCTGGCCAGGATCTTCAGCTCTCGCTGGATCAATTCGCAGCCGAGTGTGAAGCGATTGGGATGAGAATCAGCACCTCCAAGTCCGAGTCCATGGTTCTCGCCCGGAAAAGGGTGGAGTGACATCTCCGGGTTGGGGAGGAGATCTTGCCCCAAGTGGAGGAGTTCAAGTACCTCGGAGTCTTGTTCACGAGTGAGGGAAGAGTGGATGGTGAGATCGACAGGCGGATCGGTGCGGCGTCTTCAGTAATGCGGACGCTGTATCGATCCGTTGTGGTGAAGAAGGAGCTGAGCCGGAAGGCAAAGCTCTCGATTTACCGGTCGATCTACGTTCCCATCCTCACCTATGGTCATGAGCTTTGGGTTATGACCGAAAGGACAAGATCACGGGTACAAGCGGCCGAAATGAGTTTCCTCCGCCGGGTGGCGGGGCTCTCCCTTAGAGATAGGGTGAGAAGCTCTGTCATCCGGGGGGAGCTCAAAGTAAAGCCGCTGCTCCTCCACATGGAGAGGAGCCAGATGAGGTGGTTCGGGCATCTGGTCAGGATGCCACCCGATCGCCTCCCTCGGGAGGTGTTTAGGGCACGTTTGACCGGTAGGAGGCCACGGGGAAGACCCAGGACACGTTGGGAAGACTATGTCTCCCGGCTGGCCTGGGAACGCCTCGGGATCCCCCGGGAGGAGCTGGACGAAGTGGCTGGGGAGAGGGAAGTCTGGGCTTCCCTGCTTAGGCTGCTGCCCCCGCGACCTGACCTCGGATAAGCGGAAGAAGATGGATGGATGGATGGGCATTCCAGAGTACTGGAGCCCCAATAGAAAACGCTCTATAGCCCGCAAACTTTTTGGAGGGGCTCTGAAGGCAGATTTCTTGCCGGGACATATGGTACAATACAATCAGCAAGATAGGATGGAGCTAGACCGTGTAGTATTTTATGTCGGTATTTAGGCAGTGACGTGCGGTGAGGTTGATGGCTGGTGAGGCACTGACTTCATCACAGTCAGATTTACAAACATATGAACCCTAAAGAGTATCTTATTCACCATTTGATTGGCAGCAGTTAACGGGTTATGTTTAAAAGCTCATACCAGCATTCTTCCCTGCTTGGCACTCAGCATCAAGGCTTGGAATTGGGGGTTAAATCACCAAAAATTATTCCCGGGCGCGGCGCCGCTGCTGCCCACTGCTCCCCTCACCTCCCAGGGGGTGATGAAGGGGATGGGTCAAATGCAGAGGACAAATTTCACCACACCTAGTGTGTGTGTGACAATCATTGCTACTTTAACTTAACTTTAACTTTACACATACAAACTGTAGCACACAAAAAAGCACATTTAATAAAAAAAAACGTTATTATGGTCTTACCTTTACTTAGAAATAAAGTCCATTCGCCGCTGTTGTGCTGGATTAATGAACGGGTGTGTTATATCAACTAAAGCCCTCACTTAAACTTTCCTCGTGCAAGATTGAATCTATTTAAAAAAGTGTAACCGAGGGTTTATAAATGTGGCCTATACTGTATGAAACTACAAAATAACAAACACGGAGGCTCCAGTTTACACGAGGACCACTTTATTTACCTTCTTTCAAAAACCTCCGCTCCACTCCAACGTGTCATCACTTCCGCTCATGGCGCCTTCAAAATAAGAGCTCAAGGCATATACTGTATAACAGTGCATAACAGGAACTTAACATCACAAATAGGAAAGCCCATAAAAATAGGTTACAAAAGTTATTTAATAAGTAGCCAAAAAGTGCAAAAACAATAATGTTTATGTTGGAGGAGTTGTGAATTAGATACACCTGCAGTCTGCAGGTGTACCTAATGTTGTGGCCCTGCAGTCATTCACAACTCCTCCAACACGAACATTATTGTTTTTGCACTTTTTGGCTTCTTATGAAATAACTTTTTTAAATACATTCAATCTTGCACGTGGAAAGTTTAAGTGTGGGCTTTAGTTGATATAACAATTCTACGGCGGGGGTGCAGGAGGCGAGCCTCAGCCAGTGCGTCTTTTGCAGCCGTTTTATGATCGCTCCGCACAAGAAATACGTTACACACATACAGTTGTTGACAAAATACACTGTACATTATATACCTCAGCTAACTAAACTATGGAAATGTATAATATAATTATATAGCAATATGGTCTCACTGCACCGCAGGCCAGCAGTTAGCCGAGTCCGTCCATGTTGAGGCACTGAGTGACGTGCCTCAACTGGCTGCTGTTCACCGCACCGTCTCTTCTCAGTATTTGAACGGCAAATGTGAAAATTCAGCGATTTTGAATGAAAATAATCTAAAACTGGTGAAGTTAAATGGAAAATAACTTCATAGTATAATCACTGCATACTAGAGATGCGCGGATAGGCAATTTATTTAATCCGCAACCGCGTCAGAAAGTCGTCAACCATCCGCCATCCACCCGATGTAACGTTTGATCAGAACTGCACCCGCCCGCCATCCGCCCGTTGTTATATATCTAATATTAATTTAAAAAAAAAAAGGGTGAAAACTACGCAAATTGCACCTTGTGCAGACAAGATTTTTCGATCGGACACGGAGGAATTAGCGATGTAAAAGACCACGTTGGGACAAAAAAACACAAGTCTAATGCCGTTGCTAGCGATACAAGTGGAAAACTTTCAACGTTTTTCGTCGCCCAAACAGATTCTTTGGATGTGATAAATGCCGAAGTTTTATTTACGGAGGCAATAATTGAGCATGGACTTCCAATCGCACTGGCTGATCACATGGTACAGTTAAATGTTTGTAATGCAACCTTTAAAAATCATTACGCGGTGATCGCGATCCCAAAAATAAACTTTTCTTGCATGATAATGTCCAGAAAAATTCGCTTTATATTACTATAGAGTCCTTTTAACGAATGAGTTTGATGGTTTATCACAAACCTTAAATGAAAGAAGTCCTTTGTTCTCCTGCACCATGGCCTTGCTTCGTGTTTGGTGCGCGTGTCGGCTGTATTTCACAGCACGACATACTGTTAAAAGTGTTTATACTATTTATACTTTCAATTAACAAATTGAAGTCTTGTGAAAGGTTGACAGGATAACTGGCATTAACTGTCAAAACAATTTCAAACTATTGAAGTTAGCTTACAGAATAAACATGTCAATCAACCCATATGATTTTTGCTGTAATATTTTTGTTTTGAAAAGTCACTGTGACTGATAGAAAAGTGATGGTTTTAGCAACATTTTAACCTGTCTGAATGCTAATAATCATTTTGCGTCGGGGGGCGAAGCCCTGAACCCTCCACCAGGACTTTGTCCTGGACCTACCGGGGCCTGCGGCCCTTGGACCCTGGCTACTAGGTTTTTCTGATTTAAAAGTTGGCAGGTATGGTGAGGTTATAAAGCTTTTGCCTGTTAAAGAAAGGAGACTGATCCAATGGAGCACAGACTTGCGCGTGCCACGCTGTCACGACCCAGACGCACACCAGTGCGCAATCATATGGGAGCCGCGCTGAGCGCACCTCCAAGCGCGTCTCGCTGCCGGCGACGGCCGGGTATGGGCCCACGCTCCAGCGCCATCCATTTTCAGGGCTAGTTGATTCGGCAGGTGGGTTGTTACACACTCCTTAGCGGGTTCCGACTCCCATGGCCACCGTCCTGCTCTCTATATCAACCAGGGTGAGCCCCACCCCTTTCGTGAGCGCACTGCGCGCGGAGTGACCCCTGTTACGCGCCCCCGGCAACAGGGGTGGCAAGCAGGTAAGCTGCGCGGGCGGAGCGCGCGGAGTGACCCATGTTACGAGCCCCCGGCCACGGGGGTGGCGGGCAGGTAAGCTGCTTACCTGCTGCGCGTGACGCCGGCCGCGGCGAAAGCGGACGAGGCGGGGTGTCGGTGCGGTGGGCGCGGTAGTGACCCTGGACGTGCGTCGGGCCCTTCTCGTGGATCGCCTCAGCTACGGCTCCCGGTGGGGCCCTCTCGGGGGAAGGGGCCTCGGTCCCGGACCCCGGCGAGGCGTCCCTTCTCCGCTCCGTAAAAGTGTCCATCTCTTTTCTTTTTTTTTCTTCTGTTGTGGCATATGCTGCAGGTGCCTGCTCGTTTTTCGTATGTGGGTAACAACATTTAACTATGTATATATATTTACCAATTGGTTTAACTGCCACCCGCAAAAAAAAAATAAATAAAAAAAATAAAATATCTAATTAATCCGCCCGACCCGACCCGCGAGCGGATAAAATCTTATTTTTTTTTATTTCATCCGCCCGATCCGCGGATAATCCGCGGACTCCGCGGTTGTGTCCGCAAACCGCGCATCTCTACTGCATACATATAACAATTTAATGAATTTTTTTTTCTTTTTACATTTTTTTTCTTTCCATGATGGCAGGTGAGGCCCCGCCTCACCTGCCTCTAGTGACTGCACGTCACTGGTATGTACGCATGTGTATATACATATTTTTATGTATATATATCTGCATGTATGTATGAATACATGTATGTATGTATATACTGTATGTATGAATATATGTACGTATGTATTTAATTATGAATACATGTATGTATGTATATATGCATGAATACATGTATCTATTATGTATGTATATACAGTATTTATGAATACATGTATCTATGTATGTATGTATATAATTATGAAAACATGTATCTATGTATGTACAGTATGTATGTATGTATGTATGATGTATATATGCATAAATATATGTATCTATGAATGTATGTATATATTTATGAATGCATATATGTATATAATTATGAATACGTGTATCTATGTAAGGGCAGCACGATGGCAGAGGGGTTAGTGCATCTGCCTCACAATACGAAGGTCCTGAGTAGCCCTGAGTTCAATCCTGGGCTCGGGATCTTTCTGTGTGGAGTTTGCATGTTCTACCCGTAACTGCGTGGGTTCCCTCCGGATACTCCAGCTTCCTCCCACCTCCAAAGACATGCACCTGGGGATAGGTTGATTGGCAACACTAAATTGGCCCTAGTGTGTGAATGTTGTCTGTCTATCTGTGTTGGCCCTGTGATGAGGTGGAGACTTTTCCAGGGTGTACCCCGCCTTCCGCCCGATTGTAGCTGAGATAGGCTCCAGCACCCCCACGACCCCAAAGGGAATAAGCGGTAGAAAATGGATGGATGGATGTATCTGTGTATGTATGTATGTATGTATATATGCATGAATACATGTCTCTATGAATGTATGTATATATTTATGAATACATGTATCTATAAATGTATTTATATATTTATGAATACATGTATGTATGTATGTGTGTATATATATATATATATATATATATATATATGTCTTAATAAGGTTATCCAAAAAATAGTGCTCGATACCGTAGTAGAGCGCAATATATGTATGTGTGGGAAAAAAAATCACAAGACTATTTCATCTCTACAGGCCTGTTTCATGAGGGGGGGTACCCTCAATCATCAGGAGATTTTAATGGGAGCATTCGCATACCATGGTTTGTATAGGGCACAGAGTGGGTGGGTACAGGCTGTGTAGGGGCGTGGTGATTGGCCAAAAAAGAACAGAAAACGAAACGACATCATCTGGTACAACCCCCCATACAGCAAAAACGTCTCAACTAACATTGGACACAAATTCCTCAATCTGATTGACAAACACTTTCCCAAAGACAACACCCTAAGAAAAGTATTCAACAAGAACAACATTAAATTGAGCTACAGCTGCATGAACAATATACGACAAATCATCTCAAACCACAACAAAACAATTGCAAATGAGCCGTCGGCCCCCGGACAGAGCGACTCCAAAACCAACAAAGGCTGTAACTGTCGAAAGAAACCTGATTGCCCTCTCAACGGGGGGTGCTTACAAACATCAGTTGTCTACCAATCTAAGGTAATACGCAAGGACATTAACACATCCGACACATATGTAGGATTAACCAAGGGAGAATTCAAAACCAGATGGAACAACCACAAGGCTTCTTTCAGGAACCAAAACCTGCGAAATACCACAGAACTCAGCAAACACATTTGGGACCTCAAAGACAATAATGTTGAATATTCAATAACATGGCAAATTCTTGCATCCAGCACACCTTACAATAGTGGTAATAAAAGATGCAACCTATGCTTGAAAGAGAAACTGTTTATTATTTACCGTCCAGACCTGTCATCCCTCAACAAGCGCAGCGAAATTGTAACAACATGCCGCCATAGACGGAAACACCTCCTAGATAACACATGAGCCAATCACCACGCCCCTACGCCAGCCTGTACCCACCCACTCTGTGCCCTATATAAACCATGGTATGTGAATGCTCCCATTAAAATCTCCTGATGATTGAGGGTACCCCCCCTCATGAAACAGGCCTGTAGAGATGAAATAGTCTTGTGATTTTTTTTCCCACACATACATATATTGCGCTCTACTACGGTATCGAGCACTATTTTTTGGATAACCTTATTAAGACATATATATATATGTATGTATGTATGTACAGTATGTATGTATGTATATTAAATTGTGACTCTCCAGGGTCAAGAGGTGAAAACTTATGGCTGTCAGTGAGAGAAGTGGTGAAAAAGCAGTGCCCTCCTAAGTCCAAAAAGAGTACCAGTCTGCAGGTGAAGGTTTAATTTAAAAAAAAAAAAAGTTACTCTAACTTTCCAGCACAAACGCCTCATGAAGTGCGTGTGTCTGCCAGCACGTCTCCATCACGGGGGAGAAGGTAAACAAAGTGGAGGTGAGCAGTGGGACTGAGGGCCAGACCTTCGCCGTGTGTCTGGACCAAGACCAGAGGAAGTTCCTGCAGAGTGTCAGCAGGTAGCCAAGATCTCAGGTGTATAAAAGACATATTCATCATCAATATGTTGTCTGTAGGCTGGAAGTGTCGCTGTGCTGCAAGCCGGGCAGCTGGAAGTTGGACAGGCTGTCGCCCGGCCAAGTCCGACCTCTGCACCCGTCTTACTGCTCCCTGCTCTGCCTGCCTGTCGTCTCCTTTTCTGCAGCGTATCCATGACGACGCTTCCAACACGGTTCTGACACCTAATGGCTGATGAAAACAAGTCTAAGATGGACAATACCATGGTACCTCGGGTTTTGTCACTGCCTTTTTTTCCAGACTATATAAGTATACAAGCCCCACCCACTAAATTTAAGGTGGGAAAAAAAGTGTTTCCATATATTAGCCACAGATATATACCTTGTGAAATGAGTTATTTACACAGAAATATTCTGTAAATGTTTATTTACATACCTTAAATGTTTCCAAACAGTGCCTGTAACACGTAACATGTATATATATACTGTATATATATGTGTGTATATATATATATTTTTATTTTTTTTTAAATATATATATATATATATATATATATATATATATATATATATATATATATATACGCATATATATATATATATATACATGTATAGTATATATATATATAAATATATGTATGTATATATATATATATATATATATATACACATATATATTTATATATATATATATATGTATATATATACACATATATATGTATATATATATATATATATATATATATATATATATATACATATACATATATATATATATATATATACATATATATATATATATATAAATGTTTCCAAACAGTGCCTGTAACATGTAACATGTATATATATACTGTATATATATATGTGTGTGTATATATATATATTTTTTTTTTTTAAATATATATATATATATATATATATATATATATATATATATACGTATATATATATATATATGCATAGTATATATATATAAATATATGTATATATATATATATACATATATACATACATATATATATACACATATATATTTATATATATATATATGTATATATATACACATATATATGTATATATATATATATATATATATACATATACATATACATATATATATACATATATATATATAAATGTTTCCAAACAGTGCCTGTAACATGTAACATGTATATATATACTGTATATATATATATATATGTGTGTGTATATATATATATATTTTTTTTAATATATATATATATATATATATATATATATATATATATATACATACATATATATATATACACATATATATATACACATATATATTTATATATATATATATATATGTATATATATACATATATATATACATACATATATATATACACATATATATTTATATATATATGTATATATATATACACATATATATATGTATATATATACACATATATATATATATATATATATATATATATATATATATATATATATATATATATATATATATATATATATATATATATATATATATATATATATATATATGTATAATTTTTTTATCATTAGGTACCCAAAGATTCACACTCCCTAATTCTAAATATTGTAAAATTGGGAGTTTGTGTTTTTTCTATTTTCTTTCATGTGATTTTTGTATAAACAGGGGGAATGTACAACATTAAATAAACACATCTTTAAATAATTGGAAAATAAATACATGAATGTGTTAAGAGATGTGTCGTGAATTTATTTAATGTAAAATTACATTCCATCGTTTTTATCATCCTATTTTTCTACGATTCATTCATTTCATGATGGCTGAGTTTGACTGACAAAATAAATCAGTGAAGTGCAGACAAGGACCAAATAAATTCATGAGTAAATAAAACAAATCTTTAAATAATTACTTAAATTCGTAATCAATTAAATATTTTAATAAATAATTAATTTTTTTTTTTTTAAATAAATAAATAAATACATATTTCAGACATATATATATATATATATATATATATATATATATATATATATATATATATATATATATATATATATATATATATATATATATATATATATATATATATAAAAATAAAACAAATCTTTAAATAATTACTTAAATTCGTAATCAATTAAATATTTTAATAAATAATCAATTAAATTGTGAAATGATTAAAAGCAGGAAATATACCATTGGCTAAATGAATGATTAAATAAACATGTCATTATTAGTGTTGGTGTTATAGTTCTAACTTTGATAAAATATTAGCTGACTTTTATTTCTTTATGTATTTATTTATTCATCCATTCATTTATTAATATTAATTTTTTATTTGTTTACTATAAAAAAAAAATCATACATATTCATATTTTTTTTGCAATAACATTATGTTGACACTAGAGATGCGCGGATAGGCAATTATTTCATCCGCAACCGCATCAGAAAGTCGTCAACCATC
>NC_084569.2:40229958-40302458 GCF_033978685.3 Nerophis lumbriciformis | reverse complement strand
AATTTATTTAGCTAAATTTGCGAGCGTTTACTCCAGAGTCGTATAACTGGGTCCGTGACACATGCTAACTGTTAGCATGCTAATATGTTAACATTAGCATGCTAATTCTAATAGCTAGTTTTACACTTTTTTTCTCCAATTCCGCAGCCGTACACCTTACAGTCATATAACGTGGTATGTGAAACGTGCTACCTGTTAGCATGTTTATGTTAGTATGCTATCATGAAAGTGCTAACTTTTTGAGCTAAATTTGCTACCTTTTACTCTAGAGTCATATAACTTGGTGTGTGACACTTGTTAACTGCTAGCATTCTAATGTTAGCATGCTAGCATGCTAACATTAACATGCTAACTTTTTTGCTAACTTTGTTTTTATTCTATAATTAGACAGCCATACACCTTACACTTATATAACTTGGTATGTGACATGTGCCAACTGATAGCATGCTAATGATAGTTTTCTCGCATGTTAATGTTAGCTTTATAGCATGCTAACTATTTGAGCTAAATTTGCGAGGGTTCACTCCAGAGTCATATAACTTGGTCCGTGACACATGCTAACTGTTAGCATGTTTAGGTTAGCATGCTGGTATGTTAACATTAGCATGCTAATTTTTATAGCTAGTTTTACACATTTTTTCTCCAAATCCGCAGCCATACACCTTACAGTCATATAATTTGGTATGTGAAACCTGTTACCTGTTAGCATGTTTACGTTAGCATGCTATCATTAAAGTGCTAACTTGTTTATCTAAATTTGCTACCTTTTACCCTAAAGTCAAATAACTTAGTATGTGACACTTGTTAACTGCTAGCATTCTAATGTTAGCATGCTAGCATACTAACATTAACATGCTAACTTTTTTGCTAACTTTGCTTTTTTTTCTATAATTAGACAGCCATACACCTTACACTCATATAATTTGGTATGTTATTGACACATGCTAACTGATAACATGCTAATGTTAGCATGCTAATTTTTTTAGCTAAATTTGCGAGGGTTCACTCCAGAGTCATGTAACTGGGTCTGTGACACATGCTAACTGTTAGCATGTTTAGGTTAGCATGCTACTATGTTAACATTAGCATGCTAATTCTTATAGCTAGTTTTACACTTTTTTTCTCCAATTCCGCAGCCATACACCTTACAGTCATATAACGTGGTATGTGAAACGTGCTACCTGTTAGTATGCTATCATGAAAGTGCTAACTTTTTGAGCTAAATTTGCTACCTTTTACTCTAGAGTCATATAACTTGGTATGTGACACTTGTTAACTGCTAGCATTCTAATGTTAGCATGCTAACATTAACATGCTAACTTTTTTGCTAACTTTGTTTTTTTTTTTCTATAATTAGACAGCCATACACCTTACACTCATATAATTTGGTATGTTATTGACACATGCTAATGTTAGAATGCTAATTTTTTTAGCTAAATTTGCGAGCGTTTACTCCAGAGTCATATAACTGGGTCCGTGACACATGCTAACTGTTAGCATGTTTAGGTTAGCATGCTACTATGTTAACATTAGCATGCTAATTCTTATAGCTAGTTTTACACTTTTTTTCTCCAATTCCGCAGCCATACACCTTACAGTCATATAACGTGGTATGTGAAACGTGCTACCTGTTAGCATGTTTACGTTAGCATGCTATTATTAAAGTGCTAACTTTTTGAGCTAAATTTGCTACCTTTTACTCTAGAGTCATATAACTTGGTATGTGACACTTTTTAACTGCTAGCATTCTAATGTTAGCATGCTAGCATACTAACATTAACATGCTAACTTTGTTTTTTTCTATAATTAGACAGCCATACACCTTACACTCATATAATTTGGTATGTTATTGACACATGCTAACTGATAACATGCTAATGTTAGCATGCTAATTTTTTTAGCTAAATTTGCGAGGGTTCACTCCAGAGTCATATAACTTGGTCCGTGACACATGCTAACTGTTAGCATGTTTAGGTTAGCATGCTAATATGTTAACATTAGCATGCTAATTCTTATAGCTAGTTTTACACTTTTTTTTCTCCAATTCCGCAGCCATACACTTTACAGTCATATAATTTGGTATGTGAAACATGTTACCTGTTAGCATGCTATCATTAAAGTGCTAACTTGTTTATCTAAATTTACTACCTTTTACCCTAAAGTCAAATAACTTAGTATGTGACACTTGTTAACTGCTAGCGTTCTATTGTTAGCATGTTAGCATACTAACATTAACATGCTAACTTTTTTGCTAACTTTTTTTTTTTCTATAATTAGACAGCCATACACCTTACACTCATATAACTTGGTATGTTATTGACACATGCTAACTGATAACATGCTAATGTTAGCATGCTAATTTTTTTAGCTAAATTTGCGAGCGTTTACTCCAGAGTCATATAACTGGGTCCGTGACACATGCTAACTGTTAGCATGCTAATATGTTAACATTAGCATGCTAATTCTTATAGCTAGTTTTACACTTTTTTTCTCCAATTCCGCAGCCGTACACCTTACAGTCATATAACGTGGTATGTGAAACGTGCTACCTGTTAGCATGTTTATGTTAGTATGCTATCATGAAAGTGCTAACTTTTTGAGCTAAATTTGCTACCTTTTACTCTAGAGTCATATAACTTGGTATGTGACACTTGTTAACTGCTAGCATTCTAATGTTAGCATGCTAGCATGCTAACATTAACATGCTAACTTTTTTGCTAACTTTGTTTTTATTCTATAATTAGACAGCCATACACCTTACACTTATATAACTTGGTATGTGACATGTGCCAACTGATAGCATGCTAATGATAGCTTTCTCGCATGCTAACTTTAGCTTTATAGCATGCTAACTATTTGAGCTAAATTTGCGAGGCTTCACTCCAGAGTCATATAACTTGGTCCGGGACACATGCTAACATTTAGCATGTTTAGGTTAGCATGCTAGAATGTAAACATTAGCATGCTAATTTTTATAGCTAATTTTAGACTTTGTTTTCTCCAATTCCGCAGCCATACCCCTTACAGTCATATAACTTTGTATGTGAAACATGTTAACTGTTAGCATGTTTATGTTAGCATGCTATCATTGAAGTGCTAACTTTTTGAGCTCATTTTGCTACCATTTACCCTAGAGTCATAACTTGGTATACTAACATGCTATCTTTAAACAATGTTCTATAATTAGACAGCCATACACCTTACAGTCATATAATTGGTAAAAAATCGGGTGCTGTTGAGTATCTGTATTCATTCCCAGATATAGGGACTTTTTTTGCCGTGTTAAATCAAATACTGTACGGTGTTTTTTTATTTTTTATTCCATCAGGCAGTTCTGATGAGAGCCATGTTGGGGGCTGTCTTGACATTTTTTGTAATGGAGCCTGTGGATCCCATCAGAATAACGAGGAGGCAATCCCAGCATCGCTAAGAGACGCCACCGCCCTGTCATAGCTCGTGTGAATCAACAGGTGGCGGTGTGGCCTTCCTCCCATCGCGTCAGCGCCGGCTTGGGACCGCCATCCACTCGCCGCTCTCCTCGCACTCCCTCGCTGACGCCTCGCTCGAGCGGTCACAGCTGGCCATTATTTCCGCGGGAGCATGGCAAAGTAGACCTAATCCTCCACCAGCAAAGACCATCCTTTGGCAAATGGATGCAGCAAATAAGACGTCGGGTGAGTAATAAGTTGGCACTTTTATGCATGTTTTGCTGCGGTCTGGTCAGGGAAATGTTTGACTTGCCTGTATTGACTAAAAGTGTGCACTTTATTTATTATACTAATCATAGAGTTTTGTGGGCAAATTAATCCGATTTTTTTGCTGCAAAGTACGTTATTTTGATGGATTTACCAGTCGTGCATCGGCAGTGAGTCACAGCGGAGCATCCTTTCAGCCAAGCACAGGTAATTAAAAGTAAATCCCAGCTCTACCGGGTGACTCATCGGAGGAGGACTGGTGCACTTTCTTCCCCGATATCAATTTGCATGAACTGAAAGACTCCAAAGCGAGGTGTTTATTTTTGTCCTTGGCAAGACCAGCGACTTTTTATATTTTAGTTGACACGTCGCGACAAGTGACTTGCGAAATTCGCTCATTTTCTTTCCGATACTTACCTCAAATTCAAAAAGTTGTGTATTTCGGATAGCAGCGTTTAATAGGGTGAAGAATACAAGACGGTTATTTATATAAAAATGTATGAAAATGGGAAAAGATGAGACAAACCTTCCTAATTGTTAGAAAGCCCACTGTTTAATACACAGGTGTCAAACCCAAGGCCCGGGGGCCAGATGTGGCCCGCCACTTCATTTTATTTGGCCCTCTGGAAATAATATGTATCAATAAAGTACTGTAACTTTTCTTACTAAATGTATTCTTTCTTTCTATTTTGGGAGGGGAAAAAATATATATATATATATATATATATATATGTCTTAAGGTTATCCAAAAAATAGTGCTCGATACCGTAGTAGAGCGCAATATATGTATGTGTGGGGAAAAAAATCACAAGACTATTTCATCTCTACAGGCCTGTTTCATGAGGGGGGGTTCCCTCAATCATCAGGAGATTTTAATGGGAGCATTCGCATACCATGGTTTATATAGGGCACAGAGTGGGTGGGTACAGGCTGGCGTAGGGGCGTGGCGATTGGCTCATGTGTTACCTAGGAGGTGTTTCCGTCTGTGGCGGCATGCTGTTACAATTTCGCTGCGCTTGTTGAGGGATGACAGGTCTGGACGGTAAATAATAAACAGTTTCTCTTTCAAGCATAGGTTGCATCTTTTATTACCACTATTGTAAGGTGTGCTGGATGCAAGAATTTGCCATGTTATTGAATATTCAACATTATTGTCTTTGAGGTCCCAACCAAATGTGTTTGCTGAGTTCTGTGGTATTCCGCAGGTTTTGGTTCCTGAAAGAAGCCTTGTGATTGTTCCATCTGGTTTTGAACTTTCCCTCAGTTAATCCTACATATGTGTCGGATGTGTTCATGTCCTTGCGTGTTACCTTAGATTGGTAGACAACTGATGTTTGTAAGCACCCCCCGTTGAGAGGGCAATCAGGTTTCTTTCGACAGTTGCAACTTTTGTTGGTTTTGGGGTCGCTCTGTCCGGGGGCCGACGGCTCATTTGCAATTGTTTTGTTGTGGTTTGAGATGATTTGTCGTATATTGTTCATACAGCTGTAGCTCAATTTAATGTTGTTCTTGTTGAATACTTTTCTTAGGATGTTGTCTTTGGGAAAGTGTTTGTCAATCAGATTGAGGAATTTGTGTCCAATGTTAGTTGAGACATTTTGCTGTATGGGGGGGTTGTACCAGATGATGTCGTTTCGTTTTCTGTTCTTTTTCGGTTGGTTTCCTGGCGTGGGTTCATAGGTGAGGGTGAAATTGTATCCGCTTTCATCAAGGGCTTTTTGGTACGGGGGGGTTGCTTGGTCAAATTCAGCTTTGCTAGCTGACAGCATCGATAGCCTTTTGTTAATTCTGGTAGGTATTCTTTTCGTGGTGGTGGGTGGGTGGGTGGTTGTTGTCATGGTGCACGTATTGGAGTGTTGTGTTGGGTTTCGTGAATGGTTGGTAGCTGTTATTTCTCAGGTTGAAAGTGACGTCAAGGAAGTTGACGGTTTGCTTGTTGGCTTCAATCGTGATCCGTAGGCCGTTCTCTTTGAAAATTTGGCATATGCATATATATATATATATATATATATATATATATATATATATATATATATATATATATGTACTCCATGTAATCGCAAATTTTTTTCACTTAAATATTGTCTAATTATGCAAAAATACATGATCGAACATTCAAACCAATTTTTTTTTAAATAGAAATAAATACTAATAATAATGATATCCATCAAATTGTGCAATGTAAAAGTAGCAAGAGATTTCATGGTCAAATTGTGAAATTTACGGTGGTTTTTACAGCATTTTTCTCTAAATGGCTAAAAACTAATGCTAGGTTAGCAACACTAGCATAACTATGTGAGTTACATGCTAACAATACATTTGCTAGGTTAGCAACAATTGTGCAATGTAAAAGTAGCAATTTTCTCTAAATGGAAAAGAATTGTACTTTTTTTTTTTTTTACTGTAAAACACCGAAAAATCTACACTTTATAATTTGTGGTAAACATAAATAAATACATAAATAAATAAACTGGCAGCTCAGGTGCCAAAATGTTACTGTAAAATTATTTTTTTATTTACAGTAAAAAATTTTTTTTTAACATTTTACAGTAAAATTCTGGCAACTGAACTGCCTTTTTTATTTTACCATAAAAACAGCAGTACTGTTTTTCCATGTACAGTAATATACACTACATTGTGAGGTGAAATTATTGAAACTTATCATATTTTTTTTTTACATTTTAGTTTAAAAAAAATTTACTAATAAAATGCATTAAAAAATGGTGCAATAATAGTGTTCACTGTGGGGCCAAACAGTGGCCCTCAAGTGAAAACCACCTCTGGTTTAATATGTTTATGCTTCACTGACAAACAACAACACTTCCTCATTCTCCGCCAATCACCTTCCAGGCACGGGAAGGTGTGTTTGGAAACCTGGGAAAAACTGACATCAAATTCAAACCAAACGATTTGTGCATAAAGATATTTAGTTTGCATTGTTTTGAAATTGCTAATGTTGTATTTGTGGTTGTTTGATTTTTGTCTGAGAGTAACACTCAAACCTTGTTGAATACATGTAGTGCTAAATTTGACCAGTAGAGGGCGACAATGTTAAGAGTAATGTTAACGTTGTCGCAGCGTTATATACAACGTTACATACAACGTTAACAGTATTGTCATTTAATACATGTAATGCTAAATCTGACCAGTAGAGGGCGTCGTTGTTGCAACGTTATATACAGCGTTATATACAACGTTAACAGTAATATCATTTAATACATGTAGTGCTAAATTTGACCAGATTAGGGCGACAACATTAACAGTAATATTAACGTTGTCGCAACGTTATATACAACGCTAACAGTAATATAATTGAATACATGTAGTGTTAAATTTGACCAGTAGAGGGCGACAACGTTAACAGTAATATTAACGTTGTCGCAACGTTATATACAACGTTATATACAACGTTATATACAACGTTAACAGTAGTATAATTTAATACATGTAGTGTTAAAATTGATCAGTAGAGGGCGACAACGTTAACAGTAACATTAATGTTGTCCCAACGTTCTATACAATGTTATATACAACATTAACAGTAATATAATTTAATACATGTAGTGCTAAATTTGACCAGTAGAGGGCGACAACGTTAACAGTAATATTAATGTTGTCGCAACGTTATATACAACGTTATATACAACGTTAACAGTAATATAATTTAATACATGTAGTGCTAAATTTGACCAGTAGAGGGCGACAACGTTAACAGTAATATTAATGTTGTCGCAACGTTATATACAACGTTGTATACAACGTTATATACAACGTTAACAGTAATATCATTTAATACATGTAATGCAAAATCTGACCAGTAGAGGGCGACAATGTTAAGAGTAACATTAATGTTGTCGCAAAGTTATATACAACATTATATACAACGTCATATACAACGTTAACAGTAATATAATTGAATACATGTAGTGTTAAATTTGACCAGTAGAGGGCGACAACGTTAACAGTAATATTAACGTTGTCGCAACGTTATATACAACGTTATATACAACGTTATATACAACGTTAACAGTAGTATAATTTAATACATGTAGTGTTAAAATTGACCAGTAGAGGGCGACAACGTTAACAGTAATATTAATGTTATCGCAACGTTATATACAACGTTATATACAATGTTATATACAATGTTAACAGTAATATCATTTAATACATGTAGTGCTAAATTTGACCAGTAGAGGGCGACAACGTTAACAGTAATATTAATGTTGTCGCAACGTTATATACAACGCTATATATAACGTTATATACAACGTTAACAGTAATATCATTTAATACATGTAATGCTAAATCTGACCAGTAGAGGGCGTTGTTGTCGCAATGTTGTATACAACATTATATACAACGTTATATACAACGTTAACAGTAATATAGTTTAATACATGTAGTGCTAAATTTGACCAGTAGAGGGTGACAACGTTAACAGTAATATTAACGTTGTCGCAATGTTATGTACAACATTATATATAACGTTATACACAACGTTATACACAACGTTATATACAACATTATATACAACGTTATATACAACATTATATACAACGTTATATACAACGTCAACAGTAATATAATTTAATACATGTAGTGCTAAATGTGACCAGTAGAGGGCGACAACGTTAACAGTAATATTTTTAACGTTGTTGCAATGTTATATACAACGTTATATATAATGTTATATACAGCGTTAACAGTAATATAATTTAATACATGTAGTGCTAAATTTGACCAGTAGAGGGCGACAACGTTAACAGTAATATTAACGTTGTCGCAATGTTATATACAACGTTATATACAACGTTATATACAACGTTATATACAGCGTTAACAGTAATTTAATTTAATACATGCAGTGCTAAATCTGACCAGTAGAGGGTGACAACGTTAACAGTAATATTAACGTTGTCGCAATGTTATATACAACATTATATACAACATTATATACAACATTATATACAACGTTATATACAACATTATATACAACGTTATATATAACGTCAACAGTAATATAATTTAATACATGTAGTGCTAAATGTGACCAGTAGAGGGCGACAACGTTAACAGTAATATTTTTAACGTTGTTGCAATGTTATATACAACGTTATATAAAATGTTATATACAGCGTTAACAGTAATTTAATTTAATACATGTAGTGCTAAATTTGACCAGTAGAGGGCGACAACGTTAACAGTAATATTAATGTTGTCGCAACGTTATCTACAACATTATATACAACGTTATATACAACGTTATATATAACGTTAACAGTAATATAATTTAATACATGTAATGCTAAATCTGACAAGTAGAGAGCGTCGTTGTCGCAATGTTGTGTACAACGTTAACAGGAATATCATTTAATACATGTAGTGCTAAATTTGACCAGTAGAGGGCGACAACGTTAACAGTAATATTAATGTTGTCGCAACGTTATATACAACGTTGTATACAACGTTATATACAACATTATATATAACGTTATATACAACATTATATACAACATTATAAACAACGTTATATACAACATTACATACAACGTTATATACAACGTCAACAGTAATCAAATTTAATACATGTAGTGCTAAATTTGACCAGTAGAGGGCGACAACGTTAACAGTAATATTAACGTTGTCGCAACGTTATATACAACGTTATATACAACGTTAACAGTAATATCATTTAATACATGTACCGGTAGTGCTAAATTTGACAGGTAGAAGGCGTCACGTTAACAGTGATAAGTCACATAGTGTGTGAATGTTGTGTGAATGTGTAAACATTTGTCGTTTATTGTGTGAATATATCACGTTACTGTATATCAAGCTTTGAGTGTACTGTCCGATACTCACCAAGCTAACACATAACGTTAGCTACGGGTTCTCCATTGTTAGTTAGAACCTCGAAGTTACGCAGAAACCGAACAAAGCCTAACGTTGTGTGAGAATGAGATAGTTTGAAGTGTTCTTTCTTAATCCATAGACATTTTTATCTCGTGTCCGCTAGTAAACTCTTTGTTTTGTCATAAGGGCCCCTGTTTGTCAGCTCACAAATCTGTTTTGGTCAGTTCCTTATCTGTTTTGAAGAAGCAGCTGTGCTCCTTTCTGGGCGCGAGGGGCTGTTTTGAACTTGGAAAAATGACAGTTTGAATTGTTAGAATGGTGGAATGTGTTGGTTCTTGCCCGGAAAAGGGTGGAGTGCCATCTCCGGGTTGGGGAGGAGATCTTGCCCCAAGTGGAGGAGTTCAAGTACCTGGGAGTCTTGTTCACGAGTGGATGGAGAGATCGACAGGCGGATCGGTGCGGCGTCTTCAGTAATGCGGACGCTGTATCGATCCGTTGTGGTGAAGAAGGAGCTGAGCCGGAAGGCAAAGCTCTCAATTTACCGGTCGATCTAAGTTCCCATCCTCACCTATGGTCATGAGCTTTGGGTTATGACCGAAAGGATAAGATCACGGGTACAAGCGGCCCAAATGAGTTTCCTCTTCCGGGCGGCGGGTCTTTACCTTAGAGATAGGGTGAGAAGCTCTGTCATTCGGGGGGAGCTCAAAGTAAAGCCACTGCTCCTGCACATGGAGAGGAGTCCGATGAGGTGGTTCGGGCATCTGGTCAGGATGCCACCCGAACGCCTCCAGAGGGAGGTGTTTTGGACACGTCTGACCGGTAGGAGGTCACTGGGAAGACCCAGGACACGTTGGGAAGACTATGTCTCCCGGCTGGCCTGGGAACGCAAAGCTCTCAATTTACCGGTCGGTCTACGTTCCCATCCTCACCTATGGTCATGAGCTTTGGGTTATGACCAAAAGGACAAGATCCCGGGTACAAGCAACCGAAATGAGTTTTCTCTGCCGGGTGGCGGGGCTCTCCCTTAGAGATAGGGTGAGAAGCTCTGTCATCCGGGAGGAGCTCAAAGTAAAGCCACTGCTCCTCCACATGGAGAAGAGCCAGATGAGGTGGTTCGGGCATCTGGTCAGGATGCCACCGAACGCCTCCCCAGGGAGGTGTTTAGGGCACGTCCGACCGGTAGGAGGCCACTGGGAAGACCCAGGACACGTTGGGAAGACTATGTCTCCCGGCTGGCCTGGGAACGCAAAGCTCTCAATTTACCGGTCGGTCTACGTTCCCATCCTCACCTATGGTCATGAGCTTTGGGTTATGACCAAAAGGACAAGATCCCGGGTACAAGCAACCGAAATGAGTTTCCTCTGCCGGGTGGCGGGGCTCTCCCTTAGAGATAGGGTGAGAAGCTCTGTCATCCGGGAGGAGCTCAAAGTAAAGCCACTGCTCCTCCACATGGAGAGGAGCCAGATGAGGTGGTTCGGGCATCTGGTCAGGATGCCACCCGAACTCCTCTAGAGGGAGGTGTTTTGGACACGTCTGACCGGTAGGAGGTCACTGGGAAGACCCAGGACACATTGGGAAGACTATGTCTCCCGGCTGGCCTGGGAACGCCTCGGGATCCCCCGGGAGGAGCTGGACCGAGTGGCTGGGGAGAGGAAAGTCTGGGCTTCCCTGCTTAGGCTGCTGCCCCTGCGACCCAAACCTCGGATAAGCAGAAGACGATGGATGGATGGAATGGGTTGAACAGGTTGAAAAATCTGGAAATGGTGAAAGTTTCAAAAATGGCCAATTCATTCTGAATGGGAAAAATGTCCCAGAAAACTTGGAATTCTGGGAAATTTGGGTATTTTTAGAATTTGTCAAGGGAAAGCCTGTGAATCCCGAATAGACTGAACAGTTTGAAGTTGGAACGCTTTGAATCGGGTGAAACATGTGGAAGGTAGAGCGCACCAAAACCTGGAGAAGAAGAAGTTGAAGTTGATGAAAACCGTATGTGTGAATGTTTGGAGCATTCACTCAATAACCCGCATCTCCAGATGTGTGCACTGACGGTCTTGTCTGTGTTCTGCAGAAGATGTCATCTCCATGGCGGACTCTTCCTTCACACTGGAGGACATTGAAGGGGAGCTCCTCAAAATCGAGAGGATACGAAACATCCTGGTGCGCAGAGAATCCGAGCTGAGATACATGTAAGACCCCGACGCAAATGTACTAAACCTAAGTTTGATTAGTTTCATGACTGGGTGGCTGTCGCCTTGGACTCAAAACACGTGTTCTTGCCATTCTCTTTACAACGCGGTGTCGGACTAGTTAACGAGCTAAATCTGCTATGCGTCTTAACCGGCTCACTGTAGCTTGCTTCCGTTTAGGGCTACCGCAAACTGGGCCAGTTAGCTTAATACGGCTAACGCTAGCATCGAAGGTTAGGAAGATACTCTGCTCTAACTGGCTGACAACGTCTAAGAAGGGTGCAGGAAGAAACTCAAAGCCATACTCATGCTTTTCCTTCACAGAGTCGAGTTATTACTGACTTCGGAGCAGGGGGCTTTGGACCGGGGCTAGGTTAGCTCCACTAGCTTAGCTCTAATAGCTGAAAGTGAAGTCTGCGATGCATCTTAGCCGGCTCACTGTAGCTTGCATGCCGTTTAGGGCTACTGCAAACTGGGCTAGTTAGCTCAATACGGCTAACGCTAGCAAGAGTGTCCAGTGGACGGCATCGAAAGTTCCAAAGACTCTAGCAGGGACAACCTCTAAGTGAGAAGGGTGCAGGAAGATCCCGAAGTCATACTCATGTTTTTCCCTTCACAGAGTCAAGTTATTGCTGGCTTTGGACCGGGGCTAGCTAAGCTCCAATAGCTGAAAGTGAAATCTGCGATGCATCTTAGCCAGCTCACTGTAGCTTGCATGCCGTTTAGGGCTACCACAAACTGGGCTAGTTAGCGCAATACGGCTAACGCTAGCATCGAAGGTTAGGAAGATACTCTGCTCTAACTGGCTGACAACTTCTAAGTGAGAAGGGTGCAGGAAGAATCCGAAGTCATACTCGTGTTTTTCCTTCACAGAGTCAAGTTATTGCTGGCTTCGGAGTGGGGGGCTTTGGACCGGGGCTAGCTTAGCTAGCTTAGCTCCAATAGCTGAAAGTGAAGTCTGCGATGCGTCTTAGACCTCACTGCAGCTTGCATGTCGTTTATGGCTACCGCAAACTGGGCTAGTTAGCTCAATACGGCTAACGCTAGCAAGAGTGTCCAGTGGACGGTATCGAAAGTTCCAAAGACTCTCTAGCAGGGACAACTTCTAAGTGAGAATGGTGCAGGAAGATCCCGAAGCCATACTCATGTTTTTCCTTCACAGAGTCGAGTTATTGCTGGCTTCGGAGCGGGGGGCTTTGGATCGGGGCTAGCTTAGCTCCGCTAGCTTAGCTCCAATAGCTGTAAGTGAAACTTTGTTTAGTGCGATGTCTCCTTTCACATTTTTCAACCCATTTCAATCGTTCCACTGTCAAAACTTTCCTCTTAGTCAGGAAAAAAAACAAGTTGGTTTAAGAACTTGAAAAATTCCTGGTTTTCCTGAAATTCCATAATACCATTTTTCAATTAAAAAACTGTTACTACTTCAACATTTCTTGACCGATTTAAACAATTCCAACACCAACCAATTCAGCTCATTCAAGACATTTATGCTCCTCATCATTTTCAAAAACATCCCGCTTTTCCCAAAATTCCCAAATTTCCAGGAAGTTCCCATTGAAATGAATTAGACATTTTTCCAAGTTGCACAATTCCCACATTTTTCAACCTATTCAAACCATTCCACCTTCAACACATCCTGGACATTCAAATTACCATTTTTCCACGTTCAACACATTTCCAGGAATTTTGGAGTTTCTTCTAACCTTATTTCCAACTTTTTCAGTGTGATGACTCCTTTCACATTTTTCAACCCACTTCACTGTCTAAATATTCCTCTTAGTCAGGACAAAAAACAAGTTGGTTTAAGAACTAGAAAAATTTCCAGTTTTCCCGAAATTCCCTAATACCATTTTTCAATTAAAATCCTGTTACTACTTCAACATTTCTTGACCGATTTAAACTATTCCAACACCAACCAATTCAGCTCATTCAAGAAATGTATGCTCCTCATCATTTCCCAAAAAATCCCGCTTTTCCCAAAATTACAACATTTCCAGGAAGTTCCCATTGAAATGAATTAGACATTTTTCCAAGTTGCACAATTCCCACATTTTTCAACCGATTCAAACCATTCCACCTTCAACACATTCCACTCATCCTGGACATTCAAACTACCATTTTCCACATTCAACAAATTTCCAGGAATTTTGGTTTTTTTTCTAACTTTTTGAGTGCGATGACTCCTTTCACATTTTTCAACCCATTTCAATCGCTCCATTGTCCAAACATTCCTCTTAGTCAGGACAAAAAAACAAGTTGGTTTAAGAACTTGAAAAATTTCCAGTTTTCCCGAAATTCCCTAATACCATTTTTCAATTAAAATCCTGTTACTATTTCAACATTTCTTGACCGATTTAAACAATTCCAACACCAACCAATTCAGCTCATTCAGGACATTTACGCTCCTAATCATTTTCCAAAAAAATCCCGCTTTTCCCAAAATTCCAAAATTTCCAGGAAGTTCCCATTGAAATGAATGGGACATTTTTCCAAGTTGCACAATTCCCACATTTTTCAACATATTCAAACCATTCCACCTTCAACACATCCTGGACATTCAAACTACCATTTTTCCACATTCAACAAATTTCCAGGAATTTTGTTTTTTTTTCTAACTTTTTCAGTGCGATGACTCCTTTCACATTTTTCAACCCATTTCAATCGTTCCACTGTCTAAACATTCCTCTTAGTCAGGACAAAAAAACAAGTTGGTTTAAGAACTTCAAAAATTTCCAGTTTTCCCGAAATTCCGTAATACCATTTTTCAATTAAAAAACTGTTACTACTTCAACATTTCTTGACCGATTTAAACAATTCCAACACCAACCAATTCAGCTCATTCAGGACTTTTATGCTCCTCATCATTTTCAAAAAAATCCCGCTTTTCCCAAAATTCCACAATTTCCAGGAAGTTCACATTGAAATGAATGGGACATTTTTCCAAGTTGCACAATTCCCCCATTTTCCCACCGATTCAAATCATTCCAACATCAACACATTCCACTCATCCTGGACATTCAAACGACCATTTTTTCACATTCAACAAATTTCCAGGAATTTTTTTTTTCTAACTTTTTCAGTGCGATGACTCCTTTCACATTTTTCAACCCATTTCAATCGTTCCATTGTCCAAACATTCCTCTTAGCCAGGACAAAAAAAACAAGTTGGTTTAAGAACTTGAAAAATTTCCAGTTTTCCCGAAATTCCCTAATACCATTTTTCAATTAAAATCCTGTTACTACTTCAACATTTCTTGACCGATTTAAACAATTCCAACACCAACCAATTCAGCTCATTCAGGACATTCATGCTCCTAATCATTTTCCAAAAAAATCCCGCTTTTCCCAAAATTCCAAAATTTCCAGGAAGTTCCCAGTGAAATGAATGGGACATTTTTCCAAGTTGCACAATTCCCACATTTTTCAACCGATTCAAACCATTCCGACATCAACACATTCCACTCATCCTGGACATTCAAACTACCATTTTTCCACATTCAACAAATTTCCAGGAATTTTTTGTTCTAACTTTTTGAGTGCGATGACTCCTTTCACATTTTTCTACCCATTTCAATCGTTCCATTGTCCAAACATTCCTCTTAGTCAGGACAAAAAAACAAGTTGGTTTAAGAACTTGAAAAAATTCCAGTTTTCCCGAAATTCCCTAATACCATTTTTCAATTAAAAAACTGTTACTACTTCAACATTTCTTAACCGATTTAAACAATTTCAACACCAACCAATTCAGCTCATTCAAGACATTTATGCTCCTCATCATTTTCAAAAATATCCAGTTTTTCCCAAAATTCCAAAATTTCCAGGAAGTTCCCATTGAAATGAATTAGACATTTTTCCAAGTTGCACAATTCCCACATTTTTCAACCTATTCAAACTATTCCACCTTCAACACATCCTGGACATTCAAACTACCATTTTTCCACGTTCAATACATTTCCAGGAATTTGGGAGTTTTTTCTAACCTTATTTCCAACTTTTTCAGTGTGATGACTCATTTCACATTTTTCAACCCACTTCACTGTCAAAACATTCGTCTTAGTCAGGACAAAAAACAAGTTGGTTTAAGAACTTGAAAAATTTCCAGTTTTCCCGAAATTCCCTAATACCATTTTTCAATTAAAATCCTGTTACTACTTCAACATTTCTTGACCGATTTAAACAATTCCAACACCAACCAATTCAGCTCATTCAAGACATTTATGCTCCTCATCATTTTCAAAAATATCCTGCTTTTCCCAAAATTCCCAAATTTCCAGGAAGTTCCCATTGAAATGAATTAGACATTTTTCCAAGTTGCACAATTCCCACATTTTTCAACCTATTCAAACCATTCCACCTTCAACACATCCTGGACATTCAAACTACCATTTTTCCACATTCAAAACATTTCCAGAAATTTGGGAGTTTTTTCTAACCTTATTTCCAACTTTTTCAGTGTGTCGACTCTTTTCACATTTTTCAACCCACTTCACTGTCAAAACATTCCTCTTAGTCAGGACAAAAAAACAAGTTGGTTTAAGAATTTGAAAAATTTCCAGTTTTCCCGAAATTCCCTAACACCATTTTCCAATTAAAATCCTGTTACTACTTCAACATTTCTTGACCGATTTAAACAATTCCAACACCAACCAATTCAGCTCATTCAGGACATTTATGCTCCTCATCATTTTCCCCAAAAATCCCGCTTTTCCCAAAATTCCACAATTTCCAGGAAGTTCCCAGTGAAATGAATGGGGCATTTTTCCAAGTTGCACAATTCCCACATTTTTCAACCGATTCAAACCATTCCGACATCAACACATTCCACTCATCCTGGACATTCAAACTACCATTTTTCCACATTCAAGAAATTTCCAGGAATTTTTTCTTTTTTCTAACTTTTTCAGTGCGATGACTCCTTTCACATTTTTCAACCCATTTCAATCGTTCCATTGTCCAAACATTCCTCTTAGTCAGGACAAAAAAACAAGTTGGTTTAAGAACTTGAAAAATTTCCAGTTTTCCCGAAATTCCGTAATACCATTTTTCAATTAAAAAACTGTCACTACTTCAACATTTCTTGACCGATTTAAACAATTCCAACACCAACCAATTCAGCTAATTCAGGACATCCATGCTCTTAATCATTTTCCAAAAAATCCCGCTTTTCCCAAAATTCCCAAATTTCCAGGAAGTTCCCATTGAAATGAATTAGACATTTTTCCAAGTTGCACAATTCCCACATTTTTCAACCTATTCAAACCATTCTACCTTCAACACATCCTGGACATTCAAACTACCATTTTTCCACGTTCAACACATTTCCAGGAATTTGGGAGTTTTTTCTAACCTTATTTCCAACTTTTTCAGTGTGATGACTCCTTTCACATTTTTCAACCCACTTCACTGTCAAAACATTCCTCTTAGTCAGGACAAAAAAACAAGTTGGTTTAAGAACTTGATAAATTTCCAGTTTTCCCAAAATTCCCTAATACCATTTTTAAATTAAAAAACCTGTTACTACTTCAACATTTCTTGACCGATTTAAACAATTCCAACACCAACCAATTCGGCTCATTCAGGACATCTATGCTCCTAATCATTTTCCCAAAAGATCCCGCTTTTCCCAAAATTCCAAAATTTCCAGGAAGTTCCCAGTGAAATGAATGGGACATTTTTCCAAGTTGCACAATTCCCACATTTTTCAACCGATTCAAACCATTCCGACATCAACACAAACCACTCATCCTGGACATTCAAACTACCATTTTTCCACGTTCAACAAATTTCCAGGATTTTTGTTTTTTTTCTAACTTTTTCAGTGCGATGACTCCTTTCACATTTTTCAACCCATTTCAATCGCTCCATTGTCCAAACATTCCTCTTAGTCAGGACAAAAAAACAAGTTGGTTTAAGAACTTGAAAAATTTCCAGTTTTCCCGAAATTCCGTAATACCATTTTTCAATTAAAAAACTGTCACTACTTCAACATTTCTTGACCGATTTAAATAATTCCAACACCAACCAATTCAGCTCATTCAGGACATTTATGCTCCTAATCATTTTCCCAAAAAATCCCGCTTTTCCCAAAATTCCAAAATTTCCAGGAAGTTCCCAGTGAAATGAATGGGACATTTTTCCAAGTTGCACAATTACCACATTTTTCAACCGATTCAAACCATTCCGACATCAACACATTCCACTCATCCTGGCCATTCAAACTACCATTTTTCCACGTTCAAAAAATTTCCAGGAATTTTTTTTTTTTTTTCTAACTTTTTCAGTGCGATGACTCCTTTCACATTTTTCAACCCATTTCAATCGTTCCATTGTCCAAACATTCCTCTTAGTCAGGACAAAAAAACAAGTTGGTTTAAGAACTTGAAAAATTTCCAGTTTTCCCGAAATTCCCTAATACCATTTTTCAATTAAAATCCTGCTACTACTTCAACATTTCTTGACCGATTTAAACAATTCCAACACCAACCAATTCAGCTCATTCAGGACATTTATGCTCCTCATCATTTTCCCCAAAAATCCCGCTTTTCCCAAAATTCCAAAATTTCCAGGAAGTTCCCAGTGAAATGAATGGGGCATTTTTCCAAGTTGCACAATTCCCACATTTTTCAACCGATTCAAACCATTCAGACATCAACACAAACCACTCATCCTGGACATTCAAACTAACATTTTTCCACATTCAACAAATTTCCAGGAATTTTGTTTTTTTTTCTAACTTTTTCAGTGCGATGACTCCTTTCACATTTTTCAACCCATTTCAATCGTTCCATTGTCCAAACATTCCTCTTAGCCAGGACAAAAAAAACAAGTTGGTTTAAGAACTTGAAAAATTTCCAGTTTTCCCGAAATTCCCTAATACCATTTTTCAATTAAAATCCTGTTACTACTTCAACATTTCTTGACCGATTTAAACAATTCCAACACCAACCAATTCAGCTCATTCAGGACATTCATGCTCCTAATCATTTTCCAAAAAAATCCCGCTTTTCCCAAAATTCCAAAATTTCCAGGAAGTTCCCATTGAAATGAATTAGACATTTTTCCAAGTTGCACAATTCCCACATTTTTCAACCTATTCAAACCATTCCACCTTCAACACATTCCACTCATCCTGGACATTCAAACTACCATTTTTCCACATTCAACAAATTTCCAGGAAATTTTTTTTTCTAACTTTTTGAGTGCGATGACTCCTTTCACATTTTTCAACCCATTTCAATCGTTCCATTGTCCAAACATTCCTCTTAGTCAGGACAAAAAAACAAGTTGGTTTAAGAACTTGAAAGATTTCCAGTTTTCCCGAAATTCCCTAATACCATTTTTCAAATAAAATCCTGTTACTACTTCAACATTTCTTGACCGATTTAAACAATTCCAACACCAACCAATTCAGCTCATTCAAGAAATTTATGCTCCTCATCATTTCCCAAAAAACCCCGCTTTTCCCAAAATTACAAAATTTCCAGGAAGTTCCCATTGAAATGAATTAGACATTTTTCCAAGTTGCACAATTCCCACATTTTTCAACCTATTCAAACCATTCCACCTTCAACACATTCCACTCATCCTGGACATTCAAACTACCATTTTTCCACATTCAACAAATTTCCAGGAATTATTTTTTTTTTTCTAACTTTTTCAGTGCGATGATTCCTTTCACATTTTTCAACCCATTTCAATCGTTCCATTGTCCAAACATTCCTCTTAGTCAGGACAACAAAACCAGTTGGCTTAAGAACTTGAAAAATTTCCAGTTTTCCCGAAATTCCATAATACCATTTTTCAATTAAAAAACTGTTACTACTTCAACATTTCTTGACCGATTTAAACAATTCCAACACCAACCAATTCAGCTCATTCAGGACATTCATGCTCCTAATCATTTTCCAAAAAAATCCCGCTTTTCCCAAAATTCCAAAATTTCCAGGAAGTTCCCATTGAAATGAATGGGACAATTTTCCAAGTTGCACAATTACCACATTTTTCAACCGATTCAAATAATTCCGACATCAACACATTCCACTCATCCTGGACATTCAAACTACCATTTTTATACGTCCAACAAATTTTCAGGAATTTGGTTTTTTTTTCTAACTTTTTCAGTGCGATGACTCCTTTCACATTTTTCAACCCATTTCAATCGTTCCACTGTCCAAACATTCCTCTTAGTCAGGACAAAAAAACAAGTTGGTTTAAGAACTTGAAAAATTTCCAGTTTTCCCAAAATTCCCTAATACCATTTTTCTATTTAAAAACTGTCACTACTTCAACATTTCTTGACCGATTTAAACAATTCCAACACCAACCAATTCAGCTCATTCAGGACTTTTATGCTCCTCATCATTTTCAAAAAAATCCCGCTTTTCCCAAAATTCCACAATTTCCAGGAAGTTCACATTGAAATGAATGGGACATTTTTCCAAGTTGCACAATTCCCACATTTTTCCACCGATTCAAACCATTCCACCTTCAACACATCCTGGACATTCAAACTACCATTTTTCCACGTTCAACACATTTCCAGGAATTTTGGAGTTTTTTCTAACCTTATTTCCAACTTTTTCAGTGTGATGACTCCTTTCACATTTTTCAACCCACTTCACTGTCAAAACATTCGTCTTAGTCAGGACAAAAAACAAGTTGGTTTAAGAACTTGAAAAATTTCCAGTTTTCCCGAAATTCCCTAATACCATTTTTCAATTAAAATCCTGTTACTACTTCAACATTTCTTGACCGATTTAAACAATTCCAACACAAACCAATTCAGATCATTCAGAACATTTATGCTCCTAATCATTTCCCCAAAAATCCCGCTTTTCCCAAAATTATAAAATTACCAGTTCCCAGTGAAATGAATGGGACATTTTTCCAAGTTGCACAATTCCCACATTTTTCAACCGATTCAAACCATTCCACCTTCAACACATTCCACTCATCCTGGACATTCAAACTACCATTTTCCACATTCAACAAATTTCCAGGAATTTTGGTTTTTTTTCTAACTTTTTGAGTGCGATGACTCCTTTCACATTTTTCAACCCATTTCAATCGCTCCATTGTCCAAACATTCCTCTTAGTCAGGACAAAAAAACAATTTGATAAATTTCCAGTTTTCCCAAAATTCCCTAATACCATTTTTCAATTAAAAAACTGTCACTACTTCAACATTTCTTGACCGATTTAAACAATTCCAACACCAACCAATTCAGCTCATTCAGGACTTTTTTGCTCCTCATCATTTAAAAAAAATCCCGCTTTTCCCAAAATTCCAAAATTTCCAGGAAGTTCCCATTGAAATGAATTAGACATTTTTCCAAGTTGCACAATTCCCACATTTTTCAACCTATTCAAACCATTCCACCTTCGACATATTCAACTCATCCTGAAAATTCAACTACAATTTTTCCACGTTCAACAAATTTCCAGGATTTTTTTTTTCTTCTAACTTTTTCAGTGCGATGACTCCTTTCACATTTTTCTACCCACTTCAATCGTTCCACTTTCAAAACATTCCTCTTAGTCAGGACAAAAAAACAAGTTGGTTTAAGAACTTGAAAAATTTCCAGTTTTCCCAAAATTCCCTAATACCATTTTTCAATTAAAAAAATGTCACTATTTCAACATTTCTTGACCGATTTAAACAATTCCAACACCAACCAATTCAGCTCATTCAGGACATTTATGCTCCTCATCATTTTCCCCAAAAATCCCGCTTTTCCCAAAATTCCAAAATTTCCAGGAAGTTCCCATTGAAATGAATGGGACAATTTTCCAAGTTGCACAATTCCCACATTTTTCAACCGATTCAAACCATTCCGACATCAACACAAACCACTCATCCTGGACATTCAAACTAACATTTTTCCACATTCAACAAATTTCCAGGAATTTTGTGTTTTTTTTTCTAACTTTTTCAGTGCGATGACTCCTTTCACATTTTTCAACCCATTTCAATCGTTCCATTGTCCAAACATTCCTCTTAGCCAGGACAAAAAAAACAAGTTGGTTTAAGAACTTGAAAAATTTCCAGTTTTCCCGAAATTCCCTAATACCATTTTTCAATTAAAATCCTGTTACTACTTCAACATTTCTTGACCGATTTAAACAATTCCAACACCAACCAATTCAGCTCATTCAGGACATTCATGCTCCTAATCATTTTCCAAAAAAATCCCGCTTTTCCCAAAATTCCAAAATTTCCAGGAAGTTCCCATTGAAATGAATTAGACATTTTTCCAAGTTGCACAATTCCCACATTTTTCAACCGATTCAAACCATTCCGACATCAACACAATCCACTTATCCTGGACATTCAAACTACCATTTTTCCACATTCAACAAATTTCCAGGAATTTTTTTTTTCTAACTTTTTCAGTGCGATGACTCCTTTCACATTTTTCAACCCATTTCAGTCGTTCCATTGTCCAAACATTCCTCTTAGTCAGGACAAAAAAACAAGTTGGTTTAAGAACTTGAAAAATTTCCAGTTTTCCCGAAATTTCCTAATACCATTTTTCAATTAAAATCCTGTTACTACTTCAACATTTCTTGACCGATTTAAATAATTCCAACACCAACCAATTCAGCTCATTCAGGACATTTATGCTCCTCATCATTTTCCCCAAAAATCCCGCTTTTCCCAAAATTCCACAATTTCCAGGAAGTTCCCAGTGAAATGAATGGGGCATTTTTCCAAGTTGCACAATTCCCACATTTTTCAACCGATTCAAACCATTCCGACATCAACACATTCCACTCATCCTGGACATTCAAACTAACAGCGCGAGTAACGCATAAGAACAAGAAGCCGTCTTTTAAGTAGTACCAGCAAGTGCCACAAGGGAGTGCACTTACAGGCAAAATAACGCAGACAGCTGGTAACATTAGCATACCGTTAACAAGAAACCGAACCGGTGGACACTAACCTGAAGCGAACAATGCACCTGCACCAAAGCTCTCTGATTAGTGATCAGGAGCAGGTGAGCCTCCTGAGACGGGTGAAAAGCATCAGCGCTCCTAGCAACTAAAAGGTAAACAAAGGGAGGAAAGAAGCGTCGGGAACAGAACCAGACATGGTGAAACGCCTCAATAAGACCAAAACACGTCATGACAATAACGCCGTTATTCCAAACACTGCTTAGTTGTTGCTGATGATTTATGTGAAATACTGAATGTGCCCCCCCCCCCCCCCCCCCCCAACAGGATAGATGACATGGAAATCTGTGAGGAAATTACCAGACTGAAGCGAGAGCTGCTAGGACTGGTCTCCATTCCAGGTACGTTCAAGCTGGTAAAGGCTCAAAGACGACGGGGGGGGGGTACCAAAATGTATTTCGATACTTTTTGATACTTTTCTAGATAAAGGGGACCACAGAAAAATGTCATTATTGTCTTTATTTGAACAAAAAAAATGTTAGGGTACATAAAACATATGTTTATTATTGTCATTTAGTCCTTAAATAAAATAGTGAACATACTAGACAACTTGTCTTTTAGTAGTAAGTAAACCATACTTGTCAACCCTCCCGAATTTTCCGGGAGACTCCCGAAATTCAGCGCCTCTCCCGAAAACCTCCCGGGACAAAATATTCTCCCGAAAATCTCCCGATTTTCAGCCGGCGCTGGAGGCCACGCCCCCTCCAGCTCCATGCGGACCTGAGTGAGGACAGCCTTTTTTCACGACGGGAGGACAACAGGGTGACAAGAACTAAATCATCCAGGCTAGAGACATATTGTATTATTATGTTTATCTTACCTAAAAATAAATATATTTATTAATTTAATAAAAACTAAATACATTTTTACTATATTTTGCTAAAAACATCCAAATTAATTGTATTTTTATTTGTATTTTTTCTGACTCCTTATTGAAATAATTAATTTTAAATGATCATAATAATTCATTTAAAATGACCATATTTAATTATTAAAATAATTGCTTGTTTATCAACAACTTTAGCATTTTATTCATTACATTTTGAAGCTCTCAGAAGCCAAGTTATGTTATATTCCTTAAGATTTATTTATGCAAGTTTGAAGTATCAATTATCTAAACACAGTTTTGTTTGCATATTTTCAGGATATATATATATATATATATATATATATATATTTTTTTTTTTTTTTTTTTTTTTATATATATATATATATATATAATGAAATACTTGACTTGGTGAATTCTAGCTGTCAATATACTCCTCCCCTCTTAACCACGCCCCCAACCACGCCCCCCACCATCCACCCCCCCCCCCCACCTCCCGAAATCGGAGGTCTCAAGGTTGGCAAGTAGTAAGTAAACAAACAAAGACTCCTAATTAGTCTGCTGACGTATGCAGTAACATATTGTGTCATTTATACACCTATTATTTTGTACACATTATGAGGGACAAACTGTAAAAAACTGTTCATTTACTGTTAATATCTGCTTATTTTCTGTTTGAACATGTTCTATCTACACTTCTGTTAAAATGTAATAATCACTTATTCTTCTCTTCTTTGATACTTGACATTAGTTTTGGATGATACCACACATTTAGGCATGGATCCGATACCAAGTAGTTACAGGATCATACATTGGTCATATTCAAAGTCCTCATGTGTCCAGGGACGTATTTACTGACTTTATAAACATAATATACATTTTAAAAAAGGAAAAAAATATTTTCTGACGAAAAAAAATATCGATGTAATCATAGTAGTATCGACGAGATACGCTCTTGTACTTGGTATCATTACAGTGGATGTCAGGTGTAGATCCACCCATGGCATTTGTTTACATTGTGACGGCGGTGAGCTATTGTATCCTCCTACGGTGTGTAGTGAAGCATGTTTAGCTATTCCCCGTCCTCCAGTGATAATGTTACTTGTAAGAAACGTACTTTATATGTCGCCATGGATACAAAGATTAGTGATTTAGAAGTAGCTAAAACACTGTGGATGGATGTTAGCCATGTCTTAAAGCAGTGTTATAACTTCACCTTTATCTTGACTTTTTACACCAAAATGCGTCCATTCTCCCTTTTCTGTCTACACACTGTGTCTGCTTGTAAGTACTCTGTGTGTGTGCGCTGCCCAACATGCTCCTCTGCTCGTAAAACCAGCAATGACACGACGTGACGACGTTGGAAACGGGTACTTTTCAAACAGAGTATAGTACCGTTTTTGATTTATTAGTACCGCGATACTATACTAGTACTGGTATACCGTACAACACTATTATGAAATGATTATTGATTTATTTTATTTTTTTTTACACTGTTTATTGCGTTGGAATTTCATGGAATAAAAGTTTGAGAGCAAAATGTGTGTTCAAATATTCAGTTTCTTGAAATACGGTGTTTAAAATTCAGTGCAAAAAATGTAAATTTTAAAACACTATTTTTGTTTTACACCTTTTACTTTGTTATTGTTGTTTTTTTTTCTCCAAGATTTTTATCCAACTAACTTAATTCTTGTTATTTATTTTTCAATTATTAAAAAAAACAACAGTTCCATAAATTCAATAAGCAATAAAGACAAAAATTACTTAACTACATTTCCCAGTAGCTTAGCTACTTTTTGAACGAGTAGCGATTCCTGTAGCTTAGCAATTTTTTATACTATGTAGCGAAGTAGCGACACAATAATGTACAAAATACTGTACATTATTATTCCATTACTTCACAAAGCAACTGTAGTTGTTTGTAGTAGTAGATTTGAGGTACTTAAGTTGCATATTAAATGACTCAAAATGTATATTGTTGTATCTCAGTAGAGTAGTCCGATAACATCGGACTGCCGATATTATCGGCCGATAAATGCTTTAAAATGTAATATCGGAAATTATCGACATCGGTTTCAAAAAGTATGACTTTTTAAAACGCCGCCGTGTACACGGACGTAGGGAGAAGTAAAGAGCAGTTGCGTCTCCCAGTCATACTTGCCAACCCTCCCCATTTTCCCGGGAGACTCCCGAATTATCGGTGCCCCTCCCGAAAATCTCCCGGGGCAACCATTCTCCCCAATTTCTCCCGATTTCCACCCAGACAACAATATTGGGGGCCTTTGCGTGCCGGCCCAGTCACATAATATCTACGGCTTTTCACACACACAAGTGAATGCAAATCATATTTGGTCAACAGCCATACAGGTAACACTGAGGGTGGCCGTATAAACAACTTTAACACTGTTACAAATAGAGATGTCCGATAATATCGGCCCTTACGATATTATCGGCCGATAAATGCGTTAAAATGTAATCGGAAATTATCGGTATCGTTTTTTTATTATCGGTATCGTTTTTTTTTTTGGTTTTTTTGTTGTTTTTTTATTAAATCAACATAAAAAACACAAGATACACTTACAATTAGTACCTTCCTCCCCCATTTACACTCATTCACACAAAAGGGTTGTTTCTTTCTGTTATTAATACATTATATATCAATATATATCAATACAGTCTGCAAGGGATACAGTCCGTAAGCACACATGATTGTGCGTGCTGCTGCTCCACTAATAGTACTAACCTTTTGTCATGTCTGTGTAATCATGTTTTTGTTTTAAGTCATGTTTTTGTTTAGTTATAGGAATCTTTGGTTTCTGGCTTTTCACTCCCTTGTCTTGTTTGCATGATTATCCATTAGTTTCACCTGTTCCACGTTTGGACTCATTGTGCACTCTTGATTGTCACCATAGCAACCCATTAGTTTTCACCTGTCACGTCACGCACCTGTTTCACGTCTTGAGTCACGCACCTGTTTTCGTTAATCATGTCTGTAGTATTTAAGTTCATTGTTTTTCAGTTTGTCTTGCTGACGACCTCACACCACATTTATGCTCTGTCCATTCCTCTAAGATCCTGCTTCATGTCCCTTGTCAAAGTAAGTTTTGGTTCCATGTTTATAGTCTTTTTGTTTTTTCATAGTTTGTTCTCCGCCACTGTGCGCGCTTTCATTTATTCCTTTTTTTTGATAATAATAAATCATGTACCTTCATTCCCGTCTCGCCCGTGCCAACTTTCCGTTGCATCCCGGAAAAGCAAACTCCCAAGACCAAGTCGTGACACCTTTAACACTTAATTTTACTCATTTTCATTCATTACTAGTTTCTATGTAACTGTTTTTATATTGTTTTGCTTTCTTTTTTATTCAAGAAAATGTTTTTAATTTATTTATCTTATTTTATTTTATTTATTTATTTTTTAAAGTACCTTATCTTCACCATACCTAATTGTCCAAATTAGGCATAATAATGTGTTGATTCCACGACTGTATACATCGGTTGATATCGGTATCGGTAATTAAAGAGTTGGACAATATCGGATATCGGCAAAAAGCCATTATCGGACATCCCTAGTTACAAATATGCGCCACACTGTGAATCCACACCAAACAAGAATGACAAACACATTTGGGGAGAACATCCGCAACGTAACACGACAGAACAAATACCCAGAAACCCCTTGCAGCACTAACTCTTCCGGGACGCTACAATATACACCCCCCCTACCCCATTTTTTTCTATAACTTGAGTTGATTTATTTTGGAAAACCTTGTTACATTGTTTAATGCATCCAGCGGGGCATCACAACAAAATTAGGCATAATAATGTGTTAATTCCACGACTGTATATATCGGTTGATATCGGTATCGGTAATTAAAGAGTTGGACAATATCGGATATCGGCAAAAAGCCATTATCGGACATCCCTCGTTACAAATATGCGCCACACTGTGAATCCACACCAAACAAGAATGACAAACACATTTGGGGAGAACATCCGCACCGTAACACAACAGAACAAATACCCAGAAACCCCTTGCAGCACTAACTCTTCCAGGACGCTACAATATACACCCCCCTTACCCCATTTTTTTCTATAACTTGAGTTGATTTATTTTGGAAAACCTTGTTACATTGTTTAATGCATTCAGCGGGGCATCACAACAAAATTAGGCATAATAATGTGTTAATTCCACGACTGTATATATCGGTTGATATCGGTATCGGTAATTAAAGAGTTGGACAATATCGGATTTCGGCAAAAAGCCATTATCGGACATCCCTAGTTACAAATATGCGCCACACTGTGAATCCACACCAAACAAGAATGACAAACACATTTCGGGAGAACATCCGCACCGTAACACAACAGAACAAATACCCAGAAACCCCTTGCAGCACTAACTCTTCCAGGACGCTACAATATACACCCCCCTTACCCCATTTTTTTCTATAACTTGAGTTGATTTATTTTGGAAAACCTTGTTACATTGTTTAATGCATTCAGCGGGGCATCACAACAAAATTAGGCATAATGATGTCTTAATTTCACGACTGTATACATCAGTTGATATCGGTATCGGTAATTAAAGAGTTGGACAATATCGGATATCGGCAAAAAGCCATTATCGGACATCCCTAGTTACAAATATGCGCCACACTGTGAACCCACACCAAACAAGAATGACAAACACATTTCGGGAGAACATCCGCACCGTAACACAACAGAACAAATACCCAGAAACCCCTTGCAGCACTATCTCTTCCAGGACGCTACAAAATACACCCCCCCCCGCTACCCCATTTTTTTCCATAACTTGAGTTGATTTATTTTGGAAAACCTTGTTACATTGTTTAATGCATCCAGCGGGGCATCACAACAAAATTAGGCATAATAATGTGTTAATTCCACGACTGTATATATCAGTTGATATCGGTATCGGTAATTAAGGTGTTGGACAATATCGGAATATCGGATATCGGCAAAAAGCCATTATCGGACATCCCTAGTTACAAATATGCGCCACACTGTGAACCCACACCAAACAAGAATGACAAACACATTTGGGGAGAACAGCCGCACCGTAACACAACAGAACAAATACCCAGAAACCCCTTGCAGCACTAACTCTTCCGAGACGCTACAATATACACCCCCCCGCTACCCCATTTTTATCCATAACTTGAGTTGATTTATTTTGGAAAACCTTGTTACATTGTTTAATGCATCCAGCGGGGCATCACAACAAAATTAGGCATAATAATGTGTTAATTCCACGACTGTATATATCGGTTGATATCGGTATCGGTAATTAAAGAGTTGGACAATATCGGAATATCGGATATCGGCAAAAAAGCCATTATCGGACATCCCTAGTTACAAATATGCGCCACACTGTGAACCCACACCAAACAAGAATGACAAACACATTTCGGGAGAGAACATCCGCACCGTAACACAACAGAACAAATACCCAGAAACCCCTTGCAGCACTAACTCTTCCGGGACGCTACAATATACACCCCCCCGCTACCCCATTTTTATCCATAACTTGAGTTGATTTATTTTGGAAAACCTTGTTACATTGTTTAATGCATCCAGCGGGGCATCACAACAAAATTAGGCATAATGATGTCTTAATTTCACGACTGTATACATCAGTTGATATCGGTATCGGTAATTAAAGAGTTGGACAATATCGGGTATCGGCAAAAAGCCATTATCGGACATCCCTCGTTACAAATATGCGCCACACTGTGAACCCACACCAAACAAGAATGACAAACACATTTGGGGAGAACATCCGCACCGTAACACAACAGAACAAATACCCAGAAACCCCTTGCAGCACTAACTCTTCCAGGACGCTACAATATACACCCCCCCTACCCCATTTTTTTCTATAACTTGAGTTGATTCATTTTGGAAAACCTTGTTACATTGTTTAATGCATTCAGCGGGGCATCACAACAAAATTAGGCATAATGATGTCTTAATTTCACGACTGTATACATCAGTTGATATCGGTATCGGTAATTAAAGAGTTGGACAATATCGGATATCGGCAAAAAGCCATTATCGGACATCCCTAGTTACAAATATGCGCCACACTGTGAACCCACACCAAACAAGAATGACAAACACATTTGGGGAGAACAGCCGCACCGTAACACAACAGAACAAATACCCAGAAACCCCTTGCAGCACTAACTCTTCCGGGACGCCATAACTTGAGTTGATTTATTTTGGAAAACCTTGTTACATTGTTTAATGCATCCAGCGGGGCATCACAACAAAATTAGGCATAATAATGTGTTAATTCCACGACTGTATATATCGGTTGATATCGGTATCGGTAATTAAAGAGTTGGACAATATCGGAATATCGGATATCGGCAAAAAGCCATTATCGGACATCCCTAGTTACAAATATGCGCCACACTGTGAATCCACACCAAACAAGAATGACAAACACATTTGGGGAGAACAGCCGCAATGTAACACAACAGAACAAATACCCAGAAACCCCTTGCAGCACTAACTCTTCCGGGACGCTACAGTATACACCCCCCGCTACCCCATTTTTATCCATAACTTGAGTTGATTTATTTTGGAAAACCTTGTTACATTGTTTAATGCATCCAGCGGGGCATCACAACAAAATTAGGCATAATGATGTCTTAATTTCACGACTGTATACATCAGTTGATATCGGTATCGGTAATTAAAGAGTTGGACAATATCGGATATCGGCAAAAAGACATTATCGGACATCCCTAGTTACAAATATGCGCCACACTGTGAATCCACACCAAACAAGAATGACAAACACATTTGGGGAGAACATCCGCAACGTAACACAACAGAACAAATACCCAGAAACCCCTTGCAGCACTACCTCTTCCGGGACGCTACAGTATACACCCCCCGCTACCCCATTTTTATCCATAACTTGAGTTGATTTATTTTGGAAAACCTTGTTACATTGCTTAATGCATCCAGCGGGGCATCACAACAAAATTAGGCATAATAATGTGTTAATTCCACGACTGTATACATCGGTTGATATCGGTATCGGTAATTAAAGAGTTGGACAATATCGGATATCGGCAAAAAGCCATTATCGGACATCCCTAGTTACAAATATGCGCCACACTGTGAACCCACACCAAACAAGAATGACAAACACATTTGGGGAGAACAGCCGCACCGTAACACAACAGAACAAATACCCAGAAACCCCTTTGCAGCACTAACTCTTCCGGGACGCTACAATATACACCCCCCCTACCCCATTTTTTTCTATAACTTGAGTTGATTTATTTTGGAAAACCTTGTTACATTGTTTAATGCATTCAGCGGGGCATCACAACAAAATTAGACATAATGATGTCTTAATTTCACGACTGTATACATCAGTTGATATCGGTATCGATAATTAAAGAGTTGGACAATATTGGATATCGGCAAAAAGCCATTATCGGACATCCCTAGTTACAAATATGCGCCACACTGTGAACCCACACCAAACAAGAATGACAAACACATTTGTGGAGAACATCCGCACCGTAACACAACAGAACAAATACCCAGAAACCCCTTTGCAGCACTAACTCTTCCGGGACGCTACAATATAAACCCCCCGCTACCCCATTTTTATCCATAACTTGAGTTGATTTATTTTGGAAAACCTTGTTACATTGTTTAATGCATCCAGCGGGGCATCACAACAAAATTAGGCATAATAATGTGTTAATTCCACGACTGTATACATCAGTTGATATCGGTATCGGTAATTAAGGTGTTGGACAATATCGGAATATCGGATATCGGCAAAAAGCCATTATCGGACATCCCTAGTTACAAATATGCGCCACACTGTGAACCCACACCAAACAAGAATGACAAACACATTTGGGGAGAACAGCCGCACCGTAACACAACAGAACAAATACCCAGAAACCCCTTTGCAGCACTAACTCTTCCGGGACGAAGAGTTGAAATTATAGCTGAGCGGAAGGTTGCTATGGCAACTAAAGCATCAGAACTGACGACCGTGTTATAACATAACCTAAAGCATGAATAAGTTGAAGAATGATTCGATGACATTTAACGTCGACTCCTGTCGCCATGGCGACGACAACCGTTGCCTGCGTGAGCCGGTCGTCGCCTCCTAACAATTCCTGCCATGTTTCCAAATGAAGTCGCTGGTGTCTGAAGGCGGAAAAAGATGATCTTTCTGTCCGAGCAGACGGAGACAAGTCCAAGGAGGACGGCGAGAGGGAGGAGGAGCTTCTGAGGCAGATCAACAAACTGGTGGAGACCCGAGACTTCCTGGTGGATGATGTGGACTTTGAGAGGCTCAGGTGAGGTTTTTGTGTGGAAGTACACCACCCAACACCAGGGAAGTTGTCAGGTTGTGTAAATGGTAAATAAAAAGAGAATACAACAAATCCTTTTCAACTTATATTCAATTGAATAGACTGCAAAGACAAGATATTTCATGTTCACACTGAGAAACAAATAATCATGAACTTAGAATTTAATGGCAGCAACACGTTGCAAAAAAGGCATTTTTACCAGTGTGTTGCATGGCCTTTCCTTTTAACAACACTCAGTAAAGGTTTAGGAACTGAGGAGACACATTTTTGAAGTGGAATTCTTTCCCATTCTTGCTTGATGTACAGCTTAAGTTGTTCAACAGTCTCCCTTCTCATATTTTAGCCTTCATTCTCAATGTCTGGACTACAGGCAGGCCAGTCTAGTACCCGCACTTTTTTACTACAAAGCCACGCTGTTGTAACACCTTATTTCAGCATTGTCTTGCTGAAATAAGCAGGGGCGTCCATGCTTGGATTAGCAAAATATGTTGCTCCAAAAGCTGTATGTACCTTTCAGCATTAATGGTGCCTTCACAGATGTGTAAGTTACCCATGTCTTGGCCACTAATACACCCCCATACCATCACACATGCTGACTTTTACACTTTCACCCTAGAACAGTCCCCATGGTTCTTTTCTTATTTGGTCCAGGAGGACACGACGTCCACAGTTTCCAAAAACAATTTGAAATGTGGACTCGTCAGACCACAGAACACTTTTCCACTTTGCATCAGTCCATCTTAGATGAGCTCGGGGCCCAGCGAAGCATTTCTGGGTGTTGTTGATAAATGACTTTGGCTTTGCATAGTAGAGTTTTAACTTGCACTTACAGATGTAGCGACCAACTGTAGTTACTGCATACTTGCCAACCTTGAGACCTCCAAATTTCGGGAGGTGGGGGGGTGGGGGCGTGGTCGGGGGGTGGGGCGGGGAGTGGTTGGGGGCGTGGTTAAGAGGGGAGGAGTACCGTATTTTCCGCACTATAAGGCGCACCTAAAAACCACAAATTTTCTCAAAAGCTGACAGTGCGCCTTATAACCCGGTGCGCTTTATATATGGATTAATATTAAGATTCATTTTCATAAAGTTTCGGTCTCGCAACTACGGTAAACAGCCGCCATCTTTTTTCCCCGTAGAAGAGGAAGTGCTTCTTCTTCTACGCAAGCAACCGCCAAGGTAAGCACCCGCCCCCATAGAACAGGAAGCGCTTCTTCTTCTACTGTAAGCAACCACCCGCCCGCGTAGAAGGAGAAGAAGCGCGCGGATATCACTGTACGTTTCATTTCCTTTGTGTGTTTACATCTGTAAAGACCACAAAATGGCTCCTACTAAGCGACAGGGATCCGGTTCATGAAAAGACGCAATCTCTCCATCCGCACACGGACTACTATTTCACAGCAACTGCCTAAAGACTTTCAAGAAAAGCTGGCTACTTTCCGTGCATATTGTAAAAACAAGATAGCTGAAAAAAAGATCCGGCCAGAGAACATTATCAACATGGACGAGGTTCCACTGACTTTTGATATTCCTGTGAACCGCACTGTGGATACAACGGGAGCACGTACGGTGAATATTCGCACCACAGGGAATGAGAAGTCATCCTTCACTGTGGTTCTAGCTTGCCATGCTAATGGCCAGAAACTTCCACCCATGGTGATATTCAAAAGGAAGACCTTGCCAAAAGAGACCTTTCCAGCCGGCGTCATCATAAAAGCTAACTCGAAGGGATGGATGGATGAAGAAAAGATGAGCGAGTGTTAAGGTAAGTTTACGCGAAGAGGCCGGGTGGCTTTTTTCACGCAGCTCCGTCCATGTTGATATACGACTCCATGCGCGCCCACATCACGCTGGTTTTTAATATATTATTAAAGTTTGACTGACCTATCTGACTGTTTTTTTGACATTCCTTTAGCGCAGTTAGATGCGGCTTATAACACGGGGCGGCTTATAGGTGGACAAAGTTTTGAAATATGCCGTTCATTGAAGGCGCGGCTTATAACCCAGGGCGCCTTATGGTGCGGAAAATACGGTATACTGACAGCTAGAATTCACCAAGTCAAGTATTTCATACATATATATATATAAATATATATATAGATATCTACATCCTGAAAATATGCAAACAAACTGTGTTTAGATAATTGATACTTCAAACTTGCATAAATAAATATTAAGGAATATAACATAACTTGGCTTCTGAGAGCTTCAAAATGTAATGAATAAAATGCTAAAGTTGTTGATAAACAAGCAATTATTTTAATAATTAAATATGGTCATTTTAAATGAATTATTATGATAATTTAAAATCAATTATTTCAAATATGTATAATTCTATGGCTGGATGTAATAAGGAGTCACGAAAAAATACAAATAAAAATACAATTAATTTGGATGTTTTTAGCCAAATATAGTAAAAATGTATTTATTTTTTTTATTTTTTTTAAATTAATAAACATATTTATTTTTAGGTAAAATAAACATAATAATACAATTTATCTCTAGTCTGGATGATTTAGTTCTTGTCACCCTGTTGTCCTCCCGTTATAAAAAAAAAAGGCTGTCCTCGCTCAGGTCCGCATGGAGCTGGAGGGGGCGTGGCTTCCAGCTCCGGCAAAAAAATCGGGAGATTTTCGGGAGAATATTTGTCCCGGGGAGGTTTTTCGGGAGAGGCGCTGAATTTCGGGAGTCTCCCGGAAAATTCGGGAGGGTTGGCAAGTATGAGTTACTGACAGTGGTTTTCTGAAGTGCCCATGTGGTGATATCCTTTACACACTGATGTCACTTTTTGATGCAGCGATCCAAGGTGTGTAATATCATGGCTTACATGCATTGATTTCTCCAGATTTTCTGAACCTTTTGATGATATTACGGAGCGTAGATGGTGGAATCCCTAAATTCCTTGTTGAGAAATGTTGTTCTTAAACAATTTGCTCAGGCATTTGTTGACAAAGTGGTGACCCTCGCCCCCGTCCTTGTTTGTGAACGACTGAGCATTTCATGGAAATACCCAATCATGGCACCCACCTGTTCCCAATTAGCCTGTTCACCTGTGGGATGTTCCAAATTGTCATGACTAGGACTGTGGCTTGGTTTGTTCTCCCGTGGTGCAAATGAACTGGACTGGTCAAGGCTTGAAGGGGGGTACATGATTTATTTAAACTATCAAAAAAAGGAATAAACGAAAAGCGCGCACAGGGGCGGAGGTACAAAACTAGACTATAAACACAAAACTTGCACATTGGCAAAAAACTATGAACAATAGTGATGGGTCCGGCAACACCGATGCATCGGCGCATGCGTCGAGCTCATAGAGCAAAACACTGTGCCGGTGCGCGTACCGCTTTTAGAAAGTCACGTGACCGATCATGAGCTGTTTTGGTCACGTGACCGATACGCCAACTGTGTCGCCTCCTCTGTGCCCTGTGAGCGTGTCTTTTCTACAGCCCGAGAAATAATAACTAAGAAGAGAAAGCATCTAAAATTGAATACGTTGGAAAAACTGTTTGTTTTTTTTAATAAAAATGTGTAAAAAAAATAATAATAATAATTTCCAGGTCCACAAGCATCCTCATTCACAACACGTTCTCTTAGATTTCCATGTTATGATACATGTTCACATTATTTATTGACTGTATCTAAAAAAAGACAAAAAATATATTTTTATTTAAATGAAGTTATGAAATAATCCTAAATGAAATACAATGACTTGGTTTATATTATTGTATATAATAGGTCAGTGGTTCTCAACCTTTTTTCAGCAATGTACCCCCTGTGATTTTTTTTTAATTCAAGTACCCCCTAATCAGAGCAAAGCATTTTTGGTTGAGAAAAAAAAAAAAGATAAAGAAGTAAAATACAGCACTATGTCATCAGTTTCTGATTTATTAAATTGTATAACAGTGCAAAATATTGCTCATTTGTAGTGGTCTTTCTTGAACTATTTGGAAAAAAAGATATAAAAATAGCTAAAAACTTGTTGAAAAATAAACAAGTGATTCAATTATAAATAAAGATTTCTACACCATCCATCCATCCATCCATCTTCTTCCGCTTATCCGAGGTCGGGTCGCGGGGGCAGCAGCCTAAGCAGGGAAGCCCAGACTTCCCTCTCCCCAGCCACTTCGTCCAGCTCCTCCTGGGGGATCCCGAGGCGTTCCCAGGCCAGCCGGGAGACATAGTCTTCCCAACGTGTCCTGGGTCTTCCTCGTGGCCTCCTACCGGTCGGACATGCCCTAAACACCTCCTTAGGGAGGCGCTCGGGTGGCATCCTGACCAGATGCCCGAACCACCTCATCTGGCTCCTCTCGATGCGGAGGAGCAGCGGCTTTACTTTGAGCTCCCCCCGGATGACAGAGCTTCTCACCCTATCTCTAAGGGAGAGCCCCGCCACCCGGCGGAGGAAACTCATTTCGGCCGCTTGTACCCGTGATCTTGTCCTTTCGGTCATAACCCAAAGCTCATGACCATAGGTGAGGATGGGAACGTAGATCGACCGGTAAATTGAGAGCTTTGCCTTCCGGCTCAGCTCCTTCTTCACCACAACGGATCGATACAGCGTCCGCATTACTGAAGACGCCGCACCGATCCGCCTGTCGATCTCACGATCCACTCTTCCCTCACTCGTGAACAAGACTCCGAGGTACTTGAACTCCTCCACTTGGGGCAAGATCTCCTCCCCAACCCGGAGATGGCACTCCACCCTTTTCCGGGCGAGAACCATGGACTCGGACTTGGAGGTGCTGATTCTCATCCCAGTCGCTTCACACTCGGCTGCGAACCGATCCAGTGAGAGCTGAAGATCCTGGCCAGATGAAGCCATCAGGACCAAATCATCTGCAAAAAGCAGAGACCTAATCCTGCAGCCACCAAACCGGATCCCCTCAACGCCTTGACTGCGCCTAGAAATTCTGTCCATAAAAGTACACCTAGAAGTAATCATCAACTTAAAGTGCCCTCTTTGGGGATTGTAATAGAGATCCATCTGGATTCATCAACTTAATTCTAAACATTTCTTCACAAAAAAAAAAAGAAATCTTTAACATCAATATTTATGGAACATGTCCACAAAAAATCTAGCTGTCAACACTGAATATTGCATTGTTGCATTTCTTTTCACACTTCTTTTTGACAGGACATTTTAGTGACAAACCTGAGCTTGTGTTTCACGGAGTTTATGAACTTACATTCATATTTTGTTGAAGTATTATTCAATAAATATATTTATAAAGGATTTTTGAATTGTTGCTATTTTTAGAATATTTTTTAAAAATCTCACGTACCCCTTGGCATACCTTCAAGTACCCCCAGGGGTACGCGTACCCCCATTTGAGAACCACTGTACTAGGTCATAAAATCAGTGTCAGTTGAGTCGGTCCATAGGTTGCCTGTAGGGATTTTTAATGTCCAGCAGATGTCAGTATTTAGTGACACAGTATCGACACAGTATCAATACAGTTTTGCAATGTGTCGAAACGCTTCATGAGGCTTCATCAACCCATCACTGGTAAGTGCTGCTCAAAGAGCAGCACTTACCAGTGAGCTGCCTCTATTTTTTAAATGTCATTTATTTACTAGCAAGCTGGTCTCGCTTTGCTCGACATTTTTAATTCTAAAAGAGACAAAACTCAAATAGAATTTGAAAATCCGAGAAAATATTTTAAAGACTTGGTCTTCACTTGGAATAAGCGGTAGAAAATGGATGGATGGATGGGTCTTCACTTGTTTAAATAAATTCATTTATTTTTTACTTTGCTTCTTATTACTTTTAGAAATACAATTTTAGAGAAAAAATACAACCTTAAAAATGATTTTAGGATTTTTAAACAAATATACTTTTTTACCTTTTAAATTTCTTCCTCTTCTTTCCTGACAATTTAAATCAATGTTCAAGTAATTTTTTTTTTTTCATTATTGTAAAGAATAATAAATATTTTAGCTTCTGTTTTTTCGACGAAGAATATTTGTGAAATATTTCTTCAAACTTACTATGATTAAAATTCAAAAAAAATATTCTGGCAAATCTAGAAAATCTGTAGAATCAAATTTAAATCTAATTTCAAAGTATTTTGAATTTCTTTTAAAAAATTTTGTTCTGGAAAATCTAGAAGAAATACTGATTTGTCTTTGTTGGAAATATAGCTTGGTCCAATTTGTTAAATATTCTAACAAAGTGCAGATTGGATTTTAACCAATTTAAAACATGTCATCAAAATTCTAAAATGTATCTTAATCAGGAAAAATTACTAATGATGTTCCATAAATTATTTTTTTTAATTTTTTCAAAAAGATTCAAATTAGCTAGTTTTTCTCTTCTTTTTGTCGGTTGAATTTTGAATTTTAAAGAGTCGAAATTGAAGATAAACTATGTTTCAAAATTTTATTTTAATTTTTTTCGTGTTTTCTCCTCTTTTAAACCGTTCAATAAAGTGTTTTTTTCATCATTTATTCTCTACAAAAAACCTTCCGTAAAAGGAAAAAAAAAATGTATGACGGAATGACAGACAGAAATACCCATTTTTTTTATATATATAAATTTATTTATTTAGCTATTCTTGTTTGAATCACACTTACGTGTAACTTACAAATGACAATATATTTATTTATTTAAGTGTGTATCAAACTGGTAGCCCTTTCGCATTAATCAGTACCCAAGAAGTAGTTTTTGGTTTCAAAAAGGTTGGTGACCCCTGTACTAGGGCATCAAATCAGTGTCAGTTGAGTCGGTCCATAGGTTGCCTGTAGGGATTTTTAATGTCCGGCAGATGTCAGTATTTAGTGACACAGTATCGACACAGTATCAATACAGTTTTGCAATGTGTCGAAACGCTTCATGACGCCTCATCAACCCATCACTAGTAGCAAGGGTCATCAGGGTGTGGAGAGTGTGCAGGAGCATAAATGCGGGGATGTCGTCAGGACGAACAACAGAAAATGAATGAACTTAAATACTATGGACATGATTAGTGAAAGCAGGTGCGTGACTCAAAAACGTGAAACAGGTGCGTGACGTGACAGGTGAAAACTAATGGTTGCTATGGTGACAAACAAGAGTGCACAACGAGTCCAAACGTGGAACAGGTGAAACTAATGGGGTAATCATGCAAACAAGACAAGGGAGTGAAAAGCCAGAAACTAAACAAAACATGATTACACAGACATGACACAAATAAGTCTTTGATGAGCGTTCCTCAACTTCTCCCAGTCTTATTTGCCACTTGTGCCAGCTTTTTTGTAACATGTCGCAGGCATCAAATTCCAAATGAGCTTATATTTGCAAAACATAACAAATGCAGTACATTTATAAAAGCAGTATTTCACTGATGAAAAACAAACATTTCTTCACAGAGAAAGAGAAGAAGATCTAGAAATGGCCACCTTCTTGGAGTCCAAATATCCAAAGACTCCAGGAACAAAAGGTGAGAATCTCACTGCACTTTCTTATCAGCAACCTTTGACCTTTGCTGGTTGGCAAGGTGGACTAAAGGTCACCTGTCCTCATTACTCTCAGGTGTTCTGCAGGATCAGAAGGCAGTTCCCAAATCTCCTCATTCGTCGCCTCCGTTGATCACTAAAACTGGACTCACACTCCTGAAGGACTGCTGTGGTGTCACATGCTCTGTCATGTGACATGTCAATCAACACGCTCTGTCATGTGACATGTCAGTCAACACGCCCTGTCATGTGACACGTCTGTCCACTAAATGATCAACAAATAAATATGAGCATGTTCATTTGAATTAAATGTTATTTTTTTTATGTTCTTGCACACCTTTTTGCTGAGAGCATCTTTTATGGCTGAAGGATGGAAACTAGGTGTGGGATTCATTGAATGGCCCAAAAATTTAATCTTAGATTTTTTTCACATAAAACAAATTAATTTACATATTTTTCCCGAATTGTTTCCTATGTTTAAAAAAAAAAAAAAAAAAAAAAGGAATACTAATTAGAGTGATTAAAAGTATATTAGCCTACTATCAAAATGACTTTAAAAGTCGTATATAAGTGTTATAATGAAGGCAACACATGATGTAAGTGTCTATACACTCTTAGAAATAAGGGTTCTAAAAGGGTTCTTCTACAAGGGCTGAGGTTCTAACTGGAACCATTTGCTTCTGAAAAACCCTTTCCCGAAGAAAGGGTTTTTCAAGGGTTCTTGGTAACGCTAATGGTTCCAGTAAGAACCATTTTGATCCAGAGAACCCTTTAAAACCCCTTTTCTGAATAATTGGTTTTAAAAGGGTTCTCACTAACACTAAGGGTTCCAGTAAGAACTATTTTGATCCAGAGAACCGTTTTTGGAAGAAATAGTTCTTCAGGGATTGTTGAAAGCATGGGTAAGATCCTGTGTCACCAGGGACATACTTCCTGATAACATTTGCCAATAATGGTGCCTATCTTTAAATAAATGTTTTTCTCATTAAAATGTTTGTTCAATGTCAACATGATAAATGACCACAATATAATATGAACTAAACTGATCTGTAGAATACAATATGGTTCTTTATAGAACCCTCAGAAGACAAGACGGTTATCGGTGAAAACCTTTGAAAAGGGATGTTTTTAGAACCCCCTGTGTCAGGTCTAGATGAAACCCTTGAAACATGAAAGAGTTCTTTGTGGAACTCCCTGTGTGGGTTCTAGATGAAACCCTTGAAACCTGAAAAGGTTCTTAGTGGAACTCCCTGCATGGGTTCTAGATGAAACCCTTGACAAACGAAAGGGTTCTTAGTGGAACTCCCTGTGTGGGTTCTAGATGAAACCCTTGAAATACGAAAGGGTTCTTAGTGGAACTCCCTGCGTGGGTTCTAGTTGAAAGTCTTGAAATACAAAAGGGTTCTTAGTGGAACTCCCTGTGTGGGTTCTAGATGAAACCCTTGAAATACGAAAGGGTTCTTAGTGGAACTCCCTGTGTGGGTTCTAGATGAAACCCTTGAAACCTGAAAAGGTTCTTAGTGGAACTCCCTGCATGGGTTCTAGATGAAACCCTTGACAAATGAAAGGGTTCTTAGTGGAACTCCCTGCGTGGGTTCTAGTTGAAAGTCTTGAAATACAAAAGGGTTCTTAGTGGAACTCCCTGTGTGGGTTCTAGATGAAACCCTTGAAATACGAAAGGGTTCTTAGTGGAACTCCCTGTGTGGGTTCTAGATGAAACCCTTGAAACATGAAAGGGTTCTTAGTGGAACTCCCTGCGTAGGTTCTTTGTAGAACCTCTCATGGGGGGTTCTGGGTGGAACCTTACACACACAGTTCTAGGTAGAACCCTCCAAAAGGGTTCCAGGTGGAACCTTTATAAAAAGGTTCTACCTGGAGCCAAAAAGGGTTCTCCTATGAGGACGAGCCGAAGAACCTTATATGGTTCTACTTAGCACTTTTATTTCTAAGAGTGTATTAGCTATATTAGCCTATTATCAAAATGACTTTAAAAGTCTTATATAAGTGTTATAATGAAGGCAACACATGATGTAAGTGTCTATATTAGCCTACTATCAAAATGACTTTAAAAGTCTTATATAAGTGTTATAATGAAGACAACACATGATGTAAGTGTCTATATTAGCCTACTATCAAAATGACTTTAAAAGTCTTATATAAGTGTTATAATGAAGGCAACACATGATGTAAGTGTCTATATTAGCTATATTAGCCTACTATCAAAATGACTTAAAAAGTCTTATATAAGTGTTATAATGAAGGCAACACATGATGTAAGTGTCTATATTAGCCTACTATCAAAATGACTATACTTACAAACGAGGCATAATGATGCAATATGTATATACAGCGAGCCTAAATAGCATGTTAGCATGGATTAGCTTGCAGTCATGCAATGACCAATTATGGGTGATCAGCACTCCAAACAAGTCAATAACATCAACAAAGCTCACCTTTGTGCATTCACGCACAGCATAAAACGTTTGGTGGACGAAATGAGACAAAGAAGGAGTGGCATAAAACCCGTCTTTCTGTGGCAGCGTCGGAGAAAGCTGTACATGTAAGCAAACTGTTACGTCGCGGCGAGTTCTAGGACCGCCGAAATTAGTGGGACAAAACGGCGCTCGCTAAACACTGTCATCAGTGAAGCATGTTTGACATAAACAGTGACAGATACAAGTTAGAGCTGTACGTTACTTTGTGTTGGAACCGGCAACAGCTGAGGATGAATATCCCACAACAAGAAGGAGCTTATTGACGACAATGCGTGCAAATTTTTGTGACTTATGCAGATCCCAAATACACATCAGCAGGTACCAATAGGTACGAAAAGTTGGTTTTGCATGATATTGCGAAACAAAACGCCAGGTGCCATTTTGTGGTCCTGTCACACACATTATATCACTTCAGGTATGTTGAAGCACAGTACGTCTGACTATGGTCGCCGTATTGCGCCGCGTTCCATCAAGCGGCGCAGCTTCGTAGCTTACCAAAGTCGTACCAAAACATTTGTGTGTAACGTTCTACACTCTCAATGAAACATCAACGTTTTGCTCTCGCTTGCTCGCGTCATTTATCGAACAGGCGTCAACCTGCAGTCCGCACTTTAAAAGTCTTATATAAGTGTTATAATGAAGACAACATATGGTGTAAGTGTCTATATTAGCCTACTATCAAAATGACTTTAAAAGTCTTATATAAGTGTTATAATGAAGGCAACACATGATGTAAGTGTCTATATTAGCCTACTATCAAAATTACTTCAAAAAGTCTTATATAAGTGTTATAATGAAGACAACACATGATGTAAGTGTCTATATTAGCCTACTATCAAAATGACTTTAAAAGTCTTATATAAGTGTTATAATGAAGGCAACACATGATGTAAGTGTCTATATTAGCTATATTAGCCTACTGTCAAAATGACTTTAAAAGTCTTATATAAGTGTTATAATGAAGGCAACACATGATGTAAGTGTCTATATTAGCCTACTATCAAAATGACTTTAAAAGTCTTATATAAGTGTTATAATGAAGGCAACACATGATGTAAGTGTCTATATTAGCTATATTAGCCTACTGTCAAAATGACTTAAAAAGTCTTATATAAGTGTTATAATGAAGGCAACACATGATGTAAGTGTTTATATTAGCCTACTATCAAAATGACTTTAAAAGTCTTATATAAGTGTTATAATGAAGACAACACATGATGTAAGTGTCTATATTAGCCTACTATCAAAATGACTTTAAAAGTCTTATATAAGTGTTATAATGAAGGCAACACATGATGTGTCTGTATTAGCCTACTATCAAAATGACTTTAAAAGTCTTATATAAGTGTTATAATAAAGGCAACACATGATGTAAGTGTCTATATTAGCTATATTAGCCTACAATCAAAATGACTTTAAAAGTCTTATATAAGTGTTATATTGAAGACAACACATGATGTAAGTGTCTATATTAGCTATATTAGCCTACTATCAAAATGACTTTAAAAGTCTTATATAAGTGTTATAATGAAGGCAACACATGATGTAAGTGTCTATATTAGCCTACTATCAAAATGACTTTAAAAGTCTTATATAAGTGTTATAATGAAGGCAACACATGACGTAAGTGTCTATATTAGCCTACTATCAAAATGACTTTAAAAGTCTTATATAAGTGTTATATTGAAGACAACACATGGTGTAAGTGTCTATATTAGCCTACTATCAAAATGACTTTAAAAGTCTTATATAAGTGTTATAATGAAGGCAACACATGATGTAAGTGTCTATATTAGCCTACTATCAAAATGACTTTAAAGGTCTTATATAAGTGTTATAATGAAGGCAACACATGATGTAAGTGTCTATATTAGCCTACTATCAAAATGACTTTAAAAGTCTTATATAAGTGTTATAATGAAGGCAACACATGATGTAAGTGTCTATATTAGCCTACTATCAAAATGACTTTTAAAAGTCTTATATAAGTGTTATAATGAAGACAACACATGATGTAAGTGTCTATATTAGCCTACTATCAAAATGACTTTAAAAGTCTTATATAAGTGTTATAATGAAGACAACACATGATGTAAGTGTCTATATTAGCCTACTATCAAAAAGACTTTAAAAGTCTTATATAAGTGTTATAATGAAGGCAACACATGATGTAAGTGTCTATATTAGCCTACTATCAAAATGACTTTAAAAGTCTTATATAAGTGTTATAATGAAGGCAACACATGATGTAAGTGTCTATATTAGCCTACTATCAAAATGACTATACTTACAAACGAGGCATAATGATGCAATATGTATATACAGCGAGCCTAAATAGCATGTTAGCATCGATTAGCTTGCAGTCATGCAATGACCAATTATGGGTGATCAGCACTCCAAACAAGTCAATAACATCAACAAAGCTCACCTTCGTGCATTCACGCACAGTATAAAACGTTTGGTGGACGAAATGAGACAAAGAAGGAGTGGCATAAAACACGTCTTTCTGTGGCAGCGTCGGAGAAAGCTGTACATGTAAGCAAACTGCTACGTCGCGGCGAGTTCTAGGACCGCCGAAATTAGTGGGACAAAACGGCGCTCGCTAAACACTGTCATCAGTGAAGCATGTTTGACATAAACAGTGACAGATACAAGTTAGAGCTGTACGTTACTTTGTGTTAGAACCGGCAACAGCTGACGATGAATGTCCCACAACAAGAAGGAGCTTATTGACGACAATGCGTGCACATTTTTGTGACTTATGCAGATCCCAAATACACATCAGCGGGTACCAATAGGTACGAAAAGTTGGTTTTGCATAATCTCGCCAAACAAAACGCCAGGTGCCATTTTGTGGTCCTGTCACACACATTATATCACTTCAGGTATGTTGAAGCACAGTACGTCTGACTATGGTCGCCGTAATGCGCCGCGTTCCATCAAGCGGCGCAGCTTCGTAGCTTACCAAAGTCGTACTAAAACATTTGTGTGTAATGTTCTACACTCTCAATGAAACATCAAAGTTTTGCTCTCGCTTGCTCGCGTCATTTATCGAACAGGCGTCAACCTGCAGTCCGCACTTTAAAAGTCTTATATAAGTGTTATAATGAAGACAACACATGATGTAAGTGTCTATATTAGCCTACTATCAAAATGACTTTAAAAGTCTTATATAAGTGTTATAATGAAGACAACACATGATGTAAGTGTCTATATTAGCCTACTATCAAAATGACTTTAAAAGTCTTATATAAGTGTTATAATGAAGTCAACACATGATGTAAGTGTCTATATTAGCCTACTATCAAAATGACTTTAAAAGTCTTATATAAGTGTTATATTGACGACAACACATGATGTAAGTGTCTATATTAGCCTACTATCAAAATGACTTTAAAAGTCTTATATAAGTGTTATAATGAAGGCAACACATGATGTAAGTGTCTATATCAGCCTACTATCAAAATGACTTTAAACGTCTTATATAAGTGTTATAATGAAGACAACACATGATGTAAGTGTCTAGATTAGCTATATTAGCCTACTATCAAAATGACTTTAAAGGTCTTATATAAGTGTTATAATGAAGGCAACACATGATGTAAGTGTCTAGATTAGCCTACTATCAAAAAGACTTTAAAAGTCTTATATAAGTGTTATAATGAAGGCAACACATGATGTAAGTGTCTATATCAGCCTACTATCAAAATGACTTTAAACGTCTTATATAAGTGTTATAATGAAGGCAACACATGATGTAAGTGTCTATATCAGCCTACTATCAAAATGACTTTAAAGGTCTTATATAAGTGTTATAATGAAGGCAACACATGATGTAAGTGTCTATATTATCCTACTATCAAAATGACTTTAAAGGTCTTATATAAGTGTTATAATGAAGGCAACACATGATGTAAGTGTCTATATCAGCCTACTATCAACATGACTTTAAACGTCTTATATAAGTGTTATATTGAAGACAACACATGATGTAAGTGTCTATATCAGCCTACTATCAAAATGACTTTAAACGTCTTATATAAGTGTTATAATGAAGACAACACATGATGTAAGTGTCTATATTAGCCTACTATGAAAATGACTTTAAAAGTCTTATATAAGTTTTATAATGAAGGCAACACATGATGTAAGTGTCTATATTAGCCTACTATCAAAATGACTTTAAAAGTCTTATATAAGTGTTATAATGAAGACAACACATGATGTAAGTGTCTATATTAGCCTACTATCAAAATGACTTCAAAAGGCATATATAAGTGTTATAATGAAGACAACACATGATGTAAGTGTCTATATTAGCTATATTAGCCTACTATCAAAATGACTTTAAAAGTCTTATATAAGTGTTATATTGAAGACAACACATGATGTAAGTGTCTATATTAGCCTACTATCAAAATGACTTTAAAAGTCTTATATAAGTGTTATAATGAAGACAACACATGATGTAAGTGTCTATATTAGCCTACTATCAAAATGACTTTAAAAGTCTTATATAAGTTTTATAATGAAGGCAACACATGATGTAAGTGTCTATATTAGCCTACTATCAAAATGACTTTAAAAAGTCTTATATAAGTGTTATAATGAAGACAACACATGATGTAAGTGTCTAGATTAGCTATATTAGCCTACTATCAAAATGACTTTAAAGGTCTTATATAAGTGTTATAATGAAGGCAACACATGATGTAAGTGTCTATATCAGCCTACTATCAAAATGACTTTAAACGTCTTATATAAGTGTTATAATGAAGGCAACACATGATGTAAGTGTCTATATCAGCCTACTATCAAAATGACTTTAAAGGTCTTATATAAGTGTTATAATGAAGGCAACACATGATGTAAGTGTCTATATTATCCTACTATCAAAATGACTTTAAAAGTCTTATATAAGTGTTATAATGAAGACAACACATGATGTAAGTGTCTATATTAGCCTACTATCAAAATGACTTTAAAAAGTCTTATATAAGTGTTATAATGAAGACAACACATGATGTAAGTGTCTATATTAGCCTACTATCAAAATGACTTTAAAAGTCTTATATAAGTGTTATATTGAAGACAACACATGATGTAAGTGTCTATATTAGCCTACTATCAAAATGACTTTAAAAGTCTCATATAAGTGTTATAATGAACACATGATGACACACGTGTCTCTTATGTGTGACTGCCATCCACCGGTCACACTTATCATTACACCGTGCACCAAATAAAATAGCTTTGAGGTCGGTTAGCGCGACCAGAATGAATACGCACATAAGGCGCAGTTTCCATTTTTGAGAAAATGCTCGCTTACTTATTAAATAGTTTGGTTACACGTTTTTTTTTTTCACAAATTATTTTTGTTTTATTTTATTTTAAGGGATTTGTGTGGAAAGGCGAGTGCTGAACGGCAAAACTCCTGTAATTGCTCGGTAATTGTTGCCCAGTTTCAAGTGAAGGCAGTTGCTAAGCTGCCACTTCCCTTCATGGGCATGCATTGCGTCAATTGTTGTCATGGCAACCAAACAAAAACTATTCTAAGCTCATCATTAAGCGTTAAATTCCCTTCCTTGGGTTATGTGACAGCTTGTTTTTTTTTTTCTTATTTGTCACACGCGGCTGCAGATGAGAAGAGTGCGGAAGACTCACCGGTGGTGCCAACGTTCACACATGCCAACCCACTCTAATTGGACCTTAGCTTCCACAGACATGAAATAGTCCCTGGAAACGCCACATCAGGCCTCGCCAATTAAACGCTTTTCTTTAGCCGCCTCCCATTGTCTCTTCAAGGAGACAGATAGCGTTTATAGACTGTACCGAGCATGTCAGGTCGCACTTGCTAACTTGTTTTAGCTCATTTTGCAACCGTTTACTCCCAGAGTCATATAACTTGGTATGTGACACATGCTAAGTGTTAGCATGCTAACTTGTTTTAGCTCATTTTACAACCGTTTATTCCCAGATCATATAACTAGGAATGTGACATATGCAAATGTTTTTTAGCTAATTTCGCAACCGTTTACCCCAGAGTCATATAACTTAGTATGTGACACATGCTAAGTGTTAGCATGCTGACATTAGCATGCTAACTTGTTTTAGCTCATTTTACAACCGTTTATTCCCAGATCATATAACTAGGAATGTGACATATGCAAATGTTTTTTAGCTAATTTTGCAACCGTTTAACCTAGAGTCATATAACTTGGTATGTGACACATGCTAAGTGTTAGCATGCTAACTTGTTTTTATCTCATTTTGCAACTGTTTATTCCCAGGTCATATAACTTGGAATGTGATATATGCAAAAAATGTTTAGCTCATTTTGCAACCGTTTACCCTAGAGTCATATAACTTGGTATGTGACACATGCTAAGTGTTAGCATGCTAACTTGTTTTTTTCTCATTTTGCAACCGTTTATTCCTAGGTCATACAACTTGGAATGTGATATATGCAACAAAAAAAAGTGCTCATTTTGCAACCGTTTACCCTAGAGTCATATAACTTGGTATGTGAGACATGCTAAGTGTTAGCATGCTAACTTGTTTTAGCTCATTTTGCAACCGTTTACCCCAGAGTCATATAACTTAGTATGTGACACATGCTAAGTGTTAGCATGCTGACATTAGCATGCTGACTCGTTTTAGCTCATTTTACAACCGTTTATTCCCAGGTCATATAACTTGGAACGTGATATATGCAAAAAATGTTTAGCTCATTTTGCAACCGTTTACCCTAGAGTCATATAACTTGGTATGTGACACATGCTAAGTGTTAGCATGCTAACTTATTTTTATCTCATTTTGCAACCGTTTATTCCCAGGTCATATAACTTGGAATGTGATATATGCAAAACAAAATTTGCTCATTTTGCAACTGTTTACCCTGGAGTCATATAACTTGGTATGAGAGACATGCTAAGTGTTAGCATGCTAACTTGTTTTAGCTCATTTCGCAACCGTTTACCCCAGAGTCATATAACTTAGTATGTGACACATGCTAAGTGTTAGCATGCTGACATTAGCATGCTAACTTGTTTTATCTCATTTTGCAACCGTTTATTCCCAGGTCATATAACTTGGAATGTGATATATGCAAAAAAAATTGTGCTCATTTTGCAACTGTTAACCTTAGAGTCAAATAACTTGGTATGTGACACATGCTAAGTGTTAGCATGCTAACTTGTTTTTATCTCCTTTTGCAACCGTTTATTCCCAGGTCATATAACTTGGAATGTGATATATGCAAAAAAAATAATTTGCTCATTTTGCGACCGTTTACCCTAGAGTCAAATAACTTGGTATGTGACACATGCTAAGTGTTAGCATGCTAACTTGTTTTAGCTCATTTTGCAACCGTTTACCCCAGAGTCATATAACTTAGTATGTGACACATGCTAAGTGTTAGCATGCTGACGTTAGCAAACTAACTTGTTTTGTCTCATATTTTGCAACCGTTTATTCCCAGGTTATATAACTTGGAATGTGATATATGTAAAAAATGTTTAGCTCATTTTGCAACCGTTTACCCTAGAGTCATATAACTTGGTATGTGACACATGCTAAGTGTTAGCATGCTTACTTTTTTAGCTCATTTTGCTACCGTTTACCCTAGAGTCATATAACGTAGTATGTGACACATGCTAACTTGTTTTTATCTAATTTTGCAACCGTTTATTCCCAGGTCATATAACTTGGTATGTGATATAGGCTAATTAATTTCAGCTCATTTTGCAACCGCTAACCCCAGAGTCATATAACGTAGTATGTGACACATGCTAACTGTTAGCATGCTAACTTGTTTTTATCTAATTTTGCAACCGTTTATTCCCAGGTCATATAACTTGGTATGTGATATATGCTAATTAATTTCAGCTCATTTTGCAACCGCTAACCCCAGAGTCATATAACGTAGTATGTGACACATGCTAACTGTTAGCATGCTAACTTGTTTTTATCTAATTTTGCAACCGTTTATTCCCAGGTCATATAACTTGGTATGTGATATATGCTAATTAATTTCAGCTCATTTTGCAACCGCTAACCCCAGAGTCATATAACCTAGTATGTGACACATGCTAACTGTTAGCATGCTAACTTGTTTTTATCTAATTTTGCAACCGTTTATTCCCAGGTCATATAACTTGGTATGTGATACATGCTAATTAATTTCAGCTCATTTTGCAACCGCTAACCCCAGAGTCATATAACTTCCTATGTGATATATGCTAACTTTTTTTTTAGCTCATTTTGCAACCGTTTACCCTAGAGTCATATAACTTGGTATGCAGTGTTGGGACTAACGCGTTACAAAGTATTTTTTATATTCCGTAACTCAGTTACCGTTACTACATGATGCGTTATTTTTTATGTAGTATCGGCCAAAAACAGAAGATCTGAGTGTGTTTTATTGGAGCGCTGCGGTGTCGTCCTTCTGAAGAGGCACGCTGTGTGTGTGTCTGTGTGTGGGGAGGGAGGGAGGGGAAGGGGGGCGTGTCTGATCATGGCGGAGCTGCAGTCGAGTTTCTTAACATGGAGACATTATCATTACTTTCTTTTGTCGAAAAAAAAGAAAAGAACATTTTAGTTAAATGTAAGTTGTGTCTTGGATCAAAGATCCCGTCCACTGCCCAAGACAGCAATTCAAATCTGCTGAAACAGCTACAAAAGCAACATGCTTCGACGAAGCTAGTAAAGAGAGACACACTTCACTTCCTAACAATAGAATATAATAGAATACAATAGAATATATCTTTATTGTCATTGTACAACAAAATTGTAAGCAAAAACTAATGACTGGATTTTAACGAGGCACTGAAGGTACACACACTCTGTCAATTCTCTTATATACTGTTGCTCTTTCATTCTAGACTTCTAGAGTGTTTGATTATCACTCTAAATGTATAGACTGTAAAATTCACACATATAAAGAGGGATGCTAGTGGGCCAGGCCAATCTTTCCTTATCTCTAAACTAAAACTGGGGAAATGTGTAGAGTGTTCTGGGCTTCAGGCATGATTTTATTTCACAATTCCTTGAGAGAGAAAAAACACCTGGTTAGGCTTTGTGTATGTAAAGTTAAAGTTAAAGTACTTCCTTGGTTTACAGCTATGTTGTTATTATCCTGTTTGTTACCTATGTATGTTATGTTGCAGCTATTTAAAATAGTTTTGTCAATTGTATTATTCTCCACTGCAATAACAGTACTGAAATGAAGGCTAAAAGGGCATTAATGGGAGCCTTGAAAAAAAGAAGTAACCAGTTACTTTTCACAGAAACGCATTACTTTTTGGTGTAAGTAACTGAGTTAGTAACTGAGTTACTTTTGAAATATAGTAACTGTAACTAGTTACTGGTTTTCAGTAACTAACCCAACACTGTTGGTATGTGACACATGCTGTTAGCAGGCTAACATTGCCGTGTTTACATTTTGTTGTTGTTGCTAACTGTTAGCATGTGTCACATTAGCATGCTAACATTTTTAGCTCATTTTGCAACCGTTTACCCCCGAGTCATACAACTTGCTAACTGTTAGCGTGCTAATGCTAGCATGCTAACTTTTTTGCCATTTTCGCAGAAGTACAGTTTTGAGACATTACACTTGGTACTTGATACATGCTAACTGTGCTCCTGCTATCAGTGTGTGTGTGTGTGTGTGTGTGTGTGTGTGTGTGTGTGTGTGTGTGTGTGTGTGTGTGTGTGTGTGTGTGTGTGTGTGTGTGTGTGTGAAGATCTAAACCGATGTTTATTTGTGCGATGAGTCGGGTGTGGCTCACAAGACGAGATAGACCTGTTGGGTGACCCAAAAAAGGACGTGTCTTTTAAGCTCTTGTTATTGTTGTTCATATCACATTCACTGGCTCTATCATCAGCTTTTGAACTGCCAACCTTACATAACTTACTTTTTTATTTGAAAAACCACAACTTACCCAATAGTGTGAAGCTGTTATGTCTTATTTTACGGCTGTCGATAGGAGCAAACCATCAAAAATAAAACTAACTAATAAAACTAAAAGTCATAAATATTAATTAAGGCTAACTGTTAGCATATTCGCATTTAGCCAATTTTGTAGGTATTAAACTAAAAGTCATATATATATAATTTAGGACTATCTTGTTAACATGCTCATTATTAACATTTTAGCCAGTTTTGTAGGTATAAAACTAAAAGTAATCTATATATTAATTAAGGCTAGGTTGTTAACATGCTAATTGTTAGCATATTCACATTTTAGCCAATTTTGTAGGTATAAAACTTAAAGTCATACACATTACTTTGGGCTATCTTGTTAACATGCTAACTATTAGCATTGTAGCCAGATTTGTTGGTATAAAACAAAAAGTCATAAATATTAATTAAGGCTAGCTTGTTTACATGCTAACTGTTAGCATATTCTCATTTTAGCCAATTTTGTAGGTATTAAACTAAAAGTCATATGTATGATTGAGGGCTATCTTGTTAACATGCTAACTATTAGCATTTTAGCCAGTTTTGTATGTATAAAACTAAAAGTCATAAATATTAATTAAGGCTAGCTTGTTAGCATGCTAACTTTTAGCATTTTAGCCAATTTTGTAGGTATTAAACTAAAAGTCATATGTATGATAGAGGGCTATCTTGTTAACATGCTAACTATTAGCATTGTAGCCAGGTTTGTAGGTATAAAACTAAAAGTCATAAATATTAATTAAGGCTATCTTGTTAACATGCTAACTATTAGCATATTAGCATTTTAGCCAATTTTGTAGGTATTAAACTAAAAGTCATATGTATGATAGAGGGCTATCTTGTTAACATGCTAACTGTTAGCATTTTAGCCAATTCTGTAGGTATTAAACTAAAAGTCATATATATGATTTAGCATATTCGCATTTTAGCCAATTTTGTAGGTATTAAACTAAAAGTCATAAATATTACTTAGAGCTGCCTTGTTAACATGCTAACTATTAGCATTTTAGCCAGTGTTGTAGGTATAAAACAAAAAGTCATGAATATTAATTAAGGCTAGCTTGTTATATATATATGATTTAGGGCTATCTTGTTAACATGCTAACTATTAGCATTGTAGCCAGGTTTGTGGGTATAAAACTAAAAAACATAAATATTAATTAAGGCTATCTTGTTAACATGCTAACTATTAGCATGTTAGCATTTTAGCCAATTTTGTAGGTACTAAACTAAAAGTCATATGTATGATAGAGGGCTATCTTGTTAACATGCTAACTATTAGCATATGATAATTTTAGCCAATTTTGGAGGAATCAAACTAAAAGTCATAAATATTGTTACTTGGAGCTATCGTGTTAACATGCTAACTGTTAGCATATTCACATTTTAGTCTATTTTATATGTACAAATGTCATAAATATTACTTAGGGCTATCTTGTTAACTAGCTAACTATTAGCGTTTTAGCCAATTCTATAGATATAAAACGCCATCCATCCATTTTCTAAAATGCGAATATGCTAACTGTTAGCATAATCGCATTTTAGCCTATTATATACGTACAAATGTCATAAATATTACTTAGGGCTATCTTGTTGACGAGCTAACTATTAGCATTTTAGCCAATTTTATAGATATAAAACGCCATCTATCCATTTTCTAAAATGTGAATATGCTAACTGTTAGCATACTCACATTTTAGCCTATTTTATATGTACAAATGTCATAAATATTACTCAGGGCTATCTTGTTGACGAGCTAACTATTAGCATTTTAGCCAATTCTATAGATATAAAACGCCATCTATCCATTTTCTAAAATGTGAATATGCTAACTGTTGGCATATTCACATTTTAGTCTATTTTATATGTACAAATGTCATAAATATTACTTAGGGCTATCTTGTTAACTAGCTAACTATTAGCATTTTAGCCAATTTTATAGATACAAAACGCCATCCATCCATTTTCTAAAATGTGAATATGCTAACTGTTGGCATATTCACATTTTAGCCTATTTTATATGTACAAATGTCATAAATATTACTTAGGGCTATCTTGTTAACGAGCTAACTATTAACATTTTAGCCAATGTTGTAGGTATAAAACTACAAGGCATAAATATTGTTACTTGGCATTATCTTGTTAACATGCTCACTGTTAGCATTGTAGCCAGGTTTGTGGGTATAAAACTAAAAAACATAAATATTAATTAAGGCTATCTTGTTAACATGCTAACTATTAGCATATTAGCCAATTTTGTAGGTACTAAACTAAAAGTCATATGTATGATAGAGGGCTATCTTGTTAACATGCTAACTGTTAGCATATGATAATTTTAGCCAATTTTGGAGGAATCAAACTAAAAGTCATAAATATTGTTACTTGGAGCTATCGTGTTAACATACTAACTGTTAGCATATTCACATTTTAGCCTATTTTATATGTACCAATGTCATAAATATTACTTAGGGCTATCTTGTTGACGAGCTAACTATTAGCATTTTAGCCAATTTTATAGATATAAAACGCCATGTATTCATTTTCTAAAATGCGAATATGCTAACTGTTGGCATATTCGCATTTTAGCCTATTTTATATGTACAAATGTCATAAATATTACTTAGGGCTATCTTGTTAACTAGCTAACTATTAGCATTTTAGCCAATTCTATAGATATAAAACGCCATCCATCCATTTTCTAAAATGCGAATATGCTAACTGTTAGCATATTCGCATTTTAGCCTATTTTATACGTACAAATGTCATAAATATTACTTAGGGCTATCTTGTTGACGAGCTAACTATTAGCATTTTAGCCAATTCTATAGATATAAAACGCCATCTATCAATTTTCTAAAATGTGAATATGCTAACTGTTAGCATATTCACATTTTAGCCTATTTTATATGTACAAATGTCATAAATATTACTTAGGGCTATCTTGTTAACGAGCTAACTATTGTCATTTTAGCCAATGTTGTAGGTATAAAACTACAAGGCATAAGTATTGTTACTTGGCATTATCTCGTTAACATGCTCACTGTTAGCATTGTAGCCAGGTTTGTGGGTATAAAACTAAAAAACATAAATATTAATTAAGGCTATCTTGTTAACATGCTAACTATTAGCATATTAGCATTTTAGCCAATTTTGTAGGTACTAAACTAAAAGTCATATGTATGATAGAGGGCTATCTTGTTAACATGCTAACTATTAGCATATGATAATTTTAGCCAATTTTGGAGGTATCAAACTAAAAGTCATAAATATTGTTACTTGGAGCTATCGTGTTAACATGCTAACTGTTAGCATATTCACATTTTAGTCTATTTTATATGTACAAATGTCATAAATATTACTTAGGGCTATCTTGTTAACTAGCTAACTATTAGCATTTTAGCCAATTCTATAGATATAAAACGCCATCCATCCATTTTCTAAAATGCGAATATGCTAACTGTTAGCAAATTCGCATTTTAGCCTATTTTATACGTACAAATGTCATAAATATTACTTAGGGCTATCTTGTTAACTAGCTAACTATTAGCTTTTTAGCCAATTCTATAGATATAAAACGCCATCCATCCATTTTCTAAAATGCGAATATGCTAACTGTTAGCATATTCGCATTTTAGCCTATTTTATACGTACAAATGTCATAAATATTACTTAGGACTATCTTGTTGACGAGCTAACTATTAGCATTTTAGCCAATTTTATAGATATAAAACGCCATCTATCCATTTTCTAAAATGCGAATATGCTAACTGTTAGCATATTCACATTTTAGCCTATTTTATACGTACAAATGTCATAAATATTACTTAGGGCTATCTTGTTGACGAGCTAACTATTAGCATTTTAGCCAATTTTATAGATATAAAACGCCATCTATCCATTTTCTAAAATGTGAATATGCTAACTGTTAGCATATTCACATTTTGGTCTATTTTATATGTACAAATGTTTAAATATTACTTAGGGCTATCTTGTTGACGAGCTAACTATTAGCATTTTAGCCAATTTTATAGATATAAAACGCCATCTATCCATTTTCTAAAATGTGAATATGCTAACTGTTAGCATATTCACATTTTAGCCTATTTTATATGTGCAAATGTCATAAATATTACTTAGGGATATCTTGTTAATGAGCTAACTATTAACATTTTAGCCAATGTTGTAGGTATAAAACTACAAGGCATAAATATTGTTACTTGGCATTATCTCGTTAACATGCTCACTGTTAGCATTGTAGCCAGGTTTGTAGGTATAAAACTAAAAAACATAAATATTAATTAAGGCTATCTTGTTAACATGCTAACTATTAGCATATTAGCATTTTAGCCAATTTTGTAGGTACTAAACTAAAAGTCATATGTATGATAGAGGGCTATCTTGTTAACATGCTAACTATTAGCATATGATCATTTTAGCCAATTTTGGAGGAATCAAACTAAAAGTCATAAATATTGTTACTTGGAGCTATCGTGTTAACATGCTAACTGTTAGCATATTCACATTTTAGTCTATTTTATATGTACAAATGTCATAAATATTACTTAGGGCTATCTTGTTAACTAGCTAACTATTAGCATTTTAGCCAATTCTATAGATATAAAACGGCATCCATCCATTTTCTAAAATGCGACTATGCTAACTGTTAGCATATTCGCATTTTAGCCTATTTTATACGTACAAATGTCATAAATATTACTTAGGGTTAGGGCTATCTTGTTAACTAGCTAACTATTAGCATTTTAGCCAATTCTATAGATATAAAACGCCATCCATCCATTTTCTAAAATGCGAATATGCTAACTGTTAGCATATTCGCATTTTAGCCTATTTTATATGTACAAATGTCATAAATATTACTTAGGGTTATCTTGTTAACTAGCTAACTATCAGCATTTTAGCCAATTCTATAGATATAAAACGCCATCCATCCATTTTCTAAAATGCGAATATGCTAACTGTTAGCATATTCGCATTTTAGCCTATTTTATACGTACAAATGTCATAAATATTATTTAGGGCTATCTTGTTGACGAGCTAACTATTAGTATTTTAGACAATTTTATCGATATAAAAGGCCATCTATCAATTTTCTAAAATGTGAATATGCTAACTGTTAGCATATTCACATTTTAGCCTATTTTATATGTACAAATGTCATAAATATTACTTAGGGCTATCTTGTTGACGAGCTAACTATTAGCATTTTAGCCAATGTTGTAGGTATAAAACTACAAGGCATAAATATTGTTACTTGGCATTATCTCGTTAACATGCTCACTGTTAGCATTTTAGCCATTTTGTAGGTATTACTGGAATAAATGTGATTAGTTTCAAACTATGTAAAATGGTGGGAAAATGCTTCATTGCGAGGGAATTTGTGTGTTTTCAAAAGTATTTTTAGTAATTATTCTAATATATTTGTTCAACGTGACGCAAAAGTGTCAGATCTGGCCCCTGTGAGCCACCGTACTACAGAACAGCCCTCACAGTGACGTCACAGTAAACAACCCCTGGGTGCAGTAACAACGAATAACCAGCGGGGGGCGCAGCTGTACCGTCACGTCACTGAAGAGGAGATGATGCTGGCCCTTTAAGACGTGACGCAGTTCGACCAGCGCTCCGCTTTTGTGCAGCCTAGCAGCGGCTCACTGCAGCAGAGAGCTCGGCCGCCCGGTGCGAACGGCTCGGCCACTCCCCCGGTCCCTTGGAGCTCCGCTGTGCCGTCACGATGGAGTTTTTACTGGGGAACCCGTTCAGCACTCCTGTAGGACAGCGGATCGGTGAGTTTGTTCGCACATCCGCCCGGCATGGTTACAACGTAATGGCCCAATTGTGAGTCATTCCCTCGCTAACATTGGAACAAATGTCGACTGTTTTGTAGTTGCTAGTAAGTAAGTACGACTTAGTCTTCGACGTGTGTTTGCGCTCCTGACATTCATTTCATAGAAATTGCGCCATTATTGAGGTAGACAGAGATGCACGAGCTAATGCTTGATTGACGTGTCTGCGAGCCAATGAGAAAAAAGAGGCGGGACCGAAAAGTGTCCACCTCGTGAATTGATTGGCTGAGATTTGATGGCGTTTCTGCTGACCTACATCAGATGGGAGGTTCACTTGAACGAGTTCTCATGTGTTTCCACTGACTGATGCGAATATGGTCTGATTTAAATAAATACATACAAATGTTTTAAAGATATAGATATACATATAAATTAGAAATCTATATATTTTTATTTTAGTTATATTTTTAAATATATATATTCAAAAATATTAAAAAAAATAAAAAAAAATAAAAAAATATATATGTATGTGTGTGTGTGTGTGTGTGTGTGTATATGTATATGTATATATATATATATATATATGTATATGTGTGTTTGTGTGTGTATTTTATGTGTATAATATATAATAATAATACATTTCATTTGGTATAGCGCTTTTCAGGGTACTCAAAGACGCTTTAGGATAAAAATTAAAATATAAAACATCCATCCATCCATTTACTAACGTTTCTAATACATATATATTAAAAAAATAAATACAAAAATATTTTCTAAATACATAAACTACATATTATTTATATATATATATATGTGTATATATATATATATCCATCCATCCATTTTCTACCGCTTATTCCCTTTGGGGTCGCGGGGGGCGCTGGAGCCTATCTCAGCTACAATCGGGCGGAAGGCGGGGTACACCCTGGACAAGTCGCCACCTCATCGCAGGGCCAACACAGATAGACAGACAACATTCACACTCACATCCACACACTAGGGCCAATTTTAGTGTTGCCAATCAACTTATCCCCAGGTGCATGTCTTTGGAAGTGGGAGGAAGCCGGAGTACCCGGAGGGAACCCACGCAGTCACGGGGAGGACATGCAAACTCCACACAGAAAGATCCCGAGCCCGGGATTGAACCCAAGACTACTCAGGACCCTCGTATTGTGAGGCAGATGCACTAACCCCTCTGCCACCGTGAAGCCCATATATATATATACATATATATATATATATATATATATATATATATATATATATATATATATATATATATATATATATATATATATACACAGGTAAAAGCCAGTAAATTAGAATATTTTGAAAAACTTGATTTATTTCAGTAATTGCATTCAAAAGGTGTAACTTGTACATTATATTTATTCATTGCACACAGACTGATGCATTCAAATGTTTATTTCATTTAATTTTGATGATTTGAAGTGGCAACAAATGAAAATCCAAAATTCCGTGTGTCACAAAATTAGAATATTACTTAAGGCTAATACAAAAAAGGGATTTTTAGAAATGTTGGCCAACTGAAAAGTATGAAAATGAAAAATATGAGCATGTCCAATACTCAATACTTGGTTGGAGCTCCTTTTGCCTCAATTACTGCGTTAATGCGGCGTGGCATGGAGTCGATGAGTTTCTGGCACTGCTCAGGTGTTATGAGAGCCCAGGTTGCTCTGATAGTGGCCTTCAACTCTTCTGCGTTTTTGGGTCTGGCATTCTGCATCTTCCTTTTCACAATACCCCACAGATTTTCTATGGGGCTAAGGTCAGGGGAGTTGGCGGGCCAATTTAGAACAGAAATACCATGGTCCGTAAACCAGGCACGGGTAGATTTTGCGCTGTGTGCAGGCGCCAAGTCCTGTTGGAACTTGAAATCTCCATCTCCATAGAGCAGGTCAGCAGCAGGAAGCATGAAGTGCTCTAAAACTTGCTGGTAGACGGCTGCGTTGACCCTGGATCTCAGGAAACAGAGTGGACCAACACCAGCAGATGACATGGCACCCCAAACCATCACTGATGGTGGAAACTTTACACTAGACTTCAGGCAACGTGGATCCTGTGCCTCTCCTGTCTTCCTCCAGACTCTGGGACCTCGATTTCCAAAGGAAATGCAAAATTTGCATGGTTGGGTGATGGTTTGGGGTGCCATGTCATCTGCTGGTGTCGGTCCACTCTGTTTCCTGAGATCCAGGGTCAACGCAGCAGTCTACCAGCAAGTTTTAGAGCACTTCATGCTTCCTGCTGCTGACCTGCTCTATGGAGATGGAGATTTCAAGTTCCAACAGGACTTGGCTCCTGCACACAGCGCAAAATCTACCCGTGCCTGGTTTACGGACCATGGTATTTCTGTTCTAAATTGGCCCGCCAACTCCCCTGACCTTAGCCCCATAGAAAATCTGTGGGGTATTGTGAAAAGGAAGATGCAGAATGCCAGACCCAAAAACGCAGAAGAGTTGAAGGCCACTATCAGAGCAACCTGGGCTCTCATAACACCTGAGCAGTGCCAGAAACTCGTCGACTCCATGCCACGCCGCATTAACGCAGTAATTGAGGCAAAAGGAGCTCCAACCAAGTATTGAGTATTGTACATGCTCATATTTTTCATTTTCATACTTTTCAGTTGGCCAACATTTCTAAAAATCCCTTTTTTGTATTAGCCTTAAGTAATATTCTAATTTTGTGACACACGGAATTTTGGATTTTCATTTGTTGCCACTTCAAATCATCAAAATTAAATGAAATAAACATTTGAATGCATCAGTCTGTGTGCAATGAATAAATATAATGTACAAGTTACACCTTTTGAATGCAATTACTGAAATAAATCAAGTTTTTCAAAATATTCTAATTTACTGGCTTTCACCTGTATATTACTTAAACTGCACTTATTACCTTGTGCTTATGACACATTTCAGCTCCTCCTCTGGATTGTGAAAGCACAATAAAGGTTACCTGACACCCATAGAGGGAGCGATATCCAATATTGTCACAATGACTCAAAAGGCATATGTTGATGTAGGGTTTGGTGCCATTTTGCAATTTTTATTGTTCAAATAAGTCTCTTGAATCCTCGACATCGGCTATCCAGTCTAATGGGCTCACATAGATATGAGATATGTATATACGTATATATATATATATATTATATGATATATACTATAACACAGATATAAATAAAAAGATAGAAGTGACTAATGATGAATTATTCATGTCTCTCACAGAGAGTGCAACCAGCTCCAGCCTGCCCACAGAAGACTGGTCTGTGAACATGGAGATCTGTGACATCATCAACAACTCAGAGGAAGGGTGTGTATGTGTGTGTGTGTGTGTGTGTTGTCTTATATGTTACAAGCGTGTCGTTGCGCTTGTCTGAAAGGTGAACAAATATTTCATTCCAGGCCCAAAGATGCCGTCAGAGCCATTAAAAAAAGGATTGTGGGAAACAAGAATTTTAAGGAGGTCATGCTGGCACTCACAGTGAGTGTTTACACACACACACACACACACACACACACACACACACACACACACACACACACACACACACACACACACACACACACACACCCAGTGTGCTCCACAGATTGGCAATTTATTTGTGGTGGCGTTGGTGTGTCATCCTATAATTTTGCATAATTAAGTATGATGCATGTCATTTTTAAAAAGGCTAAAAAATTAAACAAATGAGCATATATTTAAAGACATTATATGTTTTTGCTGTATTTTTCATTTTGGTTATCAATCGCGGTTTCATGATAAATTTAATCTTAAACGGTTATATTAACCGTCAGGAGTTTTACCACGTTTTATCATTAATACCAGTAATAATAATAATAATTTGTAACGCAAATCTCAAAGTGCTACAAAGTGTTAAAAAAATATAATAAAAATAAAAATCATTTTTTTGCATGTACCACTTAATGGTACCTGGGAATCAATACCAGAACTTAAGGGTACCGATTTTCGGTACTTTTGTTTGTATTAATATATATATTAAACATGTTGATAATAAAATCTAATTTTTATTGCAACATTTAAAAATGTGCTTCTGTTTCATTATCACATTTCTGAGTCTCATTTGCAAGCATGACATTAATTAGCAATTACAGTTGCAAGTCCAAGTCGTTCGATGGCGATAGTTTATAGTTTTTATTTTTTGTTGCTCCATAAAAAGTGTCAATGCTAACCGTTTGATTGTAATGTGCATCTTAGTTGTAGTTTTCGTTAACAAATTTGGAGGTGTTTAAATCGCCATGTAAAATCGCTAATGCTAATCAACAGCATGTCAGTAGCAAATCCAAAGTATGTTAGCGTCGAGCTAGCGTATTTTGGGATAAGTTGAGTCTCAATTACAGTTGCAAGTCCAAGGCGTTAGGTCATACTTGACAACCCTCCCGGATTTTCCGGGAGACTCCCGAAATTCAGCGCCTCTCCCGAAAACCTGCCGGGACAAATTTTCTCCCGAAATTCAGGCGGAGCTGGGGGCCACGCCCGCTCCAGCTCCATGCGGACCTGAGTGACGTGTTGACAGCCTGTTGTACATGCACATGTGACCCACCCATAATGTGTCACATTTTTGTGTTGATTTATTTAGTTTATTTTGTGGTTTGAATTCGTTTTTGGAGCTGTCATTACACATTTATCAGTATTCACATTGGTCAGTAGGGGGCAGTAGGGCGTTTCTTCCCAATTGAATGCTATCACCTGCAGACCGGAAGTGTCTTGTCATTCTGATGAGCGCGACCAGTCTGTGAACAATTGAAACGTCCTGTGTGCTTTTTCCTCCTGTATAACAGGTTAGTTTTGGTGAATCAACTCACTGAATGATATCCATGTGATCTTTATAAGTTTAAGTACACATTCTGATGGTGGAGCCTAACTCTAAAGTGTTTGTGAGTTGTAGTTTGTATTTGTGAATGAATCCAGTGCACAGCTGCAGTAATCAATACAAAATGGCGACGTGAGTACGCAATGTTTATATAAGAACTTCTGATCCTAATTCAGACTCCCAAATTAGAGCTCCCGTTCTCTTATTGATTTTATAATGTATATTTGTATAATGTGTGTGTTCTGAAATAGTGACAGAGAATAGAACAAGGATGGACAATTCAACCCTTAACTCAACAATGAGTAGATGAGTGTTATGTGTGTGGAAATAAATTAACACTGAAATTCAAGTATTTATTTTATTTATTTATATATATATATATATATATATATATATATATATATATAATAAAATATATATGTATATATATATATATATATATATATATATATATATATATATATATATATATATATATATATATAATAAAATATATATGTATGTATATATATATATATATATATATATATATATATATATATATATATATATATATATATATATATATATATATATAGCTAGAATTCACTGAAAGTCAAGTATTTCTTATATATATATATCTTAACCACGCCCCCCGCCCCACCCCCGACCACGCCCCCGCCCCCCACCCCCCACCTCCTGAAATCGGAGGTCTCAAGGTTGGCAAGTATGCGTTAGGTGGCAGTAGTGTACAGTTTATGGTGTGTTGACAAGTCAGTTTACTTTTTGTTGTCTAGTCTTTCGTTGCGCCCAAAAAGTGTTACTACTGTAAGTATTGTACTTATTATGCACCAGCTGTATGATTGTAATGTGCATCTTAGTGGAGGTTTCCGTTAAGAAATTTGGAGGAGTTTCAATCGCCATGTAAAATCGCTAATGCTAATCAACAGCATGTCAGTAGCAAATCCAAAGTATGTTAGCGTCAAGCTAGCGTATTTTGGGATAAGTTGAGTCTCAATTACAGTTGCAAGTCCAAGGCGTTAGGTGGCAGTAGTGTATAGTTTATGGTGTGTTGGCAAGTCAGTTTACTTTTTGCTGTCTAGTCTTTCGTTGCGCCCAAAAAGTGTTACTACTGTAAGTAATGTACTTATTACGCACCAGCTGTATGATTGTAATGTGCATCTTAGTTGAGGTTTCCGTTAAGAAATTTGGAGGAGTTTAAATCGCCATGTAAAATCGCTAATGCTAATCAATAGCATGTCAGTCGCAAATCCAATGTATATTAGCGTCAAGCTAGTGCATTTTTGGAAAAGTGGAGTCTCGATTACAGTTGCAAGTCCAAGGCGTTAGGTGGCAGTAGTGTACAGTTTATGGTGTGTTGACAAGTCAGTTTACTTTTTGTTGTCTAGTCTTTCGTTGCGCCCAAAAAGTGTTAATACTGTAAGTAATGTACTTATCACGCATCAACTGTTTGATTGTAACGTGCATCTTCATTAGAAAATTACGAGGTGTTGAAATGGCCATGTAAAATTGCTAATGCTATCGAGTTGCACGTCAATCGCAAATCCAATGTATGCTCACGTTACTTTAATTGCAGTTTGAGCAATTTTTTTGGAGTCAATTTCTTCGAACGTTGCAACAGCACTCCGAAGGTAGTTTGGCTGAGTCTGCCCTCAGTGCTGCTGGAGTGATCACAAAGTAAATGAACACCAGTCTTCCTCTCAGGGAATAAAACACTGGTCAATCCCAAGTTCTTTTGGATGACATATATGTTGAGTAAAAAGGACCCCAGTGCCAGAATTGTACAATACCATGTTTTACTTCAGGACAATAGCATCAGCAAGTGAGGTCTAACTCTTAACAAAAAGAGTTAGCTCAGTGGTTCTCAAACTTTTTTTGTCATCCTCCACTTTGGACAAGGGGGAGTTTTCAAGCCCCACCTGCCCACATCGCCCCAACAGGCGCTAATGCCAAGCTTTAACATTTTCAAATTTATTGAACATCAAGTTGTATACATTCAAACTCAATAACATAAAATAACATCAAGTTCAATAATAAATAAAATAACTGTGCAGCTGTGGTATAACTTGCATCAAGTTCAATAATAAATAAAATAACTTCCATCAAGTTCAATAATAAATAAAACAAAAGTGTTATAACTTGCGTCAAGTTCAATAATAAATCAAAAAAAGTGTTATAACTTGCATCACGTTCAATAATAAATCAAAAAAAGTGTTATAACTTGCATCAAGTTCAATAATAAATCAAATAAAAGTGTTATAACTTGCATCAAGTTCAATAATAAAAAAAAAAAAGTGTTATAACTTGCATCAAGTTCAATAATAAATCAAAAAAAGTGTTATAACTTGCATCACGTTCAATTATAAATCAAAAAAAGTGTTATAACTTGCAACAAGTTAAATAATAAATCAAATAAAAGTGTTATAACTTGCATCAAGTTCAATAATAAATCAAATAACTTGCATCAAGTTCAATAATAAATCAAAAAAAGTGTTATAACTTGCATCAAGTTCAATAATAAATCAAATAAAAGTGTTATAACTTGCATCAAGTTCAATAATAAATCAAATAACTTGCATCAAGTTCAATAATAAATCAAAGAAAGTGTTATAACTTCCATCAAGTTCAATAATAAATCAAATAACTTGCATCAAGTTCAATAATAAATAAAACAAAAGTGTTATAACTTGCATCAAGTTCAATAATAAATCAAAAAAAGTGTTATAACTTGCATCAAGTTCAATAATAAATCAAATAACTTGCATCAAGTTCAATAATAAATCAAAGAAAGTGTTATAACTTCCATCAAGTTCAATAATAAATCAAATAAAAGTGTTATAACTTGCATCAAGTTCAATAATAAATCAAATAACTTGCATCAAGTTCAATAATAAATCAAAAATGTGTTATAACTTCCATCAAGTTCAATAATAAATCAAATAAAAGTGTTATAACTTGCGTCAAGTACAATAATAAATCAAATAACTTGCATCAAGTTCAATAATAAATCAAAAAAAGTGTTATAACTTCCATCAAGTTCAATAATAAATCAAATAAAAGTGTTATAACTTGCATCAAGTTCAATAATAAATCAAATAACTTGCATCAAGTTCAATAATAAATAAAACAAAAGTGTTATAACTTGCATCAAGTTCAATAATAAATCAAAAAAAGTGTTATAACTTGCATCAAGTTCAATAATAAATCAAATAACTTGCATCAAGTTCAATAATAAATAAAACAAAAGTGTTATAACTTGCATCAAGTTCAATAATAAATCAAATAAAAGTGTTATAACTTGCATCAAGTTCAATAATAAATCAAATAACATGCATCAAGTTCAATAATAAATAAAACGAAAGTGTTATAACTTGCATCAAGTTCAATAATAAATCAAAAAAAGTGTTGTAACTTGCATCAAGTTCAATAATAAATCAAATAACTTGCATCAAGTTCAATAATAAATAAAACAAAAGTGTTATAACTTGCATCAAGTTCAATAATAAATCAAAAAAAGTGTTATAACTTGCATCAAGTTCAATAATAAATCAAAAAAAGTGTTATAACTTGCATCAAGTTCAATAATAAATCAAATAACTTGCATCAAGTTCAATAATAAATAAAACAAAAGTGTTATAACTTGCATCAAGTTCAATAATAAATCAAAAAAAGTGTTATAACTTGCATCAAGTTCAATAATAAATCAAATAACTTGCATCAAGTTCAATAATAAATCAAAAAAAGTGTTATAACTTCCATCAAGTTCAATAATAAATCAAATAAAAGTGTTATAACTTGCATCAAGTTCAATAATAAATCAAATAACTTGCATCAAGTTCAATAATAAATAAAACAAAAGTGTTATAACTTGCATCAAGTTCAATAATAAATCAAAAAAAGTGTTATAACTTGCATCAAGTTCAATAATAAATCAAATAACTTGCATCAAGTTCAATAATAAATAAAACAAAAGTGTTATAACTTGCAGCAAGTTCAATAATAAATCAAAAAAAGTGTTATAACTTGCATCAAGTTCAATAATAAATCAAATAACTTGCATCAAGTTCAATAATAAATAAAATAAAAGTGCCACTTTGCAATCTTTGCAAAAAAAAAAGGAGGAGCTATGCATTTGGCAAGACAGGGCAAGTGACAGCACTTTTCCCCGGGAGAGCCACCTTGCTTCACTGTGAAACAGCACGGCTGTATGATCAGCTCCCATTTCCTCACACAGTGCAGAGAACAGTCGCACTTTCAGTGGTCGTGTTTTGATCAAATTTACCGCGCTCACAACATCTGTTAAAACCTCATTGAGTTCGGGGCTGAGCTGCCTTGACGCGAGTGCTTCCCGGTGAATGACACAGTGTGTGCCCGTCACATTTTTGTTTCTCTGCAGGCGCTGGCTCTGGCTCGACGACCTTTGAGGTGCGAGTCACAAATGTATACAGGTAAAAGCCAGTAAATTAGAATATTTTGAAAAACTTGATTTATTTCAGTAATTGCATTCAAAAGGTGTAACTTGTACATTATATTTATTCATTGCACACAGACTGATGCATTCAAATGTTTATTTCATTTAATTTTGATGATTTGAAGTGGCAACAAATGAAAATCCAAAATTCCGTGTGTCACAAAATTAGAATATTACTTAAGGCTAATACAAAAAAGGGATTTTTAGAAATGTTGGCCAACTGAAAAGTATGAAAATGAAAAATATGAGCATGTACAATACTCAATACTTGGTTGGAGCTCCTTTTGCCTCAATTACTGCGTTAATGCGGCGTGGCATGGAGTCGATGAGTTTCTGGCACTGCTCAGGTGTTATGAGAGCCCAGGTTGCTCTGATAGTGGCCTTCAACTCTTCTGCGTTTTTGGGTCTGGCATTCTGCATCTTCCTTTTCACAATACCCCACAGATTTTCTATGGGGCTAAGGTCAGGGGAGTTGGCGGGCCAATTTAGAACAGAAATACCATGGTCCGTAAACCAGGCACGGGTAGATTTTGCGCTGTGTGCAGGCGCCAAGTCCTGTTGGAACTTGAAATCTCCATCTCCATAGAGCAGGTCAGCAGCAGGAAGCATGAAGTGCTCTAAAACTTGCTGGTAGACGGCTGCGTTGACCCTGGATCTCAGGAAACAGAGTGGACCGACACCAGCAGATGACATGGCACCCCAAACCATCACCCAACCAGGCAAATTTTGCATTTCCTTTGGAAATCGAGGTCCCAGAGTCTGGAGGAAGACGGGAGAGGCACAGGATCCACGTTGCCTGAAGTCTAGTGTAAAGTTTCCACCATCAGTGATGGTTTGGGGTGCCATGTCATCTGCTGGTGTCGGTCCACTCTGTTTCCTGAGATCCAGGGTCAACGCAGCCGTCTACCAGCAAGTTTTAGAGCACTTCATGCTTCCTGCTGCTGACCTGCTCTATGGAGATGGAGATTTCAAGTTCCAACAGGACTTGGCGCCTGCACACAGCGCAAAATCTACCCGTGCCTGGTTTACGGACCATGGTATTTCTGTTCTAAATTGGCCCGCCAACTCCCCTGACCTTAGCCCCATAGAAAATCTGTGGGGTATTGTGAAAAGGAAGATGCAGAATGCCAGACCCAAAAACGCAGAAGAGTTGAAGGCCACTATCAGAGCAACCTGGGCTCTCATAACACCTGAGCAGTGCCAGAAACTCATCGACTCCATGCCACGCCGCATTAACGCAGTAATTGAGGCAAAAGGAGCTCCAACCAAGTATTGAGTATTGTACATGCTCATATTTTTCATTTTCATACTTTTCAGTTGGCCAACATTTCTAAAAATCCCTTTTTTGTATTAGCCTTAAGTAATATTCTAATTTTGTGACACACGGAATTTTGGATTTTCATTTGTTGCCACTTCAAATCATCAAAATTAAATGAAATAAACATTTGAATGCATCAGTCTGTGTGCAATGAATAAATATAATGTACAAGTTACACCTTTTGAATGCAATTACTGAAATAAATCAAGTTTTTCAAAATATTCTAATTTACTGGCTTTTACCTGTATATTTGTGTAATTGTGGTCCACACATTAGCCTGCTACACATCCGCGCGAAAGTTTGTTCCGCTTAGCCCCGCCCCCATTAGTTACTGTTGCTATGTCTGTCAAACTTTCGCTCGTACCGAGAAATATAAAGCCTACAGTAAAAATAAGTACCGGTAATTTCCATTTATTTATATAGCGGATTTCACAGACAGGATCACAAAGTGATTTACAGTGTGTATAGAAAATGAAAGCATAGTAAAAAAAAATAATCTAAGAATATAATAATAAATAAATAAATTTAAAGTGAAATTTCCTCCCGTTCCTCGCGCCCCACCTGTCATGTCTCTATTCCCCACCACTTTGAGAAACGCTGAGTTAGCTTATGTAGAGCAAAAACAACCCCTCTCGCCCAGAAAGGAGCGCAGCTGCTTCTTCAAAACAGATAAGGAACTGGCCAAAACAGCTCTGTGAGCCGACAAAAGACAAAACATAGAATTTACTAGTGGACATAAGATAAAAGCAAGGAGGTCAGGAGAAGACACACTACATGAGAAAATACTAGCTACTTTAAACATGACTGGCTTAAAAAAGAACACTTAAAATATCTAATTCTCACAGCACCTTCGCCCTCTTATTGTTGACAGTGTGTGATGAGATAAGTCTTGCCCCCCAGGTGCTAGAAACCTGCGTGAAGAACTGTGGATACAGGCTGCACATCCTGGTGACCACGAGGGATTTCACAGAAGGGGTTCTGCTCCGCTCCATCATCCCCAGGAACAACCCTCCCCTCATCGTGCACGACCGAGTGCTCGGCATCATACAGGTACAGGTGTAGGGCGCGGCTCTTCTCAAGCGTCGTCACGCTCCATTGTTACCCGCCGGTATTCTGCGGTCGTCCTCTTTTCAAGGCGTGGGCCGACGCATTCCGGAGCTCGCCCGACCTGACGGGTGTGGTGGCCGTGTACGAAGACCTGCGCAGGAAAGGACTGGAGTTCCCTACCACAGAACTGGATGGCTACATCCCGGTCCAAGCCCCCAAAAGGGTACACACACGCTTCTTCCCCTTCGCTGCTGTTCGGTCTGTGGTCAACCTCTTCTTTCGGGTCTTTTCTGTGCTCTTTGCTTGACAGACCTCGCCTCAAAACGGGCCTGTCGTGGCTTCGCTGCTCTCCTCCAAACCCCCCCTAAACCCACCCCAGACTCTCGAGCTAAAACACACGCTAAACGGAAGTGAGGCCTTCACTCCCAACCAGGTGATGGACTTTGCTGCACTGGTTTTCCCTTCACAGTACACTAGATCCCCGCCTATTTGTGGTTCCAGTCGTTGGAAATAATATTTTTTTTAATGTTCTTAGTAAGCTAAATAGAAAGTGGCGCGATGGCACTACGTGCAGGAGAACAACGTTCCCTCTAAGGTTAACCTAACCCTGCGCAATTGTGCACTGCTGACGCGCCCTCTATCCTCTAAATAAAATCCAATCTGAACTGTAAACAAAACCGAGAAAATTCCCACGGAAATGTTGATGGGCCTGCTATCTGTGCCCTGGACCTCTGGCCGGGGGTCGTTTTAAGCCGCCGTAATTTGAAGATGGCGCAGAGTGTCGGAATCCGTGCGTTTTAGGTGTAACTGTACAAAATGAGCTACAGAGCTAGCCTAAAATGTCAACATGCGCACATTAACATGCTAACACTTAGCACGTGTGCAAACGACTGCATGCTAACAGTTAGCATGTCTCACATTTCAAATAACACGGCTGTAAGGTGTATGGCTGCGGAAATAGAGAAAAGTGTCAAATTAGATGAAAAAGTTAGCACGCTTAAGTTAGCTTTCTAGCATGCTATCGTTTGCATGCCGACAGTTAACAAGTGTCACGTACCAAGTTATGTGGCTCTGGGGTAAACGGTTGCAAAACTAGCTCAAAAGGTTAGCATGCTATCAGTTAGCATGTGTCACATTACAAGTTATATGACTGTAAGGTGTATGGCTGTCTAATTATAGGGAAAAAAGTAAAGTCAGCAAAAAAGTTAGCATGTTAATGTTAGTATGCTAGCATGTTAACATTAGCATGCTAGCAGTTAACAAGTGTCACATACCAAATTATATGACTCTAGGGTAAACGGTAGCAAAATTAGCTAAAAAAAAAAAGTTAGCACTTTAATCATAGCATGTTAACGTAAACATGCTAACAGTTAGCATTGTTTCCCATACCAAGTTATATGACTGTAAGGTGTGTGTCTACGGAATTAGAGAAAAAACGTTTTAAATTAGCTGAATGTGAATGTTAGCATGCTAACAGATAGCATGTTTCACATACCATGTTGTATGACACTTAAGGTGTATGGCTGCGGAATTGGAGAAAAAAGTGTAAAATTAGCATGCTAATGTAAGCATACTAGCATGCTAACCTAACCATGTTAACAGTTAGCATGTGTCACGGACCAAGTTATATGACTGGAGTAAACGCTTGCAAATTTAGCTCCAAAAAATTGGCATGCTAACATAAAACGTTAGCATGCACACATTAAAATGCTAATACTTAGCATGTGTGCAAACGACGGCATGCTAGCAGTTAGCATGTCTCACATTTCAAGTAACACGGCCGTAAGGCGTACGGCTGCGGAAATAGAGAAAAGTGTCAAATTAGCTGAAAAAGTTAGCATGTGAATGTTAGCATGCTAACAGGTAGCATGTTTCACATACCATGTTATATGACTCTTAAGGTGTATGGCTGCAGAATTGGAGAAAAAAAGTGTAAAATTAGCTACTAGCATACTAGCATGCTAACCTAAACATGCTAACAGTTAGCTTGTGTCACGGACCAAGTTATATGACTCTGGAGCAAACGCTTGCAAATTTACCATGCTAGCCTAAAACGTTAGCATGCGCACATTAAAATGCTAACACTTAGCATGTGTGCAAACGACGGCATGCTAACAGTTAGCATGTCTCACAGTTCAAGTAACACGGCCGTAAGGCGTACGGCTGCGGAAATAGAGAAAAGTGTCAAATTAGCTGAAAAAGTTAGCATGTGAATGTTAGCATGCTAACAGGTAGCATGTTTCACATACCATGTTATATGACTCTTAAGGTGTATGGCTGCGGAATTGGAGAAAAAAAGTGTAAAATTAGCTACAAAAACTAGCATACTAGCATGCTAACCTAAACACGCTAACAGTTAGCATGTGTCACGGACCAAGTTATATGACTCTGGAGTAAACGCTTACAAATCTAGCATGCTAGCTTAAAACGTTAGCATGCGCACATTAAAATGCTAACACTTAGCATGTGTGCAAACGACGGCATGCTAACAGTTAGCATGTCTCACATTTCAAGTAACACGGCTGTGGAAATAGAGGGAAAAAAAGTGTAAAATCAGAGGAAAAACTTAGCATGCTTAAGTTAGCTTGCTAGCATGCTATCGTTTGCATGCTAACAGTTATGTTCTGTAGGATTTTGCAATGTGACTGTGAGTGACAGGTGACGACAAGCGGTCCTAACATATATTGTACAACAATAATCGTCAAAAAAGGTTGGGTTTTTTTACAAAAAATTAGATTCTTTAAAGAGGACTTCACTTCCATCGATCACTTTTACGGAGCAAAAACGTTTTATTTTCGGCCAGAAGCACAAAACCCTATTTTTATTTAAATTGCATTTTTAGGGGGTTTTGTGGGTTTGTCCGTTCAAGGTCTTAGAACGCAAACCCAGGAATAACGGGGATCTACTGTCGCACTCACACCTCCCTTAACCATCTACTTATTTGGGACTTGCTGTCATGACAAAGTGGAAATATGTGACGTATGGTAATTGTTGGCATGTTGGAAATAAACTAACACCACAAGCATAATTTGGGCTCACACACACAAAACATTGGTGTTTAAAACAAAACAAAAAGTCCTCCATCCTTCTTACAAACAATATTCATCGGCTGTCATTCGAATTCATTGTACCTTATCTTTAAAATCTGCATTCATTAGTACATGATTTAGCTCATGTCCTTTTTTTAATTGCACGTGCAAATATTGAAATATTGTGTTGACATAGTTA
>NC_084569.2:40212458-40217458 GCF_033978685.3 Nerophis lumbriciformis | reverse complement strand
GTTGCTGAGGTAGTTAAAAAGCTCCTCGGTGGCAAGGCCCCGGGGGTGGATGAGATCCGCCCGGAGTTCCTTAAGGCTCTGGATGCTGTAGGGCTGTCTTGGTTGACAAGACTCTGCAGCATCGCGTGGACATCGGGGGCAGTACCTCTGGATTGGCAGACCGGGGTGGTGGTTCCTCTCTTTAAAAAGGGGAACCGGAGGGTGTGTTCTAACTATCGTGGGATCACACTCCTCAGCCTTCCCGGTAAGGTCTATTCAGGTGTACTGGAGAGGAGGCTACGCCGGATAGTCGAACCTCGGATTCAGGAGGAACAGTGTGGTTTTCGTCCTGGTCGTGGAACTGTGGACCAGCTCTATACTCTCAGCAGGGTCCTTGAGGGTGCATGGGAGTTTGCCCAACCAGTCTACATGTGTTTTGTGGACTTGGAGAAGGCATTCGACCGTGTCCCTCGGGAAGTCCTGTGGGGAGTGCTCAGAGAGTATGGGGTTTCGGACTGTCTGATTGTGGCGGTCCGCTCCCTGTATGATCAGTGTCAGAGCTTGGTTCGCATTGCCGGCAGTAAGTCGGACACGTTTCCGGTGAGGGTTGGACTCCGCCAAGGCTGCCCTTTGTCACCCATTCTGTTCATAACTTTTATGGACAGAATTTCTAGGCGCAGTCAAGGCGTTGAGGGGATCCGGTTTGGTGGCTGCAGGATTAGGTCTCTGCTTTTTGCAGATGATTTGGTCCTGATGGCTTCATCTGGCCAGGATCTTCAGCTCTCACTGGATCGGTTCGCAGCCGAGTGTGAAGCGACTGGGATGAGAATCAGCAACTCCAAGTCCGAGTCCATGGTTCTCGCCCGGAAAAGGGTGGAGTGCCATCTCCGGGTTGGGGAGGAGATCTTGCCCCAAGTGGAGGAGTTCAAGTACCTCGGAGTCTTGTTCACGAGTGAGGGAAGAGTGGATCGTGAGATCGACAGGCGGATCGGTGCGGCGTCTTCAGTAATGCGGACGCTGTATCGATCCGTTGTGGTGAAGAAGGAGCTGAGCCGGAAGGCAAAGCTCTCAATTTACCGGTCGATCTACGTTCCCATCCTCACCTATGGTCATGAGCTTTGGGTTATGACCGAAAGGACAAGATCACGGGTACAAGCGGCCGAAATGAGTTTCCTCCGCCGGGTGGCGGGGCTCTCCCTTAGAGATAGGGTGAGAAGCTCTGTCATCCGGGGGGAGCTCAAAGTAAAGCCGCTGCTCCTCCACATCGAGAGGAGCCAGATGAGGTGGTTCGGGCATCTGGTCAGGATGCCACCCGAGCGCCTCCCTAAGGAGGTGTTTAGGGCATGTCCGACCGGTAGGAGGCCACGGGGAAGACCCAGGACATGTTGGGAAGACTATGTCTCCCGGCTGGCCTGGGAACGCCTCGGGATCCCCCGGGAGGAGCTGGACGAAGTGGCTGGGGAGAGGGAAGTCTGGGCTTCCCTGCTTGGGCTGCTGCCCCCGCGACCCGACCTCGGATAAGCGGAAGAAGATGGATGGATGGATGGATGGATGGAGAATTGGTGTCGTACTATGCAAGGTCACAGGTTCACAGCAGTTTGCTCTCCTTCCTCGCAGACGCAAGTGGCGCAGATGACGTGGATGCATTATCACGGACGGGAAACGCCTCAACCGAAAGCGGAAGGTAGAGTTTTGGAGGTTCTTTCCCAGGGTTTTTAAAGGGCAGCGGTTCAGCAAAGCGACTGAAACTTCTGCTTTCAGGGACAACGTGGATGGCCTCGTGGCACAAGCTCAGGACAACACCATGCAGAACTCCATAGCGGTGAGCATGATGCTTATAATCAAACTAGCACTGGTGGTCACTGTCGAGGTGGTTTTAAAGTAGCTGATTCTGCACTGGATACAGGAAGTGAGACCCAAAGGGGTTTCAGTGGGAATAAGAATGTATTAGAAGTATTGTGCAATAACTCTCTATCTGTGCACCAAGGATCACAGCCCGTCCTCCTCCAGAAGCTCCTCACCAAAGTTAGACTGGATGATTAAAAGGGGAATGGTGCGTTTAGTGTCCAAAATGTCACCCATTCCCCCCCTTTTTTTTATTCTGGTTGTTTTTGTCACCAGGTTCACTTTTGCTTTGGTGTGTGGTTCACTTTGTTTTAGTTTGTTTGCATGGGAGTCAAAGTGTATTAGAAGTTTGATTTGTGTTGGCGCCTAAGGCATACCTGTCGACATTTCCAAATATGGCACATTTTCATCACAAAGGGTTGTTAAATCAGTAAAAAAAAAAAAAAGATATAGATAATACCGTATTTTCCGCACCATAAGCCGCCCTGGGTTATAAGCCGCGCCTTCAATGAACGGCATATTTCAAAACTTTGTCCACCTATAAGCCGCCCCGTGTTGTAAGCCGCATCTAACTGCGCTAAAGGAATGTCAAAAAAACAGTCAGATAGGTCAGTCAAACTTTAATAATATATTAAAAACCAGCGCGATGTGGGCGCGCATGGAGTCGTATATCAACATGGACGGAGCTGCGTGAAAAAAGCCACCCGGCCTCTTCGCGTAAACTTCCCTTAACCACTCGCTCATCTTTTCTTCATCCATCCATCCCTTCGAGTTAGCTTTTATGATGACGCCGGCTGGAAAGGTCTCTTTTGGCAAGGTCTTCCTTTTGAATATCACCATGGGTGGAAGTTTCTGGCCATTAGCATGGCAAGCTAGAACCACAGTGAAGGATGACTTCTCATTCCCTGTGGTGCGAATATTCACCGTACGTGCTCCCGTTGTATCCACAGTGCGGTTCACAGGAATATCAAAAGTCAGTGGAACCTCGTCCATGTTGATAATGTTCTCTGGCCGGATCTTTTTTTCAGCTATCTTGTTTTTACAATATGCACGGAAAGTAGCCAGCTTTTCTTGAAAGTCTTTAGGCAGTTGCTGTGAAATAGTAGTCCGTGTGCGGATGGAGAGATTGCGTCTTTTCATGAACCGGAAACCTGTCGCTTAGTAGGAGCCATTTTGTGGTCTTTACAGATGTAAACACACAAAGGAAATGAAACGTAATATCCGCGCGCTTCTTCTTCTTCTACGGGGGCGGGTGGTTGCTTACAGTAGAAGAAGAAGCGCTTCCTCTTCTATGGGGGCGGGTGCTTACCTTGGCGGTTGCTTGCGTAGAAGAAGAAGCACTTCCTCTTCTACGGGGAAAAAAGATGGCGGCTGTTTACCGTAGTTGCGAGACCGAAACTTTATGAAAATGAATCTTAATATTAATCCATATATAAAGCGCACCGGGTTATAAGCCGCACTGTCAGCTTTTGAGTAAATTTGTGGTTTTTAGGTGCGGCTAATAGTGCGGAAAATACGGTACATGCCTTCAATGGGATTCAAACCTGTGTCCATTGCATCGCACGAGTGTTGCTAACACTTCTGTATTTGGTGGGTGTATTTATCTCGCCAAACATCGCCCAAATAGGCTTGACAAAACCCTTCAAACTAAGGTGGCTCATGTATGTAGTACTCCTGCCTCCCCACAGGGGGCAACAGTGAGGCATATATGTCACAGTGAAGCAGTTTTGTTTGGTATTTTTGACAAAAATGTGTAGGTTGTCTATTTTTTTTTAAGGACCGATACCCACCCCCAGCCCTCTAGTGCTGCACAGGCTTGAGTCGTACGAACCCGATCACTGCAGTAGTGGCAGTACTGGTGTGAGGATTTTTTTTCTTTTTTAGAAAGGGTAAATAAAAAGTACGTGTAAAAAAAAAAAAAAAAAAGGTAAATAGAAGGTACGTCAAAGGTAGTAAATAAAAAGGGAGAAAGTGAACAGAAGGTAATAAAAAGGTAAAAGACGATTAAAAAAATAATTAAATGTAATTACAAATGTATTAAAAGTTTTTTAAAACGGTATAAAAGGTAAAAGACGGTCAAAGAAAAATAAATAAAGTCAATAAAAGGTGAGGGAAAAAAGGTAAATAGAAGGTAAATACTGTGAATAGACGGTACAGCAAAAGTAGTAAATAAAAGGTAGAAAGTGAACAGAAGGTAATAAAAAGTTTTAAAAAAAAATAACACAGAAGGTAAACAAAAGGTAAGACGATAAAAAATGAATATAATTTAAATAAAAATGTAATAAAAGTTAAAAAGGTATAAAAGGAATATAAAAGGTAAAAGACCATCAAAGAAAATAAACAGAAAGTCAATGAAAGTTGGAAAAAAAGGTAAATAGAAGGTAAATACGGTAAATAGAAGGTACAGCAATAAAAGGTAGAAAGTGAACAGAATGTAATAAAAAGATTAAAAAAAAAAAAAAGAACACCGAAGGCAAACAAAAGGTAAAAAAACGATAAAAAATGTATATCATTTAAATAAAAATGCAATAAAAGTTAAAAAGGAATATAAAAGGTAAAAACAAGGTAAAAGTTGGTCAAAGAAAATAAATATAAAATAAATAACATAAGGTAAATAGAAGGTACAGTAAAGGTAGTAAATTAAAGATAGAAAGTGAACAGAAGGTAATAAAAAGGTAAAAAAATTAGAGAAGGTAAACAAAAGGTAAAAGACGATAAAACAATTAATAGAATGCAAATGAAAATGTAAAAAGTTAAATAAAAAGGTATAAAAGGTAAAAGACGGTCAAAGAAAATAAATAAAGTCAATAAAAGGTGAGGAAAAAATGTAAATAGAAGGTAAATACTGTGAATAGAAGGTACAGCAAAAGTAGTAAATAAAAGGTAGAAACTGAACAGAAGATAATAAAAAGGTAACAAAAAAAATAACACAGAAGGTAAACAAAAGGTAAGACGATAAAAAATGAATATAATTTAAATAAAAATGTAATAAAAGTTAAAAAGGTATAAAAGGAATAAAAAAGGTAAAAGACCATCAAAGAAAATAAATAGAAAGTCAATGAAAGTTGGAAAAAAAAGGTAAATCGAAGGTAAATACGGTAAATAGAAGGTACAGCAATAAAAGGTAGAAAGTGAACAGAATGTAATAAAAAGATTTTTTTTTAAAGAACACGGAA
>NC_084569.2:40192458-40202458 GCF_033978685.3 Nerophis lumbriciformis | reverse complement strand
TTGTCTTTTTCTGCCTTTTATTCCCGCTTTTACTTTTTCCACTTCCAGGTGTCCAACACGCAACACATGTCATCATATCCTGTGTCCCCCGCCTTTAAGTTCCCCTTACAATGGTTCCGGTATTGTCCTGTGAGTAACCAATACATGACACGAATAGCGTCAAATATTGCTACTATTTTCCAACACAAAATTATGTTTTAACTAGACTGTTTTGGGTGTTTTTCCACCTCTAAACGCTTTACATGGGCGTGTCGACTATGTAACAGTTAAAATGCCGGCTTTTTATTCCCGCTCTTACTTTTCCCACTTCCGGGTGTCCAACACGCAACACATGTCATCATATCCTGTGGTCCCCCGCCTTTAAGTTCCCCTTACAATGGTTCCGGTATTGTCCTGTGAGTAACCAATACATGACACTCACAGCGTCAAATATTGCTACTATTTTCAACACAAAATTATGTTTTAACTGGATTGTTTTTGTTTATTTATTTTATAAACATTTATTTATGAACTGCAACATTTACAAACAATCGAGAAATAATAATAATCAAAATAAGTACAAAAACAGTACAAATCAGCGCCAGGGGGTTGTAAACTCAAAGTAACTAAAATAGAATGCTATATATATGTCTTAATAAGGTTATCCAAAAAATAGTGCTCGATACCGTAGTAGAGCGCAATATATGTATGTGTGGGAAAAAAATCACAAGACTATTTCATCTCTACAGGCCTGTTTCATGAGGGGGTTCCCTCAATCATCAGGAGATTTTAATGGGAGCATTCACATACCATGGTTTATATAGGGCACAGAGTGGGTGGGTACAGGCTGGCGTAGGGGCGTGGTGATTGGCTCATGTGTTACCTAGGAGGTGTTTCCGTCTGTGGCGGCATGCTGATACAATTTCGCTGCGCTTGTTGAGGGATGACAGGTCTGGACGGTAAATAATAAACGGTTTCTCTTTCAAGCATAGGTTGCATCTTTTATTACCACTATTGTAAGGTGTGCGGATACAATTTCACCCTCACCTATGAACCCACGCCAGGAAACCAACCAAAAAAGAACAGAAAACGAAACAACATCATCTGGTACAACCCCCCATACAGCAAAAACGTCTCAACTAACATTGGACACAAATTCCTCACTCTGATTGACAAACACTTTCCCAAAGGCAACAGCCTAAGAAAAGTATTCAACAAGAACAACATTAAATTGAGCTACAGCTGTATGAACAATATACGACAAATTATCTCAAACCACAACAAAACAATTGCAAATGAGCCGTCGGCCCCCAGACAGAGCGACCCCAAAACCAACAAAGGTTGCAACTGTCGCAAGAAACCTGATTGCCCTCTCAACGGGGGGTGCTTACAAACATCAGTTGTCTACCAATCTAAGGTAACACGCAAGGACATTAACACATCCGACACATATGTAGGATTAACCGAGGGAGAGTTCAAAACCAGATGGAACAATCACAAGGCTTCTTTCAGAAACCAAAACCTGCGGAATACCACAGAACTCAGCAAACACATTTGGGACCTCAAAGACAATAATGTTGAATATTCAATAACATGGCAAATTCTTGCATCCAGCACACCTTACAATAGTGGTAATAAAAGATGCAACCTATGCTTGAAAGAGAAACTGTTTATTATTTACCGTCCAGACCTGTCATCCCTCAACAAGCGCAGCGAAATTGTAACAGCATGCCGCCATAGACGGAAACACCTCCTAGGTAACACATGAGCCAATCACCACGCCCCTAGGCCAGCCTGTACCCACCCACTCTGTGCCCTATATAAACCATGGTATGCGAATGCTCCCATTAAAATCTCCTGATGATTGAGGGTACCCCCCCTCATGAAACAGGCCTGTAGAGATGAAATAGTCTTGTGATTTTTTTCCCCCACACATACATATATATATATATATATATATATATATATACATATATATATATATATATATATATATATATATATATATCCATTTACACATATATAATATAGGCTTTTGGCGGCTTTTTATCCCTCGTTATAATAATTATTAATTATATATCCATTATATTACTATAATAGGTACATATTTTTAAGTCTTGTCTCAAGACCCCACTTTTATTCTTTGGTTTTTAACACTACGTGAGTTGTGTGGTCCTCTGTTGTCTGTGTTTTTTTTTTTTTTTATCAATCTTGATCTCTATTTGCTGTTTTAATTAGTTTAAAATCGTTTTTAATCATATTTATTTTTATATTGTTTTTATATTGGTTCTATAGTTATTCATTTTTTGTTTTTATTCAGTCATTGGTGAGTGTGAATGTTGTCTGTCTATCTGTGTTGGCCCTGCGATGAGGTGGCGACTTGTCCAGGGTGTACCCCGCCTTCCGCCCGATTGTAGCTGAGATAGGCTCCAGCGCCCCCCGCGACCCCAAAGGGAATAAGCGGTAGAAAATGGATGGATGGATGGATGGTGGAGCTAAGGACAATATTTGATTATTGTTTTTAATATTATTTTTAATTTTGTTGTGCAGCACTTTGGAAACATTTTTGTTGTTTAAATGTGCTAAGTGGATTGGATTGGATTGGATATTATATTATGCACTTTGTTTTATATATATATATATATATATATATATATATATATATATATATATATATATATATATATATATATATACATCCATTTACACATATATAATATAGGCTTTTGGCGGCTTTTTGTCTCTCGTTATAATAATTATTAATTATATATCCATTATATTACTATAATAGGTACATATTTTTAAGTCTTGTCTCAAGACCCCACTTTTATTCTTTGGCTTTTAACACTACGTGAGTTGTGTGGTCCTCTGTTGTCCTCTGTTTTTTTTTTTTTAAATACATTTTGATCTCTATTTACTGTTTTAATAGGGTTTTTCCCTTTAAAATCGTTTTTAGTCATATTTATTTTTATATTGTTTTTATATTGGTTCTATATTTATTTATTTTTGTTTTTATTCAGTCATTGGTGGAGCTAAGGACAATATTTGATTATTGTTTTTAATATTGTTTTTAATATTATTTTTAATTTTGTTGTGCAGCACTTTGGAAACATTTTTGTTGTTTAAATGTGCTAAGTGGATTGGGTTGAATTGGATATTATATTATGCACTTTGTTATTTATATATATATATATATATATATATATATATATATATATATATATATATCCAGAGGTGGGTAGTAACGCGCTACATTTACTCCGTTACATCTACTTGAGTAACTTTTGGGATAAATTGTACTTCTAAGAGTAGTTTTAATGCAACATACTTTTACTTTTACTTGAGTATATTTATAGAGAAGAAACGCTACTTTTACTCCGCTACTTTTATCTACATTCAGCTCGCTACTCGCTACTAATTTTTATCGATCTGTTAATGCACGCTTTGTTTGTTTTGGTCTGTCAGACAGACCTTCATAGTGCCTGCGTTTCAACAAATACAGTCACTGGTGACGTTCACTCCGTTCCACCAATCAGATGCAGTCACTGGTGACGTTGGACCAATCAAACAGAGCCAGGCGGTCACATGACCTGACTTAAACAAGTTGAAAAACTTATTGGGGTGTTACCATTTAGTGGTCAATTGTACGGAATGTGTACTGTACTGTGCAATCTACTAATAAAAGTTTCAATCAATCAATCAAAAGTGTGAAGGAAAAAAGACCCTTTTTTTATTTCAACCGTACATCCCGTCAAAAGCCTAAAGACTGACTGCACAGTTCCTGTCTTCACAATAAAAGTGCCGCTCCATCGCGACTGCGCTTTCAAAATAAGAGTCTCCGAAAGCCAGCGCAAACAAGCTAGCAAGCTACGGAGTTTGCCGCCAATGTATTTCTTGTAAAGTGTATAAAAACGAATATGGAAGCTGGACAAATAAGATGCCAAAAACCAACCACTTTCATGTGGTATTAGACAGAAAGGAGGAACTTTTTTTCTCCTCCATTTGAAAACGTGGACGTTATCATCACTACTGTCTGATTCCAATCAATGCAAGTCATCAGAATCAGGTAATACACCAACTTATATTCTTGTCTTCATGAAAGAAAGGAATCTATATGTGTTAAACATGCATGTATATTCATTAAAACACCTTTAACATGTAAACAAAAACGGCAAAATAAATAAATATAAATTATATACTGTATATATGTGTGTATATAAATATATGTGTATATATATGTGATATGTGTGTGTATGTTACTCAGTACTTGAGTAGTTTTTTCACAACATACTTTTTACTTTTACTCAAGTAAATATTTGGGTGACTACTCCTTACTTTTACTTGAGTAATAAATCTCTAAAGTAACAGTACTCTTACTTGAGTACAATTTCTGGCTACTCTACCCACCTCTGTATATATATACAACACATATATATATATATATATATATATATATATATATATATATATATATATATATAAGAAAGTGCATATTTTATACAAGTTCAGTAAATAATTTAAATTTGGAACACAGCATCATCGTTTTCACAGCTTTTTGATTGTTAGAGGTAGAGAGTGTTTTAACGTAGAGTTCTAATTATTTTTATTAACTGGATTGTTTTGGTGTTTTTCACCTCTGTAAACATTGTCGACGATGGGCGCGTCGACAATGTGACAGTTAAAATACTACGCCTACTGATTGCATCACGCATTTCACAATAAGAGTATGTGCTTTTATTAGTCATGAACAATTTTAATGTTATCATCGAGGTTGTTGAGTAAAAGTCACAATAGATTCCATTTTTTTTATAAAGATTTTTCACAAGCATTGATTAGTCTGAATTGGGGAAAAAAAATTGTAAAATAAGTTTGTTTGTATATAACTGAGCTTGTAGCGATTCAGCGTTAGTTAATCTGATTGGACAAAACAAAATCACATGTCATGTTTCCTGGCATCTAATTGGCCCATAATGTCACGCCCCTCTCTTTACATAAACGAGCCAGCTTCCGGTGTGTGGGTTTTTTTTTTTCGCTAACGAAGCTCACATACTCATGGCCATGTCTCTGGGTCAAGCTGGCCGGGTTCTGGTGAAACCCCTCCGGGTTGTCCTTCAGCCCCCAGCCTCGGTCTTGAACCGGAGCTACGCGGCTATTGCGGAAGCCCGAGCCGTGTTAAACGGGGAGCTCGAGTCCATTCGCACGGCGGGGACGTGGAAATCGGAGAGGATCATCTCATCCAAGCAGGGACCGCACATCAACGTGGACGGAAGCCGTAAGTGCGTGTTTTATCTTGTGGTCTTGAACGCACCACTGGCTGTGTCTCTATTTTGATTGGTTGTCTTGGGCGGATACAGCAAAATGTATCGAGACCGATACTACTTATTGTGGTTATTTCGACATCGTGGAATGAGTTTGCTTTTTTGTTGTTGTTGTGGATTGTATTTGAAAATACATTATAATTAAAAAAAATCTAATTTATTTGTTAACTTTTTATAATATACATACATTAAAAAAACGTTAGTGCTACTGGGTTTGAACCCTGAAGGGGTAAGCTTAAACTTTTAATGATGGTAAAAATGAAATTTTTGCACTAAAAAGCATAATTATTGAACAGCTTGTTTCCATTAGTTTGTTTTAGTACTAAATAAGTATCCAAGTTGGGTTAAAAAAAACAAAAAACTATTTAAAAAATAGTTTTTAGTATAAATAAAAAAGTAACCCGTGACTAAAAAGTAAGATTCAAAATTCATAACACAGTTGATAAACATTTTTTTTAAAAACATTTATAGTACAGAGAAAATAAATCTGTTTATGCAAAATAAAACTATCTTCTGTGATTTTTCTTTTTTGCAACGCTGAAGAAGCTCACACACTCACTCACACACTATTCCTTGCATTCATTTTGAAATTTAATTATGCTCTGGAACCCAGCAAAGCGCAGCATTTACTTATATGACTAATTGCAAACAACCTTCCCTAGTCATGGGGCAAAAGAAAAAAAAATCCAACCAACACAAAATGTCAACAGATGTGGTCACACATAACTGAACTTTGTGGATATTGTAAATCGTGTCTACGCGCCATATAAAAATACAAAATAACATAATAATAATATAATATATATATATATATATATATATATATATATATATATATATATACATCCATCCATCCATTTACACATCATATAATATAGGCTTTTGGCGGCTTTTTGTCCCTCATTATAATAATTATTAATTATATATCCATTATATTACTATAATAGGTATATATATATGTATATATATATATATATATATATATATATATATATATATTGAAGCCAACAAGCAAACCGTCAACTTCCTTGACGTCACTTTCAACCTGAGAAATAACAGCTACCAACCATTCACGAAACCCAACACAACACTCCAATACGTGCACCATGACAGCAACCACCCACCCACCACCACGAAAAGAATACCTACCGGAATCAATAAAAGGCTATCGATGCTGTCATCTAGCAAAGCTGAATTTGACCAAGCAACCCCCCCGTACCAAAAAGCCCTTGATGAAAGCGGATACAATTTCACCCTCACCTATGAACCCACGCCAGGAAACCAGCCAAAAAAGAACAGAAAACGAAACGACATCATCTGGTACAACCCCCCATACAGCAAAAACGTCTCAACGAACATTGGACACAAATTCCTCAATCTGATTGACAAACACGTTCCCAAAGACAACACCCTAAGAAAAGTATTCAACAAGAACAACATTAAATTGAGCTACAGCTGCATGAACAATATACGACAAATCATCTCAAACCACAACAAAACAATTGCAAATGAGCCGTCGGCCCCCAGACAGAGCGACTCCAAAACCAACAAAGGCTGTAACTGCCGAAAGAAACCTGATTGCCCTCTCAACGGGGGGTGCTTACAAACATCAGTTGTCTACCAATCTAAGGTAATACGCAAGGACATTAACACATCCGACACATATGTAGGATTAACCGAGGGAGAATTCAAAACCAGATGGAACAATCACAAGGCTTCTTTCAGGAACAAAAACCTGCGAAATACCACAGAACTCAGCAAACACATTTGGGACCTCAAAGACAATAATGTTGAATATTCAATAACATGGCAAATGCTTGCATCCAGCACACCTTACAATAGTGGTAATAAAAGATGCAACCTATGCTTGAAAGAGAAACTGTTTATTATTTACCGTCCAGACCTGTCATCCCTCAACAAGCGCAGCGAAATTGTAACAACATGCCGCCATAGACGGAAACAACCTCCTAGGTAACACATGAGCCAATCACCACGCCCCTACGCCAGCCTGTACCCACCCACTCTGTGCCCTATATAAACCATGGTACGCGAATGCTCCCATTAAAATCTCCTGACGATTGAGGGTACCCCCCCCTCATGAAACAGGCCTGTAGAGATGAAATAGTCTTGTGATTTTTTTCCCACACATACATATATATATATATATATATATATATAAAATCGGCTTTTCGGCCCTCTACCAAATTTTATTTAGCCAAATGCGGCGCCCAAATCAAAAATTTGGACACCCCTGGTTTGTGTGTGTTGGCAAGTCCGTTCAGTCTTTGCTGTCTAATCTTTTGTTGCGCCAAAAAAGTGTTAATACTGTAAGTATTGAACTTACATAACACACCTGCTGTTTGAGTGTAACGTGCATCTTAGTTTAGTTTAAAAACATTTTTAAAATGTGGAGGTGTTAAAATCGCTAATGCTAATCAGTAGCATGCCAATAGCAAACCCAATGTATATTAACATTATTTTAGCTATAGTTTGAGCGTTTTTGAGTCGTTTTCTTTTGTCGCCGTCGGAAAATTGCGCCGTTGCCTCGAGGTAGTTTGGCGGACTCCGCTCGCAGTGCTGCTCGAGTGACCGCCAAGTGATCTCGGCACTGTTCCTCGCCTCGGTCAAGTTCATCCGATCACCAGCGCATTCTCGGCCTCACAGACAGTCCGAAATGATAATGCCTCTTGTCTCATTGACGCGTTTGCTTTCTTCCAGGCATTTTGAACTTCTGTGCCAACAACTACCTTGGCTTGTCCAGTCACCCAGAGGTGGTGCAAGCAGGGATCGACGCTCTCAAGTCGTACGGCGCTGGACTGAGCTCAGTCAGATTCATCTGCGGTACTCAGGTACAGTATGTAGGGGGTCTTCACCTTTCTGACCTGGGGGGCCCAACTTCCCCACTGCAGAATTAACACCGAATTAGTCATCTTACTCTTGATTTTTGGTATTCAATAATTATGTCTTTACATGCAGTTATGTATGAAAAATACAGCTGTAAGTAGGTGAAGCTGAAAATACAACTTCACCCACTACAGGGGGTCACGGGGCCCACTCAAATATTAACACAAAATTAGTAATCATACTCTTGATTTGAATCCTATTCAATAATTACAGTGATAAAATAAATATAAATTAATTAAAAATACATTTTACTAAATTTCATAATACCGTATTTTCCGCCCTGGGTTATAAGCCGCGCCTTCAATGAACGGCATATTTCAAAACTTTGTCCACCTATAAGCCGCCCCGTGTTATAAGCCGCATCTAACTGCGCTAAAGGAATGTCAAAAAAACAGTCAGATAGGTCAGTCAAACTTTAATAATATATTAAAAACCAGCGTGATGTGGGCGCGCATGGAGTCGTATATCAACATGGACGGAGCTGCGTGGAAAAAAGCCACCCGGCCCTCTTCGCGTAAACTTCCCTTAACCACTCGCTCATCTTTTCTTCATCCATCCATCCCTTCGAGTTAGCTTTTATGATGACGCCGGCTGGAAAGGTCTCTTTTGGCAAGGTCTTCCTTTTGAATATCACCATGGGTGGAAGTTTCTGGCCATTAGCATGGCAAGCTAGAACCACAGTGAAGGATGACTTCTCATTCCCTGTGGTGCGAATATTCACCGTACGTGCTCCCGTTGTATCCACAGTGCGGTTCACAGGAATATCAAAAGTCAGTGGAACCTCGTCCATGTTGATAATGTTCTCTGGCCGGATCTTTTTTTCAGCTATCTTGTTTTTACAATATGCACGGAAAGTAGCCAGCTTTTCTTGAAAGTCTTTAGGCAGTTGCTGTGAAATAGTAGTCCGTGTGCGGATGGAGAGATTGTGTCTTTTCATGAACCGGAAACCTGTCGCTTAGTAGGAGCCATTTTGTGGTCTTTACAGATGTAAACACACAAAGGAAATGAAACGTAATATCCGCGCGCTTCTTCTTCTTCTACGGGGGCGGGTGGTTGCTTACAGTAGAAGAAGAAGCGCTTCCTGTTCTATGGGGGCGGGTGCTTACCTTGGCGGTTGCTTGCGTAGAAGAAGAAGCACTTCCTCTTCTACGGGGAAAAAAGATGGCGGCTGTTTACCGTAGTTGCGAGACCGAAACTTTATGAAAATGAATCTTAATATTAATCCATATATAAAGTGCACCGGGTTATAAGCCGCACTGTCAGCTTTTGAGTAAATTTGTGGTTTTTAGGTGCGGCTAATAGTGCGGAAAATACGGTAAATAATTCTTAATATGTATGGTTCCTAAATAAACGGTCAATAACATTAAAATGCAAATGAGAATACAGCTTCACCACTTTAGTCATAAGTTTTGCGCTTTAGAAACTTCTCTATTTTAGCTCCAGGCTTCTTCTGTTTGTCTGATATCGTCATGACTGCCACAAGTGGTGGGAAAGTGTATTACGACTGAGTACAGGTATTTTTTTGGTGGCCCTCTAGAGCTAGTGTTTCTTAACCATAGGGCAGGCGCCCATTGTCGGGCCACGAGTGTCCTCTAGAGGTAGAGAGCCACCAAAAAATATCTGTTTCTCAGCTTTGGTCCATATGGGCCGTAGCGGTACTCAGTTGTAATACTCATTTCCACCACTTGAGGCAGTAATGACGATATCAAACAAACACAAGAAGTCTGTCGCTAAAGTTATGGAGAAGATTCTTAAGCGCAAAAATTATGACTAAAGCTGTATTTTTATTTTTTGCAAAA
>NC_084569.2:40157458-40187458 GCF_033978685.3 Nerophis lumbriciformis | reverse complement strand
TTGATTTATTTCAGTAATTGCATTCAAAAGGTGTAACTTGTACATTATATTTATTCATTGCACACAGACTGATGCATTCAAATGTTTATTTCATTTAATTTTGATGATTTGAAGTGGCAACAAATGAAAATCCAAAATTCCGTGTTTCACAAAATTAGAATATTGTGTAAGGGTTAAATTTTGAAGACACCTGGTGCCACAAACTAATCAGCTGATTAACTCAAAACACCTGCAAAGGGCTTTAAATGGTCTCTGTCCAGTTCTGAAGCCTACACAAACATGGGGAAGACTTCAGATTTGACAGCTGTCCAAAAGGCAACCATCGACACATTGCACAAGGAGGGAAAGACACAAAAGGTTATTGCTGAAGAGGCTGGCTGTTCTCAGAGCTCTGTGTCCAAACACATTAATGGAGAGGCAAAGGGAAGGAAAAACTGTGGTCAGAAAAAGTGTACAAGCGATAGGGATCACCGCGCCCTGGTCAAGATTGTGAAAAAAAAACCATTCAAAAATGTGGGGGAGATTCAGAAGGAGTGGACAGCTGCTGGAGTCAGTGCTTCAAGATCCACCACCAAGAGACGCTTGAAAGACATGGGTTTCAACTGCCGCATACCTCGTGTCAAGCCACTGTTGACCAAGAAACAGCGCGAAAAGCGTCTCACCTGGGCTAAGGAAAAAAAGAGCTGGACTGCTGCTGAGTGGTCCAAAGTCATGTTTTCTGACGAAAGCTAATTTTGCATTTCCTTTGGAAATCGAGGTCCCAGAGTCTGGAGGAAGACAGGAGAGGCACAGGATCCACGTTGCCTGAAGTCTAGTGTAAAGTTTCCACCATCAGTGATGGTTTGGGGTGCCATGTCATCTGCTGGTGTCGGTCCACTCTGTTTCCTGAGATCCAGGGTCAACGCAGCCGTCTACCAGCAAGTTTTAGAGCACTTCATGCTTCCTGCTGCTGACCTGCTCTATGGAGATGGAGATTTCAAGTTCCAACAGGACTTGGCGCCTGCACACAGCGCAAAATCTACCCGTGCCTGGTTTACGGACCATGGTATTTCTGTTCTAAATTGGCCCGCCAACTCCCCTGACCTTAGCCCCATAGAAAATCTGTGGGGTATTGTGAAAAGGAAGATGCAGAATGCCAGACCCAAAAACGCAGAAGAGTTGAAGGCCACTATCAGAGCAACCTGGGCTCTCATAACACCTGAGCAGTGCCAGAAACTCATCGACTCCATGCCACGCCGCATTAACGCAGTAATTGAGGCAAAAGGAGCTCCAACCAAGTATTGAGTATTGTACATGCTCATATTTTTCATTTTCATACTTTTCAGTTGGCCAACATTTCTAAAAATCCCTTTTTTGTATTAGCCTTAAGTAATATTCTAATTTTGTGACACACGGAATTTTGGATTTTCATTTGTTGCCACTTCAAATCATCAAAATTAAATGAAATAAACATTTGAATGCATCAGTCTGTGTGCAATGAATAAATATAATGTACAAGTTACACCTTTTGAATGCAATTACTGAAATAAATCAAGTTTTTCCAAAATATTCTAATTTACTGGCTTTTACCTGTAAATATTGACTGTTACCCCCCTAAAAAAAAAAAAAAAAAAAATATTGACTGTTGTTACTCAAAGTATATTAAGTGGGATTTTTCAGAAAAACGAATATATACAGTAACACAAAAACAACCTGTCTCTGTGATCACTATAGGTGTATAAATAATCATATAGTGTTAAATAAAATCAGCCCCTTGGGCACAAAACTGAAAATAATACAGCTTTCCAAAAAGTGCACTTCTGCTGCTATTGGAACATACTAATTGCACACACAGGCAGACAGCTAACAAACAATCCAAGACGTCTAATAAAGTTCCAGAGCAGATTAATCCATTTAGGCTCTTTATTGTTGTTGATCTTGCTTTGTCTTTTCCTATCTTTACTTTTGTCTTGCACTGGACTGTTATTTTTATTTTATTTTTTTAACTGAAATACACACAATGACAAATGTATAAGTTATGTGATTCAATTAACATACTGAAATGTAATACACAATATGTAAATATTGGCTTCACACAAATATACAGTACTATCATCAAACAAATACTTCTGAGTGTTGAAACTATTCCGATGGTGGAAATATACGACTGGCAGCCTTTTTAAGTCCTCAAAACAGTGCACAAAAATCGTTTTTCAATATACATCTTAGTATCAAATTTAACCACTTTCCACCTTAATATTGAGTTACATAAACAAGTTAAAAAGTTTACATACAGACTTATCTTTTCCAAAGCTTGTAAGAGCTAACACAACTTGTCTACTTCTCAATTGTCTCATGCAGGCCCGGCCCTAACCAATCTGGCGCCCTAGGCAAGATTTTAGGTGGCGCCCCCCCCACATCGGCAGTGAAGTGTATATACTCACAAGAACCCGAATAGCTTTGTCTTTGACCTTTTTTTTTTTTACTTACAACTATACCAGTGACGTGCAGTCACTGGTATAGTTGTAAGTAAAAAAAAGTTTTTTCTTTCCATCATGGAAAGAAAAAAAATGCAAAAAGAAAAAAAATTGATTAAATTGTTATATGTATCCAGTGATTATACTATAAAGTTATTTTCCATTTAACTTCACCAGTTTTAGATTATTTTTATTAAAAATCGCTGAATTTTCACATTTGCCGTTCAAATACTGAGAAGAGACGGTGCGGTGAACAGCAGCCAGTTGAGGCACGTCACTCAGTGCCTCAACATGGATTCCGGACTCGGCTAACTGCTGGCCTGCTGTGCAGTGAGACCGTATTGCTATATGAACTATATTATACATTTCCATAGTTTAGTTAGCTGAGGTATATAATGTACAGTGTATTTTGTCAACAACTGTATGTGTGTAACGTATTTCTTGTGCTGAGCGATCATAAAACGGCTGCAAAAGACGCACTGGCTGAGGCTCCAGTAGCCCCGCCTCCTTCACCCCCGCCGTAGAATTGTTATATCAACTAAAGCCCACACTTAAACTTTCCACGTGCAAGATTGAATCTATTTAAAAAAGTTATTTCATAAGAAGCCAAAAAGTGCAAAAACAGTAATGTTCGTGTTGGTGGAGTTGTGAATGACTGCAGGGCCACAACATTAGGTACACCTTCAGGGCGTAATATGTTGTAACAAATAATATTTCTATTAAATAGGTTTTACTTTGCATTTTAATTAACGTGGGATTATTTTTTGTATTTAGAAATAATAGTACCAACTTTTTTTTTTTTTGATGTGTGAGGGAGCAGGGTTGGGGTGGGGGTGGGGTTTGGTGGTAGCAGGAGTGTATAATGTAGCCCGGAAGAGTCAGGGCTGCACTCCAAGCAACGTTTGCAAGTTTTACAATATAACTAAAACTATTTTTACTTACTAAACCATCCCATGCTATCGTAAAGTAATGAAGCTAGTAAATGTAACGATTGGAATAAAACTCAATGTATTATTATTATTATTAGTATTATTATTCAACGTTTAAATATCTAGATCAACTTCAGGTCTATCTATGGATATAAAGTTAGTCAAAAACACAAAATATGCAATAATTTCCCAAAAATTAATTTTAGAGTGAAACATTTGACGTGAAGTCATTGGAGCCTTAAATAGGTGAATAATTCATAACATTGCTTTTAATTTATTATTATTTTTTGATCAATGACCATTTAAAAAAAAAAACACTAAAATTCTTGGGGATCCAAAAGGGTCCCACTCATAAAAGTGTTAAAAATGAGCCTTTTTCTTTTCTCGCATTATGCCTTTTTTGTCAAAGAAAACTTTGTTTCTTATGGCAAACAAACAAAATATGCAATATTTTACCCCCAGAAACATTTCAAAGTGAAACAAAAGATGTGAAGTAATGGGATCCTTAAATATGTGAATAATTCATAACAACACTGCTTTTAATTTATTATTATTTTTTGATCAATGACCATTTAAAAAAAACAAAAAAAAACATTTTCAGCCGGGGGGATGATGTGTGAGGGAGCAGGGTTGGGGTGGGGGCGGGGTTTGGTGGTAGCAGGAGTGTATAATGTAGCCCGGAAGAGTCAGGGCTGCATGGGATTCTGGGTATTTGTTCTGTTGTGTTTATGTTGTGTTAAGGTGCAGATGTTCTCCCGAAATCTGTTTGTCATTCTTGTTTGGTTTTGGTTCAAAGTGTGGCGCATTATTAGTAAGAGTGTTAAAGTTCTTTTATATGGACACCGTCAGTGTAACCTGTGTGGCTGTTGACCAAGTATGGCTTGCTGTCGCTTACGTGTGAAAGCAGAAGATGCATTAAAAAGAGACTAGGCTGGCACGCTGGGACTCCTGAGGCAGCAGACAAGTATCGACAGGCCAAGCGGTGTGCGGCTTCAGCGGTCGCGGAGGCAAAAACTCGGACATGGGAGGAGTTCGGGGAGGCCATGGAAAAAGACTTCCGGACGGCTTCGAAGCAATTCTGGACCACCATCCGCCGCCTCAGGAAGGGGAAGCAGTGCAGTGTCAACACCGTGTATGGTGAGGATGGTGTTCTGCTGACCTCGACTGCGGATGTTGTGGATCGGTGGAGGGAATACTTCGAAGACCTCCTCAATCCTACCAGCACGTCTTCCTATAAGGAAGCAGGGCCTGGGGAATCTGTGGTGGGCTCTCCTATTTCTGGGGCTGAGGTTGCCGAGGTAGTTAAAAAGCTCCTCGGTGACAAGGCCCCGGGGGTAGATGAGATCCGCCCGGAGTTCCTTAAGGCTCTGGATGTTGTGGGGCTGTCTTGGTTGACAAGACTCTGCAACATCGCGTGGACATCGGGGGCGGTACCTCTGGATTGGCAGACCGGGGTGGTGGTTCCTCTCTTTAAGAAGGGGAACCGGAGGGTGTGTTCCAACTATCGTGGGATCACACTCCTCAGCCTTCCCGGTAAGGTCTATTCAGGTGTACTGGAGAGGAGGCTACGCCGGATAGTCGAACATCGGATTCAGGAGGAACAGTGTGGTTTTAGTCCTGGTCGTGGAACTGTGGACCAGCTCTATACTCTGGGCAGGGTCCTTGAGGGTGCATGGGAGTTTGCCCAACCAGTCTACATGTGCTTTGTGGACTTGGAGAAGGCATTCGACCGTGTCCCTCGGGAAGTCCTGTGGGGAGTGCTCAGAGAGTATGGGGTAACGGACTGTCTGATTGTGGCAGTTCGCTCCCTGTATGATCAGTGTCAGAGCTTGGTCCGCATTGCCGGCAGTAAGTCGGACACGTTTCCAGTGAGGGTTGGACTCCGCCAAGGCTGCCCTTTGTCACCCATTCTGTTCATAACCTTTATGGACAGAATTTCTAGGCGCAGTCAAGGCGTTGAGGGGATCTGGTTTGGTGGCTGCAGGATTAGGTCACTGCTATTTGCAGATGATGTGGTCCTGATGGCTTCCTCCGGCCAAGATCTTCAGCTCTCACTGGATCGGTTCGCAGCCGAGTGTGAAGCGACTGGGATGGGAATCAGCACCTCCAAGTCCGAGTCCATGGTTCTCTCCCGGAAAAGGGTGGAGTGCCATCTCCGGGTTGGGGAGGAGATCTTGCCCCAAGTGGAGGAGTTCAAGTACCTCGGAGTCTTGTTCACGAGTGAGGGAAGAGTGGATCGTGAGATCGACAGGCGGATCGGTGCGGCGTCTTCAGTAATGCGGACGCTGTATCGATCCGTTGTGGTGAAGAAGGAGCTGAGCCGGAAGGCAAAGCTCTCGATTTACCGGTCGATCTACGTTCCCATCCTCACCTATGGTCATGAGCTTTGGGTCATGACCGAAAGGACAAGATCACGGGTACAAGCGGCCGAAATGAGTTTCCTCCGCCGAGTGGCGGGGCTCTCCCTTAGAGATAGGGTGAGAAGCTCTGTCATTCGGGGGGAGCTCAAAGTAAAGCCGCTGCTCCTCCACATGGAGAGGAGCCAGATGAGGTGGTTCGGGCATCTGGTCAGGATGCCACCCGAACGCCTCCCTAGGAAGGTGTTTCGGGCACGTCCGACCGGTAGGAGGCCACGGGGAAGACCCAGGACACGCTGGGAAGACTATCTCTCCCGGCTGGCCTGGGAACGCCTCGGGATCCCCCGGGAGGAGCTGGACGAAGTGGCTGGGGAGAGGGAAGTCTGGGCTTCCCTGCTTAAGCTGCTGCCCCCGCGACCCGACCTTGGATAAGCGGAAGAAGATGGATGGATGGATGGATAGGCTGGCACGCTGTTTTACAGGCAGTAGAGGGCGCTACATGCTGTACCATCACGGCAAGCCCTTATTATCATTGTTAGGGTGAAAATCGGAGAATATTAATCCCGGGAGGTTTCTGCGAGAGGCACCGAAATCCGGAAGTCTCCCGGGAAAATCGGGGGGGGGGTCAACAAGTATGCAGCTGAGCCGCATCAGAGTGATCAAAGAGCCGCATGCGGCTCCGGAGCCGCGGGTTGCCGACCCCTGGCCTAAACTAATGACGTGTAGTATTTTCATATCGCCACAAGGTGTCCGTAAGAGTCTACAATCAAATGGGCATAACATTGTCCCACAGGGCATTTCCTGGGGGAAGGGATTCGTTCCCAGGGATTCTAATAAAGAACCAACTCTGTTTCTTTACTATAGCATACCTGCCAACTACTCCGGTTTTCCCGTAATTAGTACGGTTTTCATCAACCTATTCCGGGTTACGGTTGCAGTGATAAAAAATACGGTTTTTCATTAATTACATTTTTTTTTTTTTTTTTTTTAAAGTTTTATTCACGAAATCGCGTAACAACAATGACAATCGACACTGCTTCCTAGGGCTGGGCGATAAAACAATAACAATATATATCGCGATAGACATGTGATCAATATCAATAGAAAATGGGGTCGATAGAACGTTCGATAATTTCACTGAGTTCTGTTAGAAAAAATAGGAAGAAACGCCGAGCCGGAACCGCACGGCATTCTGGGGGGTGTAGGCAGAGGAAGGGCTTTGGCCTCTCAACCTATCAATATGAAACACTTATATCATGATACATTTTTTAGTCATATCGCCCAGCTTCCCGTAACTTCCTATCGAGCCATTCCGAATGCCATGCGCGAGGCTATTTATAGCACCGCTGCCAAGCCCGAGGCACCAGTTGCCATTGTTTCCAAACGAGCGAACGATCATGGAAAACTACGTGAATTGCACCTTGTGCAGACAAGATTTTTCGATCGGACACGGAGGAATTAGCGATGTAAAAGACCACGTTGGGACAAAAAAAACACAAGTCTAATGCCGTTGCTAGCGATACAAGTGGAAAACGTTCAACGTTTTTCGTCGCCCAAACAGATTCTTTGGATGTGATAAATGCCGAAGTTTTATTCACGGAGGCAATAATTGAGCATGGATTTCCAATCGCACTGGCTGATCACATGGGACAGTTAAATGTTTGTAATGCAACCTTTAAAAATCATTACGCGGTGATCGCGATCCCAAAAATAAACTTTTCTTGCATGATAATGTCCAGAAAAATTCGCTTTATATTACTATAGAGTCCTTTTAACGAATGAGTTTGATGGTTTATCACAAACCTTAAATGAAAGAAGTCCTTTGTTCTCCTGCACCATGCATGCGCTTTGGCCTTGCTTCGTGTTTGGTGCGCAATCCTGTCGGCTGTATTTCACAGCACGACATACTGTTAAAAGTGTTTATACTATTTATGCTTTCAAGTCCAAGTTGAAGAAATCTTGTTAAATGTTGACAGCATAACTACCAAAATACAGAAGTATGTCCTTAATATTTTTGCAGTGCTATTTCTGTTGAAAAGTTCAAATGATTACATTAGAGATGTGATGTGCCACTTTTCAAGTGTCTGATGGCTTATATTAATTTTCATTAATTTGTCATATTTTGAATTCTTTTGAAAGGCTTACAAAAAATACTACATTTGAATTCGTAATTCCATGCTATTGACAGGACTATTAATTTTAATGAAGTTAGCTTACCATGTTTACAGTATGATAATTGTGATAGAAATGTGAATTTTAGGCACAGAATATTTTTTACAATTGAACAAGGCAGTAGATTATACAAGCTTGGACAGAAAGTTAATAATGACACCAATTTTTTTTTTTTTATGGAATTGTTTAGTACTGTTTTACCATTTGTTTACTGTAAAAAGTGTTTATACTTTCAATTAACAAATTGAAGTCTTGTGAAAGGTTGACAGGATAACTGGCATTAACTGTCAAAATAATTTCAAACTATTAAAAAAAGTTAAAGTTAAAGTACCAATGATTGTCACGTTGTGAGTTCAAACCCCGGCCGAGTCATACCAAAGACTATAAAAATGGGACCCATTACCTCCCTGCTTGGCACTCAGCATCAAGGGTTGGAATTGGGGGTTAAATCACCAAAAATGATTCCCGGGCGCGGCCACCGCTGCTGCCCACTGCTCCCCTCACCTCCCAGGGGGTGATCATTGAAGTTTTTTTGTTTTTTTTTATTTATTTTTAATTTTTTATTTAAATCAACATAGAAAAAAACACACGATACACTTTCAACTAGTGCATCAACCCAGAAAAAAAAAACCCTCCCTCACCTATTCACACTCACACACACCCACTCACACAAAAGGGGTTGTTTCTTTCTGCCAACAATACTCTGGTTCCCACAACATGGACAACACTTCTGCAAGGGACACAACACAGTCCCTGAAGCACACTTGATTGTTTGTGCTGCTGGTCCACTAACATTTTCATTTAATTACTATTTTTTCTTTCTCTTCTCTCCCTTATGTAATTATTTTTATATTGTTTACTTTCCTTTTTATCCAAGAAAATATTTATTTATCCTATCTATAAAAAAATAAAAATAAAATAAAAAAGGAAAGAAAGGACCTTATCTTCACCAGACCTGGTTGTAAATGAAATTAGCTTTGTTTAAAGGTTTTTTTTTTGTTTTTTTTTTAAACCAGGTCCAGTCCAGATAATGTCCTTCATTCATGTACACTGAGAAAAAAAAAAAACAAACAAAAAAAAAAAAAAAACTGAAAATTTTGGAACACAACAGATTGCATATAATCTATAAACTAAATTACATTTTAAAAACAAAAACAAAAAAAGTATATACAGTCCAGCTTATGTTCAGGTCACTAAAAGTTAGGGAATACAACAACAGATAGCATATATTGGTTGGAATTGGGGGTTAAATCACCAAAAATGATTCCCGGGCGCGGCCACCGCTGCTGCCCACTGCTCCCCTCACCTCCCAGGGGGTGATCATTGAAGTTAGCTTACAGAATAAACATGTCAATCAACCCATATGATTTTTGCTGTAATATTTTTGTTTTGAAAAGTCACTGTGACTGATAGAAAAGTGATGGTTTTAGCAACATTTTAACCTGTCTGAATGCTAATAATCATTTTGCGTCGGGGGGCGAAGCCTGAACCCCCCACCAGGACTTTGTCCTGGACCTATCGGGGCCTGCGGCCCCTGGACCCTGGCTACTAGGTTTTTCTGATTTCAAAAGTTGGCAGGTATGCTATAGTGGCCTCGATAACGGGAACCGGTTCTCAAAAAGGGATTCGAGTCCATGGAATCGGTTCTTTTTCTTATCGAACAACCGGGAGAACCGGTTTCGAACATCATCCCTAGGCGTATGATGCTCAAAGCTACAACGTTGGGGTACAAAACTAAAGGATCCAGTTCCAAAAAGCATCCCAATCAGGGACAAGATCTTGAATGTACAAAAGAAGTAAAACGTTTGGACAGCCCTCATCTAAATGAATATGTTTGTGTGTGGTTTCCAGGATTTGCACAAAAACCTGGAGAAGAAGTTGGCAGAGTTCCACGAGAGGGAGGACTGCATCCTCTACGCCAGCTGTTTCGACGCCAACGCCGGACTGTTTGAGGTGCGTCACGCCCGCGTCCGCCGCAGCGCCCGTACCGCCATGTTGACCCCCGCGTCGCTCCCCTCGACAAGGTCCTGCTGGGTCCCGAGGACGCCGTGTTGTCCGACGAGCTCAACCACGCCTCCATCATCGACGGCATCCGTCTGTGTCGGGCCAAGCGGCTGCGCTACAAACACCTGGACCTCCGAGACCTGGAGAGCAAGCTCAAGGAGTCTCAGGTGTGGTCCCGTCCTCGGGTTGGTTAGCGTGGATGACAAGATGGCGTTGTTTTCTTCATGTAAACGCCTTTATTTTGAAGGAGAAGAGAGGAAGTGAGTCAGCGGGGGCCTCTTAAAGGGCCAGCATCAGTAGGAGTGTGTCCCATATTCAAAAGCAGTGAAGTTGTCAGGTTGTGTAAATGGTAAATAAAAAGAGAATACAACAAATCCTTAAATTCAATTGAATAGACTGCAAAGACAAGATATTTCATGTTCACACTGGAAAAATGGGTTATTTTTTGCAAATATTAGCTCATTTGGAATTTGAAGCCTGCAACATGTTTCAAAAAAAGCTGGCACAAGTGGCAAAAAAGAGTGAGAAAGTTGAGGAATGCTCGTCAAGGACTTATTTGGAACATCCCACAGGTGAACAGGCTAATTGGGAACAGGTGGGTGCCATGATTGGGTATAAAAGCAGCTCCCGTGAAATGCTCAGTCGTTCACAAACAAGGACGGGGGCGAGGGTCACCACTTTGTCAACAAATGCGTGAGAAAATTGTTTAAGAACAACATTTCTCAAGCAGCTATTGCAAGGAATTTAGGGATTTCGCCATCTACGCTCCGTAATATCATCAAAAGGTTCAGAGAATCTGGACATAAGCCATGATATTACACACCTTGGATCCCTCAGGTGGTACTGCATCAAAAAGCCACATCTGTGTGTAAAGGATATCACCACATGGGCTCAGGAACACTTCAGAAACCCACTGTCAGTAACTACAGTTGGTCGCTACATCTGTAAGTGCAAGTTAAAATCAAAATACATTGTGATAGCACGGACAAACATGCACAAAAACACTCCTACGGACATGTTTATTAAGTACGAATTGTTTTAGTTACATTGTAAAGCTGACAAAAACAATAACACACCTTTTCAGTGTATTTTTTTATATATTTTTTTACTTCTTGCATTATGGCTGTCTGCGAAGAAAAATTAACCGCACTTTTATAAACCGCAGGAAAAAAAGTAGCGGCTAATAGTCTGGAATTTACGGTAATCAAAGTCTTACATGCAGAAAACTATATAAAATATATACAAAAGGCAAAAGCAGTGAAGTTGTCACGTTGTGTAAATGGTAAATAAAAAGAGAATACAACAAATCCTTTTCAACTTATATTCAATTGAATAGACTGCAAAGACAAGATATTTCATGTTCACACTGAGAAACTTTGGTATTTTTTTGCAAATATTAGCTCATTTGGAATTTGAAGCCTGCAACATGTTTCAAAAAAGCTGGCACAAGTGGCAAAAAAGAGTGAGAAAGTTGAGGAATGCTCATCAAGGACTTATTTGGAACATCCCACAGGTGAACAGGCTAATTGGGAACAGGTGGAATGCTCAGTCATTCACAAACAAGGACGGGGGCGAGGGTCACCACTTTGTCGACAAATGCCTGAGCAAATTGTTTAAGAACAACATTTCTCAACAAGGAATTTAGCGATTTCACCATCTACGCTCCGTAATATCATCAAAAGGTTCAGAGAATCTGGACATAAGCCATGATATTACACACCTTGGATCCCTCAGGCGGTACCGCGTCAAAAAGCGACATCAGTGTGTAAAGGATATCACCACATGGGCTCAGGAACACTTCAGAAACCCACTGTCAGTAACTACAGTTGGTCGCTACATCTGTAAGTGCAAGTTAAAACTCTACTATGCAAAGCCAAAGCCATTTTATCAACAACACCCAGAAACGCCGCCGGCTTCGCTGGGCCCCGAGCTCATCTAAGATGGACTGAAGCAAAGTGGAAACGTTGTACTCTGGTCTGACGAGTCCACATTTCAAATTGTTTTCGGAAACTGTGGACGTCGTGCAGGGCCGGCCCGTGGCATAGGCCGTATAGGCAAATGCTAAGGGCGCCGTCCATCAGGGGGCGCCACGCCAGTGCCACAAATGTTGGAGAAAAAAAAAAGAAAAAAAAAAGTTGGTACTATTATTTCTAAATACAAAAAATAATCCAACGTTAATTAAAATGCAAAGTAAAGCCTATTTATTAGAAATATTATTTGTTACAACATTACGCCCCCCCCTCCTCCCCCCGCACGGTGCGCCCCCTCCCTTCCCGTATCATGACTCTTTTTGGACGTCACCACATCAAAAAATCAACACAAGATGTCAAAACGGCCAAAACTGTCAGGTGCCCAGGGAAGAAAAAAGAGAAAAGAAGAAGAGGAGAAACGAGAAAAGACAGAGGTAGCAGGTAGGTAACGTTAGCCTACATGAAATTATTTGTCTGTTACAGAATGTGATAGTAACCTGGCTTTTTAGCATTAAGCTAATGTTACATGATTCGGCAATTGCTAATCAATAAATAGCTTGTTCTGTTTTAACGTCGGGTTAATATTGTGGAGGGGGCTAAATTGTTATGGAAAATAATAATGTAACGTTAGGTAATTACAGTACTCCCACCTTACATTCCTCAGGGGCATTTGTATTAGATCTTTTAAGCCGGTGTTTTTTGTTGACATTGTTATTGCCTTCTGGTTAGCTAATGTTTGCCCTGCAGGTAATAGTCACTTTTCCACCCCTTTATATATTAGGTATAGTTGTATGTAAAAAAAAAAAAAGTCAAAGACAAAGCTATTCAGTTTCTTGTGAGTATATACACTTCACTGCCGATGTGGGGGGGGGGGGCGCCACCTAAAATCTTGCCTAGGGCGCCAGATTGGTTAGGGCCGGGGCCTGACGTCGTGTCCTCCGGACCAAAGAGGAAAAGAACCATACGGATTGTGCTAGGGTGAAAGTGTAAAAGGCAGCATGTGTGATGGTATGGGGGTGTATTAGTGGCCAAGACATGGGTAACTTACACATCTATGAAGGCACCATTAATGCTGAAAAGTACATACAGCTTTTGGAACAACATATGTTGCCACCCAAGCAACGTTATCATGGACGCCCCTGCTTATTTCAGCAAGACAATGCCAAGCCAGGTGTTACAACAGTGTGGCTTTGTCGTAAAAGAGTGCGGGTACTAGACTGGCCTGCCTGTAGTCCAGACATTGAAAATGTGTGAAGGCTAAAATATGAGAAGGGAGACTGTTGAACAACTTAAGCAAGAATGGGAAATAATTCCACTTCAAAAATGTGTCTCCTCAGTTCCCAAACCTTTACTGAGTGTTGTTAAAAGGAAAGGCCATGTAACACACTGGTAAAAATGTAACTTTTTTGCAATGTGTCGCTGCCATTAAATTCGAAGTTCATGATTATTTGCAAAAAGTAACAAAGTTTGTCAGTGTGAACATGAAATATCTTGTCTTTGCAGTCTATTCAATTGAATATAAGTTGAAAAGGATTTGTTGTACCGTATTTTCCGCACCATAAGGCGCCCTGGGTTATAAGCCGCGCCTTCAATGAACGGCATATTTCAAAACTTTGTCCACCTATAAGCCGCCCCGTGTTGTAAGCCGCATCTAACTGCGCTAAAGGAATGTCAAAAAAACAGTCAGATAGGTCAGTCAAACTTTAATAATATATTAAAAACCAGCGTGATGTGGGCGCGCATGGAGTCGTATATCAACATGGACAGAGCTGCGTGAAAAAAGCCACCCGGCCTCTTTGCGTAAACTTAAACTTACCTTAACCACTCGCTCATCTTTTCTTCATCCATCCCTTCGAGTTAGCTTTTATGATGACGCCGGCTGGAAAGGTCTCTTTTGGCAAGGTCTTCCTTTTGAATATCACCATGGGTGGAAGTTTCTGGCCATTAGCATGGCAAGCTAGAACCACAGTGAAGGATGACTTCTCATTCCCTGTGGTGCGAATATTCACCGTACGTGCTCCCGTTGTATCCACAGTGCGGTTCACAGGAATATCAGTTGCTGTGAAATAGTAGTCCGTGTGCGGATGGAGAGATTGCGTCTTTTCATGAACCGGATACCTGTCGCTTAGTAGGAGCCATTTTGTGGTCTTTACAGATGTAAACACACAAAGGAAATGAAACGGTAATATCCGCGCGCTTTTTCTTCTTCTACGCGGGCGGGTGGTTGCTTACAGTAGAAGAAGAAGCGCTTCCTGTTCTATGGGGGCGGGTGCTTACCTTGGCGGTTGCTTGCGTAGAAGAAGAAGCGCTTCCTGTTCTACCGGGAAAAAAGATGGCGGCTGTTTACCGAAGTTGCGAGACCGAAACTTTATGAAAATGAATCTTAATATTAATCCATATATAAAGCGCACCGGGTTATAAGCCGCACTGTCAGCTTTTGAGAAAATTTGTGGTTTTTAGGTGCGGCTAATAGTGCGGAAAATACGGTATTCTCTTTTTATTTACCATTTACACAACGTGACAACTTCACTGATTTTGACTTTTGTACATTAGGAAAAATTGATCCAACCTTTTTTATTTCAATTATTTTTATTTAATCTGTTTGCTCTTCCACACAATTCAAAGGAGATCTGCACTTTTTTTTAGGAATGTTACCATCATTTAGCGTAATTTCCGCACTACAAGCCGCTGTGAAACATGCGGCTTGTAAAACGGTGTGGCTAATTTATGGATTATTTTTCGCACTTTTAGGTGTGTTTTTGTTTGTGCTACAGCGCCATCTTTCAACATTTTTTTTAACCTACTTCGAGTACATTTGTCGTTCGGTCTTCCAGCTGTCCATAGCGGTTCTACTCGTACGAATTCTTCATTCGTCACTCCAAGTTTTACAATATAACTAAAACTATTCTTACTTACTAAACCGTCCCATGCTATCGTAAAGTAATGAAGCTAGTAAATGTAACGATTGGAATAAAACTCAATTTATTATTATTATTATTATTCAACATTTAAATCTCTAGATCAACTTCAGGTCTATCTATGGATATAAAGTTTGTCAAAAACACAAAATATGCAATAATTTCCCAAAAATAAATTTTAGAGTGAAACGTTTGACGTGAAGTCATTGGAGTCTTAAATAGGTGAATGATTTATAACATTGCTTTTAATTTATTATTATTTTTTGACCAATGACCATTTAAAAAAAAAAACACTAAAATTCTTGGGGATCCAAAAGGGTCCCACTCATAAAAGTGTTAAAAATGAGCCTTTTTCTTTTCTCGCATTATGCCTTTTTTGTCAAAGAAAACTTTGTTTCTTATGGCAAACAAACAAAACATGCAATATTTTACCCCCAGAAACATTTCAAAGTGAAACAAAAGATGTGAATAATATGTGAATAATTCATAACAACACTGCTTTTAATTTATTATTATTTTTTGATAAATGACCATTTAAAGAAAAACCAAAAAAAACATTTGCAGTTCGGTCTTCCAGCCTTCCATAGCGTTTCTACTCGTACGGATTCTTCATTCGTCACTCCAAGCAACGTTTGCAAGTTTTACAATATAACTAAAACTATTCTTACTTACTAAACCGTCCCATGCTATCGTAAAGTAATGAAGCTAGTAAATGTAACGATTGGAATAAAACTCAATTTATTATTATTATTATTATTATTATTATTCAACGTTTAAATGTCTAGATCAACTTCAGGTCTATCTATGGATATAAAGTTTGTCAAAAACACAAAATATGCAATAATTTCCCAAAAATAAATTTTAGAGTGAAACGTTTGACGTGAAGTCATTGGAGTCTTAAATAGGTGAATAATTTATAACATTGCTTTTAATTTATTATTATTTTTTGACCAATGACCATTTTAAAAAAAACACTAAAATTCTTGGGGATCCAAAAGGGTCCCACTCATAAAAGTGTTAAAAATGAGCCTTTTTCTTTTCTCGCATTATGCCTTTTTTGTCAAAGAAAACTTTGTTTCTTATGGCAAACAAACAAAATATGCAATATTTTACCCCCAGAAACATTTCAAAGTGAAACAAAAGATGTGAATAATATGTGAATAATTCATAACAACACTGCTTTTAATTTATTATTATTTTTTGATCAATGACCATTTAAAAAAAACAAAAAAAAAACATTTGCAGCCGTCCATAGCGTTTCTACTCGTATGAATTCTTCATTCATCACTCCAAGCAACGTTTGCAAGTTTTACAATATAACTAAAACAATTCTTACTTACTAAAGCGTCCCATGTGTGATGTCTGTAGGAGTGTTTTCACGCATTTTGTACGTGCTATCGCAATGTGATGAAGCTAGTAAATGGAACGATTGGAATAAAACTCCATGTAAAGGAGTAAAAGTAGCGTTTCTTCTTCTCATAAATACTCAAGTAAAAGTATGTTGCATTAAAACTACACAATTTACACGAAAAGTTACTTAAGTAAATGCAACGAAATAACTTCCCGCCTCTGGTAATAAGCACATACTAAAAGTCTAAATTGAGCACAAAAAGTCAGAAATATGAGGTAAAAAATCTAAATTGAGAATAAAAAGTCGGAAATATGAGGTGAAAAGTCTAAATTTTATTTTTTTTAAAGTCAGAAATATGAGGTAAAAAGTTTGAATTGAGAATAACAAGTCAGAAATTAGGTAAAAAAATCTAAATTGAGTACAGAAAGTGTAAAATATGAGGTAAAAAGTCTAAATTAAGGACAAAAAGTCAGAAATATGAGGTAAACAGTGTAAATTGAGTACAAAGAGTCAGAAATATGAGGTAAAAAGTCTAAATTGAGTACAAAAAGTCTGAATTATCAGGTGAAAAGTCTAAGTTGAGTACAAAAAATCAGAAATATGAGGTAAAAAGTCTAAATTAAGAACAAGTCAGAATTGAGGTAAAAAGTCTAAATTGTATTTGAAAAAAGTCAGAAATATGAGGTAAAATGTCTAAATTGAGTACAAAAAGTCAAATATGAGGTTACAAGTCTAAATTGAGAATAACAAGTCAGATATATGAGGTGACAAGTCTAAATTGAGTACAAAAAGTCAGAATTGAGGTAAAAAGTCTAAATTGTATTTGAAAAAAGTCAGAAATATGAGGTAAAAAGTCTAAGTTGAGTACAAAAAGTCAGAAATATGAGGTAAAAAGTCTAAATTAAGTACAAAAAGTCAGAATTATGAGGTGACAAGTCTAAATTGAGTACAAAAAGTCAGAATTATGAGGTAAAAAATCTAAATTGAGAATAAAAAGTCGGAAATATGAGGTGAAAAGTCTAAATTGAGTACAAAAAGTCAGAATTATGAGGTGAAAAGTCTAAATTTAATTTTTTTTAAAGTCAGAAATATGAGGTAAAAAGTCTAAATTGAGAATAACAAGTCAGAAATTAGGTAAAAAAATCTAAATTGAGTACAGAAAATGTAAAATATGAGGTAAAAAGTCTAAATTACAGACAAAAAGTCACAAGTATGAGGTAAACAGTGTAAATTGAGCACAAAGAGTCAGAAATATGAGGTAAAAAGTCTAAATTGAGTACAAAATGACTGAATTATCAGGTGAAAAGTCTAAGTTGAGTACAAAAAGTCAGAAATATGAGGTAAAAAGTCTAAATTAAGAACAAGTCAGAATTGAGGTAAAAAGTCTAAATTGTATTTGAAAAAAGTCAGAAATATGAGGTAAAAAGTCTAAATTGAGTACAAAAAGTCAGAAATATGAGGTAAAACGTCTAAATTGAGTACAAAAAGTCAAATATGAGGTGACAAGTCTAAATTGAGAATAACAAGTCAGATATATGAGGTATAAAGCCTAAATTGAGAATAACAAGTCAGAAATATGAAGTAAAAAAATCTAAATTGAGTACAAAAAGTCATATATGAGGTAAAAAGTCTAAATTGAGAACAAAAAGTCAGAATTATGAGATAAAAAGTCTAAATTGTATTTTTTAAAAGTCAGAAATATGAGGTAAAAAGTCTAAATTAAGAACAAGTCAGAATTGAGATAAAAAGTCTAAATTGTATTTGAAAAAAGTCAGAAATATGAGGTAAAAAGTCTAAATTGAGTACAAAAAGTCAGAATATGAGGTAAAAAGTCTAAGTTGAGTACAAAAAGTCAGAAATATGAGGTAAAAAGTCTAAATTAAGAACAAGTCAGAATTGAGATAAAAAGTCTAAATTGTATTTGAAAAAAGTCAGAATTATGAGGTGAAAAGTCTAAATTGAGTACAAAAAGTAAGAATTGAGGTAAAAAGTCTAAATTGTATTTGAAAAAAGTCAGAAATATGAGGTAAAAAGTCTAAATTGAGTACAACAAGTCAGAAATATGAGGTGACAAGTCTAAATTGAGTACAAAAAGTCATATATGAGGTAAAAAGTCTAAATTGAGAACAAAAATTCAGATATATGAGGTAAAAAGTCTAAGTTGAGTGCAACAAGTCAGAAATATGAGGTAAAAAGTCTAAATTGAGTACAAAAAGTCAGAAATATGAGGTAAAAAGTCTAAATTGAGTACAAGTCAGAAATATGAGGTAAAAAGTCTAAATTGAGTACACAAAGTCAGAAATATGAGGTAAAAAATCTAAATTGAGGACATACAGTCAGAAATATGAGGTAAAAAGTCTAAATTGAGTACACAAAGTCAGAAATATGAGGTACAAAGTCTAAATTGAGAATAACATGTCAGAAATATGAGGTAAAAAGTCTAAATTGAGAACAAAAAGTCAGAAATATGAGGTACACGGTCTAAATTGAGAATAACAAGTCAGAAATATGAGGTAAAAAATCTAAATTGAGTACAAAAAGTCAGAATTATGAGGTAAAAAGTCTAAATTGTATTTTTAAAAAGTCAGAAATGTGAGGTATAAAGTCTAAATTGAGTACAAGTCAGAAATATGAGGTAAAAAGTCTAAATTGTATTTGAAAAAAGTCAGAAATATGAGGTAAAAAGTCTAAATTGAGTACAAGTCAGAAATATTAGGTAAAAAGTCTAAATTGAGTACACAAAGTCAGAAATATGAGGTATAAAGTCTAAATTGAGAATAACAAGTCAGAAATTTTAGGTAAAAAAATCTAAATTGAGTACAAAAAGTCATATATGAGGTAAAAAGTCTAAATTGTATTTGAAAAAAGTCAGAAATATGAGGTAAAAAGTCTAAATTGAGTACAACAAGTCAGAAATATGAGGTAAAAAGTCTAAATTGAGTACACAAAGTCAGAAATATGAGTTATAAAGTCTAAATTGAGAATAACAAGTCAGAAATATGAGGTAAAAAAATCTAAATGGAGTACAAAAAGTCATATATGAGGTAGAAAGTCTAAATTGAGAACCAAAAGTCAGATATATGAGGTAAAAAGTGTAAATTGAGTACAAAAAGTCAGAATTATGAGATAAAAAGTCTAAATTGTATTTTTAAAAAGTCAGAAATATGAGGTAGAAAGTCTAAATTGAGGACATACAGTTAGAAATATTAAGTAAAATGTCTAAATTGAGGACAAAAAGTCAGAAATGGGAGGTAAAAAGTCTAAATTGAGGACATACAGTCAGAAATATTAGTTAAAAATTCTAAATTGAGGACAAAAAGTCAGAAATATGAGGTAAAAAGTCTAAATTGAGGACATACAGTCAGAAATATTATTTAAAAATTCTAAATTGAGGACAAAAAGTCATATATGAGGTAAAAAGTCTAAATTGAGAACCAAAAGTCAGATATATGAGGTAAAAAGTCTAAATTGAGTACAAAAAGTCAGAATTATGAGATAAAAAGTCTAAATTGTATTTTTTTAAAGTCAGAAATATGAGGTAGAAAGTCTAAATTGAGGACATACAGTTAGAAATATTAAGTAAAAAGTCTAAATTGAGGACAAAAAGTCAGAAATATGAGGTAAAAAGTCTAAATTGAGGACAAAAAGTCAGAAATATGAGGTAAAAAGTCTAAATTGTGAATAACAAGTCAGAAATGTGAGGTAAAAAGTGTAAATTGAGAACAAAAAGTCAGAAATATGATGTAAAATGTCTAAATTGAGCACAAAAAGTCAGAAATATGATGTAAAAAGTCAAATATGAGATGGGGAAAAATGTGAATAAGAAAAAAATAACTAAGATATAAAAAATAACAAAATTATTAGATAAATCGAAATTATGAAAATACAGGTCAAAATTATGAGATAAGAAAATCCAAATTATGAAAAAATATGTCATGAGAAATTAGTCAAAATTGGGGGGAAAAAAATCATAATTATAAGGTAAAAAATAAAACCTGGTAATAAGCACAGACTTACAGTAAAAACACTTTGTAGGGCGCACCATAATGAAAACAGCTTTCATAGCACTGCCATCTAATGTCTTGGAAGTGCAACTGCATTGCAAACATGACTCAAACGTAATAAGGAAACAAGATACAACAACAATTATCTTAATCCTCTTATTTTGAAAGAATACAATTGTATGATCAAACAACAAACATTTACTAACACACACAAAAGTACAGAAAATTGGTACCGGTTTCCAGATACCGTCAATTGGTAGAGAATCGGTTCAAATGTGAACACACACACACACACACACACACACACACACTTAGAGTGTGTATGACTGTCAGGATTTGTCCCCGTCAGTCCTCTCGCATGCGGCTGGTGGTGACAGACGGGGTCTTCTCCATGGACGGGGACGTGGCCCCTCTCGTAGGAATCTGTGACCTGGCGGAGCAGTACGGGGCCATGGTGTTCATCGATGAATGTCACGCCACCGGCTTCCTGGGCCCCCGGGGCAGGCAAGTAGAAGAGGAGGAACATGTACTTTATTTCAGAACAAAAGTAGTGAGAATGTTGTTGTTGTAATGCACACTGCTGAATAATATATCATCAAATATGTGTTGTCCCTCTGACTAATTGACACTTGAAATCTTTATAATTCAATTCATAATTAATATCAGGAGTGTCCAAACTTTTTACACTTTTTAACTTTGTTTTTTAATGGCAAACACACAAAATATGCAAGATATTACCTCAAAAACATGTCAAAGTGTAATAGTTGATGTGAAGTCATTGGAGCCTTAAATAGCTCAATAATTCATAACAACTTTGATTTTAATTCATTATTATTTTTTGAGTAATGACAATTTAAAAAAAAAAAAAAAAAAAAAAAAAAAATTCTTAGGGATCCCAAAGGGCCCCACTCATAAAAGTGTTAAAAATAAGCCTTTTTTTTTAAACTTTATTTTTCCCTTTTTGTCTAAGAAAACTTTGTTGTTTTTTTAAATGTTAAAACATTTCAAAGTGTAATATTTGATGTGAAGTCATTGGAGCCTTAAATAGGTCAATAATTCATAACAACATTGATTTTAATTCATTATTATTTTTTGAGCAATGACAGTTTAAAAAAAATAAAAAATTCTTAGGGATCCCAAAGGGTCTTACTCATAAAAGTGTTAAAAATAAGCCTTTTTTTTGCCCTTTTTGTCTAAGAAAACTTTGTTTTTTAAAATTTTAAAAACACGAAATATACACTATTTTACCCCAAAAACATTTCAAAGTGTAATATTTGATGTGAAGTCATTGGAGCCTTAAATATGTCAATAATTCATTATTAAAACAAATAAATAAATACATTCTTAGGGATCCTAAAGGGTCCTACTCATAAAAGTGTTAAAAATGAACCTTTTTTAAACTTTCATTATGCCCTTTTTGTCAAAGACAACTTTTTTTTTTTTTAATGTTAAACACACAAAATATGCAATATTTTACCACAAAAACATGTCAAAGTGTAATATTTTATGTGAAGTCATTGGAGCCTTAAACAGCTCAATAATTCATGACATTGATCTTTGATTTATTATTATTTTTTGAGCAATGACAGTTTAAAAAAAATAAATAAAAATTCTTAGGGATCCCAAAGGGCTCCACTCATAAAAGTGTTAAAAATAAGCCTTTTTTTTAAACTTTATTTTGCCCTTTTTGTCTAAGAAAACTGTTTTTTTTAAATGTGAAAACATTTCAAAGTGTAATATTTGATGTGAAGTCATTGGAGCCTTAAACAGCTCAATAATTCATGACAAATTGATTTTAATTCATTATTATTTTTTGAGCAATGACAGTTTAAAAAAAAAAAAAATTCTTAGGGATCCCAAAGGGTCTTACTCATAAAAGTGTTAAAAATAAGCCTTTTTTAAACTTTATTTTGCCCTTTTTGTCTAAGAAAACTTTGTTTTTTAAAATTTTTAAAACACAAAATATACACTATTTTACCCCAAAAACATTTCAAAGTGTAATATTTGATGTGAAGTCATTGGAGTCTTAAATATGTCAATAATTCTTTATTAAAACAAATAAATAAATAAATTCTTAGGGATCCCAAAGGGTCCTACTCAAAAGTGTTAAAAATGAGCCTTTTTTTAAACTTTCAGTATGCCCTTTTTGTCTAAGAAAAAATGTTTTTTTTATGGCAAACACACAAAATATGCAATATTTTACCCCAAAAATATTTCAAAGTGGAATTTTTGATGATGATTTTTGAATATTTCAATAATTCATAACATTGATTTTAACTCTTTATTTTTTGGGCAATGACAGTTTATAAAAACCCAACAATTTTTTGGGATCCCAAAGGGCCCCACTCATAAAAGTGTTAAAAAATAAGCCTTTTTTAACTTTCATTATGCCTTTTTTGTCAAAGACAACTTTAAAAAAAAATATTAAACACACACAATATGCAATATTTTACCACAAAAACATTTCAAAGTGTAATATTTGATGTGAAGTCATTGGAGCCTTAAATATGTCAATAATTCATAACAACTTTGATTTTAATTCATTATTATTTTTTGAGCAATGACAGTTTAAAAAAAAAAATTCTTAGGGATCCCAAAGGGTCCTTCTCATAAAAGTGTTAAAAATAAGCCTTTTTTTAAACTTTATTTTGCCCTTTTTGTCTAAGAAAACTTTGTTTTTTTTTTAAATGTTAAAACATTTCAAAGTGTAATATTTGATGTGAAGTCATTGTAGCCTTAAATAGGTCAGTAATTCATAACAACATTGATTTTAATTCATTATTATTTTTTGAGCAATGACAGTTAAAAAAATAATTGTTTTTTAATTCTTAGGGATCCCAAAGGGTCCCACTCATAAAAGTGTTAAAAATAAGCCTTTTTTTTTTTTGAACTTTATTTTGCCCTTTTTGTCTAAGAAAACTTTGTTTTTTAAAATTTTAAAAACACAAAATATACACTATTTTACCCCAAAAACATTTCAAAGTGTAATATTTGATGTGAAGTCATTGGAGCCTTAAATATGTCAATAATTCATTATTAAAACAAATAAATAAATAAATTCTTAGGGATCCCAAAGGGTCCTACTCATAAAAGTGTTAAAAATAAGCCTTTTTTAAACTTTCATTATGCCCTTTTTGTCAAAGACAACTTTTTTTTTTTTAAATGTTAAACACACAAAATATGCAATATTTTACCACAAAAACATTTCAAAGTGTAATATTTGTTGTGAAGTCATTAGAGCCTTAAACAGCTCAATAATTCATAACATTGATCTTTGATTTATTATTATTTTTTGAGCAATGACAGTTTAAAAAAAAAAAAAAAAAAAAAAAAAAATTCTTAGGGATCCCAAAGGGCTCCACTCATAAAAGTGTTAAAAATAAGCCTTTTTTTTAAACTTTATTTTGCCCTTTTTGTCTAAGAAAACTGTTTGTTTTAAATGTTAAAACATTTCAAAGTGTAATATTTGATGTGAAGTCATTGGAGCCTTAAATATGTCAATAATTCATTATTAAAACAAATAAATAAATACATTCTTAGGGATCCCAAAGGGTCCTACTCATAAAAGTGTTAAAAATGAGCCTTTTTTTAATTTTCAGTATGCCCTTTTTGTCTAAGAAAAAATGTTTTTTTATGGCAAACACACAAAATATGCAATATTTTACCCCAAAAATATTTCAAAGTGGAATTTTTGATGATGATTTTTGAATATTTCAATAATTCATAACATTGATTTTAACTCTTTATTTGTTGGGCAATGACAGTTTATAAAAACCCAACAACAAATTTTTGGGATCCAAAAGGGCCCCACTCATAAAAGTGTTAAAAATAAGCCTTTTTAAAATTTTCATTATGCCCTTTTTGTCAAAGACAACTTTTAAAAAAAAAATGTAAAACACACAAAATATGCAATATTTTACCACAAAAACATGTCAAAGTGTAATATTTGATGTGAAGTCATTGAAGCCTTAAACAGCTCAATAATTCATAACATTGATCTTTGATTTATTATTATTTTTTGGGCAATGACATTTTTTTTAAATCCCACTAAAATTCTTAGGGATCCCAAAGGGTCGCACTCAAAGAAGTGTTAAAAATAAGCCTTTTTTAACTTTATTTTGCCCTTTTTGTCTAAGAAAACTTTTTTTTTTTTTAATGTTAAAAACATTACAAAGTGTAATATTTGATGTGAAGTCATTGGAGCCTTAAACAGCTCACTAATTCATGACAAATTGATTTTAATTCATTATTATTTTTTGAGCAATGACAGTTTAAAAAAACAAAAAATTCTTAGGGATCCTAAAGGGTCTTACTCATAAAAGTGTTAAAAATAAGCCTTTTTTTAACTTTATTTTGCCCTTTTTGTCTAAGAAAACTTTGTTTTTAAAAATTTTAAAAACACAAAATATACACTATTTTACCCCAAAAACATTTTAAAGTGTAATATTTGATGTGAAGTCATTGGAGCCTTAAATATGTCAATAATTCATTATTAAAACAAATAAATAAATAAATTCTTAGGGATCCCAAAGGGTCCTACTCATAAAAGTGTTAAAAATTAGCCTTTTTTTAATTTTCAGTATGCCCTTTTTGTCTAAGAAAAAATGTTTTTTATGGCAAACACACAAAATATGCAATATTTTACCCCAAAAATATTTCAAAGTGGAATTTTTGATGATGATTTTTGAATATTTCAATAATTCATAACATTGATTTTAACTCTTTATTTTTTGGGCAATGACAGTTTATAAAAACCCAACAACAATTATTTGGGATCCAAAGGGCCCCACTCATAAAAGTGTTAAAAATAAGCCTTTTTTAAAATTTTCATTATGCCCTTTTTGTCAAAGAAAACTTTTTTTTTTAAATGTAAAACACGCACATTTTTTTAATGTAAAACACACAAAATATGCAATATTTTACCAAAAACATTTCAAAGTGTAATATTTGATGTGAAGTCATTGAAGCCTTAAACAGCTTAATAATTCATAACATTGATCTTTGATTTATTATTATTTTTTGGGCAATGAAATTTTTTTTAAATCCCACTAAAATTCTTAGGGATCCCAAAGGGTCGCACTCAAAGAAGTGTTAAAAATAAGCCTTTTTTAACTTTATTTTGCCCTTTTTGTCTAAGAAAACTTTTTTTTTTTAAATGTTAAAAACATTTCAAAGTGTAATATTTGATGTGAAGTCATTGGAGCCTTTAACAGCTCACTAATTCATGACAAATTGATTTTAATTCATTATTATTTTTTGAGCAATGACGGTTTAAAAAAAATAAAAAATTCTTAGAATTCCCAAAGGGTCTTACTCATAAAAGTGTTAAAAATAAGCCTTTTCTTTTTAACTTTATTTTGCCCTTTTTGTCGAAGAAAACGTTGTTTTTTTAAATTTTAAAAACACAAAATATACACTATTTTACCCCAAAAACATTTCAAAGTGTAATATTTGATGTGAAGTCATTGGAGCCTTAAATATGTCAATAATTCATTATTAAAACAAATAAATAAATACATTCTTAGGGATCCCAAAGGGTCCTACTCATAAAAGTGTTACAAATGAGCCTTTTTTTAATTTTCAGTATGCCCTTTTTGTCTAAGAAAAAATGTTTTTTTATGGCAAACACACAACATATGCAATATTTTACCCCAAAAATATTTCAAAGTGGAATTTTTGATGATGATTTTTGAATATTTCAATAATTCATAACATTGATTTTAAGTCTTTATTTTTTGGGCAATGACAGTTTATAAAAACCCAACAACAATTCTTTGGGATCCCAAAGGGCCCCACTCATAAAAGTGTTAAAAATAAGCCTTTTTTATCTTTCATTATGCCCTTTTTTTCAAATACAACTTTTTTTTTTTTTAAATGTTAAACACACAAAATATGCAATATTTTACCACAAAAACATTTCAAAGTGTAATATTTGATGTGAAGTCATTGGAGCCTTAAATAGGTCAATAATTCATAACATTGATCTTTGATTTATTATTATTTTTTGAGCAATGACAGTTTAAAATTTTTTTTAAAAAATTCTTAGGGATCCCAAAGGGCCCCACTCATAAAAGTGTTGAAAATAAGCCTTTTTTTTAACTTTAATTTTGCCCTTTTTGTCTAAGAAAACAGTTTTTTTAAATGTTAAAACATTTCAAAGTGTAATATTTGATGTGAAGTCATTGGAGCCTTAAACAGCTCAATAATTCATGACAAATTGATTTTAATTCATTATTATTTTTTGAGCAATGACAGTTTAAAAAAAAAAAAAAAAAAATCTTAGGGATTCCAAAGGGCCCTACTCATAAAAGTGTTAAAAATAAGCATTTTTTTTAACTTTATTTTGCCCTTTTTGTCTAAGAAAACTTTGTTTTTTTAAAACACAAAATATACACTATTTTACTCCAAAAACATGTCAAAGTGTAGTATTTGATGTGTAGTCATTGGAGCTTTAAATATGTCAATAATTCATAACAACATTGATTCATTATTATTTTTTGAGCAATGACAGTTTAAAAAAATACATTAAAATTTTTTCTTAGGGATCCCTAAGGGTCCTACTCATAAAAGTGTTAAAAATAAGCCTTTTTTAACTTTCATTATGCCCTTTTTGTCAAAGAAAAATTTGTTTTTTATGGCAAACACAAAATATGCAATATTTTACCCCAAAAAGATTTCAAAGTGGAATTTTTGATGATGATTTTTGAATATTTAAATAATTCATAACATTGATTTTAACTCTTTATTTGTTGGGCAATGTCAGTTTAAAAAATCCCACTAAAATTCTTAGGGATCCCAAAGGGCCCCACTCTTAAAAGTGTTAAAAATTAGCCTTTTTTAATTTTCATTATGCCCTTTTTGTCAAAGAAAACTCTTTTTTTTAAATGTTAAACACACAAAATATGCAATAATTCACCACAAAAACATTTTAAAGGCAATATTTGATGTGAAGTCATTGGAGCCTTAAATAGGTCAATAATTCATAACATTGATTTTTGATTTATTATTATTTTTTGGGCTATGACAGTTTAAAAAAATCCCACTAAAATTCTTAGGGATCCTAATGAGTCGCACTCATAAAAGTGTTAAAAATAAGCCTTTTTTAACTTTATTTTGCCCTTTTTGTCTAAGAAAACTTTGGGTTTTTAAAATGTGTTTTTGGCCGCCCCTGATTATTCTAAATCAACGATGAAGTAAAAGTATGTGCGTGATGAAGAAAGTTGTGTTTGCAGAGGAACTGATGAGCTCCTGGGCGTGATGGAGCGTGTTGACATCGTCAACTCCACCCTGGGAAAAGCCCTGGGTGGTGCAGCTGGTGTGTTTCCTCCTGTTTGCTCCACTAAAGTGCAGCCATGCTCCAAGATGACTAACCAGTAACGTGTGTGTGTGTGTGTGTCCAGGTGGTTACACGGTGGGCCCCAAGCCCCTCATCGACCTGCTGAGGCAGCGTTCTCGGCCCTACCTCTTCTCCAACTCCCTCCCTCCTCCCGTGGTGGGGTGTGCCACGCGGGCGGTGGATCTGCTGCTGGCCTCCAGTGACATTGCCCACACCATGTCTGCCAAGACCATGAGGTACCACTCATCACTTGTTATCTCTTTTATCATTTCAACATTTTTATCTCATCATTAGGATTTCTAATCTCATCTTTCCATCATTTAGATTTTTATTATCACATAATTATTTTCATTTCATATTCAACTTTTTTCTCAATTTAGACTTTTTATCTAGAATTATGACTTTTTATCTCACTTGAAGTGTATCTCATAAGTTTGACTTTATCATAATTATGACTTTATATCTCAAATTAAATTTTTTCCCTCATAATTATGAGGGAAAAATTTCTACAAATTTTTCATAAAAATATTTTCATAATTTGGATTTTTTTTATGTCATTATGACCTGTATTTTCATCATTTCCATGTATCTCATAATTTTGTTATTTGTTTATCTAATAGTTAATTTTTTTAATCAACAATTTTCCCCCATCTCATATTCGACTTTTTTCCTCATATTTTAGATTTTTTTTTCTCAATTTAGACTTATTACCTCATATATTTGACTTTTTGTATTCAATTTAGACTTATTACCTCATATTTCTGACTTTTTTTCTCAATATATATTTTTTACCTCATATTTCTGACTTTTTAAAAATAAAATGTAGACTTTTTACCTCATATTTCTGACTTTTTCCCCCTCAATTTAGACTTTTTGCCTCATATTTCCGACTTTTAGTTTCCAAAATTTAGACTTTTTACCTCATATTTCTGACTTTTTGTTCTCAATTTAGACTTTTTACCTCATTTCTGACTTTTAGTTTCCTAAATTTAAACTTTTTTCCTCATATTTCTGACTTTTTGTACTCAATTTAGACTTTGTACCCCATTTCTGACTTTTTCCCCCTCAATTTAGACTTTTTGCCTCATATTTCTGACTTTTAGTTTCCTAAATTTAGACTTTTTACCTCATATTTCTGACTTTACTTTGTCAATTTATACCTTTTACCTCATATATTTCTGACTTTAAAAAAATAAAATTTTGACTTTTTACCTCAGATTTCTGACTTTTTGTTTTCAATTTAGACTTTTTACCTCATTTCTGACTTTTAGTTTCCTAAATTTAAACTTTTTTCTTCATATTTCTGACTTTTTCTACTCAATTTAGACTTTGTACCTCATATTTCTGACTTTTAGTTTCCTAAATTTAGACTTTTTACCTCATATTTCTGACTTTTTTCCCCTCAGTTTAGACTTTTTGCCTCATATTTCTGACTTTTATTTTCCTAAATTTAGACTTTTTACCTCATATTTCTGACTTTTTCCCCTCAATTTAGACTTTTTGCCTCATATTTCTGACTTTTAGTTTCCAAAATTTAGACATTTTACCTCATATTTCTGACTTTTTGTTCTCAATTTAGACTTTTTACCTCATTTCTGAAGTTTAGTTTCCTAAATTTAGACTTTTTACCTCATATTTCTGACTTTTTTTCTCTGAATTTAGACTTTTTGCCTCATATTTCTGACTTTTGGTTTCCAAAATTTAGACTTTTTACCTCATATTTCTGACTTTTTGTACTCAATTTAGACTTTTTGCCTCATATTTCTGACTTTTAGTTTCCTAAATTTAGACTTTTTACCTCATATTTATGACTTTACTTTGTCAATTTATATTTTTTACCTCATATTTCTGACTTTAAAAAAATAAAATTTTGACTTTTTACCTCAGATTTCTGACTTTTTGTTCTCAATTTAGACTTTTTACCTCATTTCTGACTTTTAGTTTCCTAAATTTAAACTTTTTTCTTCATATTTCTGACTTTTTCTACTCAATTTAGACTTTGTAGCTCATATTTCTGACTTTTAGTTTCCTAAATTTAGACTTTTTACCTCATATTTCTGACTTTTTTCCCCTCAGTTTAGACTTTTTACCTCATATTTCTGACTTTTTCCCCTCAATTTAGACTTTTTGCCTCATATTTCTGACTTTTAGTTTCCAAAATTTAGACATTTTACCTCATATTTCTGACTTTTTGTTCTCAATTTAGACTTTTTACCTCATTTCTGACTTTGTTTCCTAAATTTAAACCTTTTACCTCATATTTCTGACTTTTTTCCCTCAATTTAGACTTTTTGCCTCATATTTCTGACTTTTAGTTTCCTAAATTTAGACTTTTTACCTCATATTTCTGACTTTACTTTCTCAATTTATACTTTTTACCTCATATTTCTGACTTTAAAAAAATAAAATTTTGACTTTTTACCTCAGATTTCTGACTTTTTGTTCTCAATTTAGACTTTTCGCCTCATATTTCTGACTTTTAGTTTCCTAAATTTAAACTTTT
>NC_084569.2:39972458-40149958 GCF_033978685.3 Nerophis lumbriciformis | reverse complement strand
CTTGCCAAAAGAGACCTTTCCAGCCGGCGTCATCATAAAAGCTAACTCGAAGGGATGGATGGATGAAGAAAAGATGAGCGAGTGGTTAAGGTAAGTTTACGCGAAGAGGCCGGGTGGCTTTTTTCAAACAGCTCCGAAGGCGAACACACCTTCACTAAGACGGGCAGACAGCGCCGGACGACATACGCCAACATTTGCCAGTGGATCGTAAATGCCTGGGCAGATATTTCGGTCACAACTGTGGTCCGAGCTTTCCGGAAGGCAGGATTCACAGAACAACAGCGACACTGACTCCCGATGACTTCGACGAGACGGAACCGGCCATTTTGGATACCACGCTTGCGCAACTTTTCAATTCGGACACCGAAGACGAAGAATTCGAAGGATTTACGAATGAAGAATAACTTCAGAAGGTGAGCGCTATGTTTATTTTGTGTGTTGTGACATTAACGTTCGAGCAACATTATGTTGCTATTGCTCTACACCATTTTGAATTTTACTATGTTTGTGATTGCACATTTGCGTACATTTTGGGACAGAGTTGTTAGAACGCTGGTTTTCAATATATTATTAAAGTTTGACTGAACTATCTGACTGTTTTTTTGACATTCACTTTAGCGCAGCGTTTTTTTGACATTCACTTTAGCGCAGCGTAGGCGCGGCTTATAATCCGGGGCGGCTTATTGGTGGACAAAGTTATGAAATATGTAATTCATTGAAGGTGCGGCTAATAATCCGGTGCGCCTTATAGTGCGGAAAATACGGTAAGTACATACATGTATGTATGTATGTAAGTACATACATGTATGTATATACATGTATGTATGTAAGTACATACATATATGTATATACATACATACATACATACATACATACATGTATGTACTTATACATACATACATACATGTAAGTACATACATACATGTATGTATGTATGTAAGTACATACATGTATGTATGTATGTAAGTACATACATGTATGTATGTATGTATGTATGTACATACATACATGTATGTATGTATGTATGTACATACATACATGTATGTATGTATGTACATACATACATGTATGTATGTATGTATGTATGTATGTACATACATACATGTATGTATGTATGTACATACATACATGTATGTACATACATACATACATGTATGTATGTACATACATACATACATGTATGTATGTAAGTACATACATGTATGTATGTATGTAAGTACATATATGTATGTATGTAAGTACATACATGTATGTATGTATATACATACATACATACATACATGTATGTATGTAAGTACATACATGTATGTATGTAAGTACATACATGTATGTATGTACTTACATACATGTATGTACTTACGTACATACATGTATGTATGTATGTATGTACATACATACATACATGTATGTATGTATGTATGTACATACATACATGTATGTACATACATACATACATGTATGTATGTACATACATACATACATGTATGTATGTACATACATACATACATACATGTATGTATGTATGTACATACATACATACATGTATGTACATACATACATACATGTATGTACTTACATACATACATGTATGTACTTACATACATACATGTATGTACTTACATACATACATGTATGTACTTACATACATACATGTATGTATGTACATGTATGTACGTACGTACGTACGTACGTACATACATTATGTATGTGTGTACATACATATAGATACGTGTATATATATATATATATACATACACACACACACACAGATACAGTATATAAATATACACACACATTATATATACACACGTGTCTATATATTTATACATATGTATCTATGTATACAAATATATGTATCTATATATCTATATATATATATCTATATATATAGATAGATAGATATATATAGATATATATATCTATCTATCTATATCTATCTATATATATATATATATATATACATATATATATGCTGTTAAATCCACAAGTGAACTCAGCACTTCTACTTTTGTTGTTTCTAACTCGCTTAGCGTTAGCATGTTTCCTTGTCTGCTCTCTTGTTAGATGTGTGGTAATTTCAAGAAATAATTGGCGTCCATCTTTCCTTGAGGCATGTTACATATATTTCAGTGGTCAACAGGCAGGTGTTAGCATGTGTGCCAAGTGTTTCCACTGGCCCTCGCTGCCCTGCGTGTGAGGTGTCAACCTACCTTCCAGGTAAGTGTGAGGTGTCAACCTACCTTCCAGGTAAGTGTGAGGTGTGAACCTACCTTCCAGGTAAGTGTGAGGTGTGAACCTACCTTCCAGGTAAGTGCGAGCCACAAACTTGAGGACCTCGTCGATGAGGATGACGGGGAGAGAGAGCTTCATCACCACCATCCACTGCTCCACCGTCAAGTGAGTCAGCTTGAAGATCATCTGCATGGAGCAACAGTACTTGACTTTTGTAGCTGTGTGTACAAATAGCGCCACTGAACTCTTTGTTTTGTTGTGGTTTCAATTCAAATTTCAGTAACATCTGCTCCAACAATGCTCAACTACTTTTTCTACACTTGTAAATATCAGCTAATTAAGCTAGCGTGCTAACAGTACTATGCTAACAATAGCATGCTTACAGTTAGCATTAATGATGTGGCGGCCATTTTGGTAGATTTCACCTTCAAAAGTAGCACAATATATAGGTTTGTTTTTCAAAGAGCTAAAAAATTCTGTGTGAGTATTAGCATCAAAGCTGAACTGAAATGCTAACAGTTAGCATGTTGGCCAGCTAGCCTAAAGTAACAAATAGATGAGCAAATAAGCTAGCATGCTAACGGTAGCATGCTTTCAATTAGCATTAATGATGTGGCGGCCATTTTGGTAGTTTTCACCTTTAAAACTAGCACAATATATAGGTTTGTTTTTCAAAGAGCTAAAAAATGATGTGTGAATATTAGCATCAAAGCTGGACTGAAATGCTAACAGTTAGCACGTGTGCCAGATAGCGTCAGGTAACAAATATATGAGCAAATTAAGCTAGCGTGCTAACAGTACTATGCTAATAATAGCATGCTTACAGTTAGCATTAGTGATGTGGCGGCCATTTTGGTAGTTTTCACCTTCAAAACTAGCACAATATATAGATTTGTTTTTCAAAGAGCTAAACAATTCTGTGTGAATATTAGCATCAAAGCTGGACTGAAATGCTAACAGTTAGCACGTGTGCCAGATAGCGTCAGGTCACAAAAATATGAGCAAATTAAGCTAGTTGCTAACAGTACTATGCTAACAATAGCATGCTTACAGTTAGCATTAGTGATGTAGCGGCCATTTTGGTAGATTTCACCTTCAAAAGTAGCACAATATATAGATTTGTTTTTCAAAGAACTAAAATGATCCAGTAGAAATTCCGTGTGAACGGTTAGCATTTCAGTTCAGCTTTGATTCAGTTAGCACGTTGGCCAGATAGCGACAGGTAACAAAAATATGAGCAAATAAGCTAGCATGCTAACAGTAGCAGGCTTTCAGTTAGCATTGGTGATGTGGCGGCCTTTTTGGTAGTTTTCACCTTCAAAGGTAGCACAAGCTATAGATTTGTTTTTCAAAGAACTAAAAAAATCTGTGTGAATATTAGCATCAAAGCTGAACTGAAATGCTAACAGTTAGCGTCAGGTCACAAAAATATGAGCAAATTAAGCTAACGTGCTAACAGTACTATGCTAACAATAGCATGCTTACAGTTAGCATTAGTGATGTAGCGGCCATTTTGGTAGTTTTCACCTTCAAAGGTAGCACAATATATCAGTTTGTTTTTCAAAGAACTAAAAAATTCTGTGTGACTATTAGCATCAAAGCTGAACTGAAATGCTAACAGTTAGCATGTTGGCCAGCTAGCCTAAAGTAACAAATATATGAGCAAATAAGCTAGCATGCTAACAGTAGCATGCTTTCAATTAGCATTAATGATGTGGCGGCCATTTTGGTAGTTTTCACCTTTAAAACTAGCAAAATATATAGGTTTGTTTTTCAAAGAGCTAAAAAATTCTGTGTGAATATTAGCATCAAAGCTGAACTGAAATGCTAACAGTTAGCACGTGTGCCAGATAGCGTAAGGTCACAAAAATATGAGCATATTAAGCTAGCGTGCTAACAGTACTATGCTAACAATAGCATGCTTACAGTTAGCATTAGTGATGTGGCGGCCATTTTGGTAGATTTCACCTTCAAAAGTAGCACAATATATAGATTTGTTTTTCAAAGAACTAAAATGATCCAGTAGAAATTCCGTGTGAACGGTTAGCATTTCAGTTCAGCTTTGATTCAGTTAGCATTTTGGCCAGATAGCGTCAGGTAACAAAAATATGAGCAAATAAGCTAGCATGCTAACAGTAGCAGGCTTTCAGTTAGCATTGGTGATGTGGCGGCCTTTTTGGTAGTTTTCACCTTCAAAGGTAGCACAATCTATAGATATGTTTTTCAAAGAGCTAAAAAATGATGTGTGAATATTAGCATCAAAGCTGAACTGAAATGCTAACAGTTAGCACGTGTGCCAGATAGCGTCAGGTCACAAAAATATGAGCAAATTAAGCTAGCGTGCTAACAGTACTATGCTAACAATAGCATGCTTACAGTTAGCATTAGTGATGTAGCAACCATTTTGGTAGATTTCACCTTCAAAAGTAGCACAATATATAGATTTGTTTTTCAAAAAACTAAAATGATCCAGTGGAAATTCCGTGTGAACGGTTAGCATTTCAGTTCAGCTTTGATTCAGTTAGCACGTTGGCCAGATAGCGTAAGGTAACAAAATTACGAGCAAATAAGCTAGCATGCTAATATAGTTGGCATTAGAGAAATACCAAAATATATATATCAATTTTAGCATGCTAATGCTAACTGCAGCAAGTAGCAAAATATATTACTCTGAGTTTGTATCTGGAAAAAATGGTTCAAAATGCTAACCTGCTAACATTAGCACACCACAATATGACTGAAGTATATACTCCAAAAATTAATAAATAAAAAACAGCTAGCATGCTAATAGGTAGCGTTTGTCAAGTATTCTGAAACATAAGCCTGTACAATTAGCAAAACAGCTAGCATGCTAATATTAGATTGTCAAACAATTATGATCCAGACTTTGGACACACAGTATGTCCTCTTGTTTAGGGCTTTGAACCGGAAGTACAAGTGCCGTGCTTCACTTGACTGTATCTGTGTCTAAAACAGGGGTGTCCAAAGTGTGGCCAATTGTCAAAATAAGATGAATAAAAACCTAAGAATAAAAGAAAAACCTGAAATTGTGACACTAATGTGCTTTGCTGACACAAAGTTTTAGTGTGAAATATCTTTTAAAAAAAAGTTATCTGGCATGCAGCTCTTGGAACAAGTTTAGACAGCCCTGGTCTAAAAGTTCAGACACTTTTTAAGCCAATCATCCCAGAGTGTGTGATTGATGCTGTATTACTGCCTTTTCCCAAACACTGCGGCTGATCTCAAACACTTAACAGATCCTAACTGGATTTTTCTTGAAGAGGGAAAAGGGTGTCCAAGTGTGGGACTCACGGGCAGGGGGTCCACGTAGATGATCATGAAGTGCAGGGACATGGACAGAGTCATGGCGGCCACCAGCCACAAGTTGCTCCAAGGCGGCATGCGCACCAGAGACTGGTTCTCCGACAAGCTGCGGGCGGAGGAACAGAAGTCGGAGGTTTTCTTCTGGCAGGGGGAGGGGCCTCAAGCCTCACACACATTCTTGTATTTGTGGCCTTCTTAAGACCTCAGAAAAAAACCTCTTTAGGACCACCCCTTCTAGATATATAAAGATTTGTATTTACAACATTAATAATATATATATACTATGCAAATATAAAAAAGGTAAGCTTTTAGTTTAATTAGGGCCCGCATGGCCCATTGCATAAGGACTCCCACAGGGAGTCCTTATGCAATGGGACATAAGGACCTATTGAATTTGTAAGGTTTTATTATTAGGGCCCACATGGCCCATTGCATAAGGACTCCCACAGGGAGTCCTTATGCAATGGGACATAAGGACCTATTGAATTTGTAAGGTTTTATTATTAGGGCCCGCATGGCCCATTGCATAAGGACTCCCACAGGGAGTCCTTATGCAATGGGCCATAAGGACCTATTGAATTTGTAAGGTTTTATTATTAGGGCCCGCATGGCCCATTGCATAAGGACTCCCTGTGGGAGTCCTTATGCAATGGGACATAAGGACCTATTGAATTTGTAAGGTTTTATTATTAGGGCCCGCATGGCCCATTGCATAAGGACTCCCTGTGAGAGTCCTTATGCAATGGGACATAAGGACCTATTGAATTTGTAAGGTTTTATTATTAGGGCCCGCATGGCCCATTGCATAAGGACTCCCACAGGGAGTCCTTATGCAATGGGACATAAGGACCTATTGAATTTGTAAGGTTTTATTAGGGCCCGCATGGCCCATTGTATTTGGGAGTCCTTATGCAATGGGACATAAGGACCTATTGAATTTGTAAGGTTTTATTATTAGGGCCCGCATGGCCCATTGCATAAGGACTCCCACAGGGAGTCCTTATGCAATGGGACATAAGGACCTATTGAATTTGTAAGGTTTTATTATTAGGGCCCCCATGGCCCATTGCATAAGGACTCCCTGTGGGAGTCCTTATGCAATGGGCCATAAGGACCTATTGAATTTGTAAGGTTTTATTATTAGGGCCCGCATGGCCCATTGCATAAGGACTCCCACAGGGAGTCCTTATGCAATGGGCCATAAGGACCTATTGAATTTGTAAGGTTTTATTATTAGGGCCCGCATGGCCCATTGCATAAGGACTCCCACAGGGAGTCCTTATGCAATGGGACATAAGGACCTATTGAATTTGTAAGGTTTTATTATTAGGGCCCGCATGGCCCATTGCATAAGGACTCCCTGTGGGAGTCCTTATGCAATGGGACATAAGGACCTATTGAATTTGTAAGGTTTTATTATTATTCTTTCTTATTCCGCAGTTTTGCGCGGTATTTTGACCCCCTTAACATGCTTCAAAACTCACCAAATTTGACGCACACATAAATAAACTCGAACAAAACTCTTTGGTAAAAAAAACCAAACCCCAAAACTCAAAATTGCGCTCTAGCGCCCCCTACAAAGTAAACTTTTTCTAACTCCCAGTACGAATGTCATAGAGACATGAAACAAAAACCTCTATGTAGGTCTCACTTAGACTTAAATTGTATTAATTTATTTCCTCGGCCAAAAATCTACAGGAAGTTTGCTATTCCCCCTTCAACACAAAATTTTAGTAAAATCAGTCACTTTTGCCTTTTTGAGCTTTAATTTGACCCCCTTAACACGCTTCAAAACTCACCAAACTGAACACACACGTCAGGACTGGCAAAAATTGCGATCTAATAAAAAAAAACTAACCCCAAATCTCAAAATTGCGCTCTACTGCAATTTTTTTAATAAAACGCAAAAAAAAAACTGCTCCTCGGAAGAAAAAAATGACAAAACTGCCTGTAACTCCCACTGGGAAGGTCGGAGAGACATGAAACTAAAACCTTTATGTAGGTCTCACTTAGACCTACATTTCATAAATTGACAACCCCCAGCAAAAATCTACAGGAAGTTTGCTATTCCCCCTTCAACACAACATTTATGTAAAAACCGGTCACCTTCCTTCAAAAACTATCTCCTCTGAGCGCGTTTGTCGTTTTGGCTTCAAACTAACACAGGAGAGAGATTGAACCCTTGTGATTACAATGACAGAAGCGCTTTTTTTCTAACTGCTCCGGTTTTGATTTTATGAGCCTTCAAAGACCCGCTGCGCTGACGCTGCTGCACTGCTCTTTTTGTAAGATGGCTGCTTAAAAGCAGGAAGCACCAACGTGCCCACACAATGCAGACAAGGTAGGTACACTAGACAAAAGTCTTGGGACACTTCAGACTACAAGTAGACAAAAGTATTTGGACACTTAGGACTAGCACCTGCCAAATATGCGGGCCCGACCAATGCTGCTTGCAGCTTTAATTTTTTATATTTTTCGTTTTAATCTTCATTATTTACTTCAAGTTATTACAATATGTCTCTATATACATATTTATTTATTTTTTTTGTATTAATTTTGGCAAAAGGGGGCGCATTTTAATTTCTTACACACACTTGTTATTACGTATATTGGCCAGAGGGGGAGCACTTCTAATTTTTTACACACACTTGTTATTTCATATGTTGACCAGAGGGGGAGCACTTTTAAAAGCGACACACAGTCCATTTGAACAATCCCTCCTTTTTGGGACCACCCTCATTTTGACAGATGTCAAAATGAGACATTCTCTATTAGATGCAATGTTATTGGGACCATGATTTATGTCCTCACTTATTCACACCTCCTCATATGGAAGCTACTTTTCCCTTGTTGATGTCTCAAGAAGGGTAGAAATTAGGCAAATGCTAAGGGCGCCGTCCATCAGGGGGCGCCACGCCAGTGCCACAAATGTTGGACAAAAAAAAAAAAAAAAAAAAAAAAATTGGTACTATTATTTCTAAATACAAAAAATAATCCCACGTTAATTAAAATGCAAAGTAAAGCCTATATAATGGAAATATTATTTGTTACAACATTACGCCCCCTCCCCCCGCACGGTGCGCCCCCTCCCTTCCCGTATCATGACTCTTTTTGGACGTCACCACATCAAAAAATCAACACAAGATGTCAAAACGGCCAAAACTGTCAGGTGCCCAGGGAAGAAAAAAGAGAAAAGAAGAGGAAGAGAAACGAGAAAAGACAGAGTTAGCAGGTAGGTAACGTTAGCCTACATGAAATTATTTGTCTGTTACAGAATGTGATAGTAACCTGGCTTTTTAGCATTAAGCTAATGTTACATGATTCGGCAATTGCTAATCAATTCTGTTTTAACGTCAGGTTAATATTGTGGAGGGGGCTAAATTGTTATGGAAAATAATAATGTAACGTTAGGTAATTACAGTACTCCCACCTTACATTCCTCAGGGACATTTGTATTAGATCTTTTAAGCAGGTGTTTTTTGTTTACATTGTTATTGCCTTCTGGTTAGCTAATGTTTGCCCTGCAGGTAATAGTCACTTTTCCACCCCTTTATATATTAGGTATAGTTGTAAGTAAAAAAAAAAAAGGTCAAAGACAAAGCTATTCGGGTTCTTGTGAGTATATACACTTCACTGCCGATGTGGGGGGGCGCCACCTAAAATCTTGCCTAGGGCGCCAGATTGGTTAGGGCCTGACAAGAACACACACACACCTTTTGTGTCACAAGTGCTGACATGTACAAACCCCAAAAGCAGTGAAGTTGTCAGGTTGTGTAAATGGTAAATAAAAAGAGAATACAACAAATCCTTTTCAACTTATATTCAATTGAATAGACTGCAAAGACAAGATATTTAACGTTCGAACTGGAAAACGTTGTCATTTTTTTTGCAAATATTAGCTCATTTGGAATTTGATGCCTGCAACATGTTTCGAAAAAAGCTGGCACAAGTGGCAAAAAAGAGTGAGGAAGTTGAGGAATGCTCATCAAAGACTTATTTGGAACATCCCACAGGTGAACAGGCTAATTGGGAACAGGTGGGTGCCATGATTGCTCGGTCGTTCACAAACAAGGACGGGGCGAGGTGTCACCGCTTTGTCAACAAATGCCTGAGCAAATTGTTTAAGAACAACATTTCTCAACAAGGAATTTAGGGATTTCACCCATCTACGCTCCGTAATATCATCAAAAGGTTCAGAGAATCTGGACATAAGCCATGATATTACACACCTTGGATCCCTCAGGCGGTACTGCATCAAAAAGCCACATCAGTGTGTAAAGGATATCACCACATGGGCTCAGGAAGACTTCAGAAAACCACTGTCAGTAACTACAGTTGGTCACTACATCTGTAAGTGCAAGTTAAAACTCTACTATGCAAAGCCATTTATCAACAACACCCAGAAACGCTTCGCTAGGCCCGAACTCATCTAAGCTCATCTAAATTCTAAGTTAATGATTATTTGCATATAAGTTGAAAAGGATTTGTTGTATTCTCTTTTTATTGACCATTTACACAACCTGACAACTTCACTCAACTTTCATCTCATGATTATACTTAACTAATTTTAGTCTTATTCCGACCTTTTTTTTTAATTCTGCATGGAAATCATCAAAGACGAGTTGTCGCCCATTTTGGTTGCCAGGTCCCATTTATGTGATTGATGTTACAAAGTGTTTATTTTGTCTGTAGACTCACTTTGCACACAACAAGGTGGATGTTTGGAGATGACTGCAGCATTTATAAGAGGAGCAGTATTAGACATGCTGACAGTGTGTGACAAGTAGTGAAATAAAAGATGTTATCTCACCTGTTGAGAGCGTTGCACATCTCGATGGTGACCAGCACAGACAGAGCCATGGTCATGGGTGGAGACGCCTCAAACACCTCACAGCGGATCCCACTGAAGTCCTCGTTGTCATCGCTGCACTGCATGAAGTGTGACTGATGGCAGACAACAACTTGTCTTATTTGGCACCGCATAATACTATATCTTCTTATTTAATACTATATCTTCTTATTTAGTACCACATACTACTATATCTTCTTATTTAGTACTATATCTTCTTATTTAGTACCACATAATACTATATCTTCTTATTTAGTACCACATAATACTATATCTCGTTATTTAGTACCACATAATACTATATCTTCTTATTTAGTACCACATAAATATTATATCTTGTTATTTAGTACCACATAAATATTATATCTTCTTATTTAGTACGCATAAATATTATATCTTGTTATTTAGTACCACATTAATATTATATCTTGTTATTTAGTACGCATAAATATTATATCTTGTTATTTAGTACCACATAAATATTATATCTTGTTATTTAGTACCACATAATACTACATCTTGTTATTTAGTACCACATAAATATTATATCTTGTTATTTAGTACGCATAATTATTATATCTTGTTATTTAGTACCACATAATACTATATCTTCTTATTTAGTACCACATAATACTATGTCTTCTTATTTAGTACCACATAATACTATATCTTCTTATTTAGTACCACATAAATATTATATCTTGTTATTTAGTACCACATAATACTATATCTTCTTATTTAGTACCACATAAATATTATATCTTGTTATTTAGTACCACATAATACTATATCTTCTTATTTAGTACCACATAATACTATATCTTCTTATTTAGTACCACATAATACTATATCTTCTTATTTAGTACCACATAAATATTATATCTTCTTATTTAGTACGCATAAATATTATATCTTGTTATTTAGTACCACATTAATATTATATCTTGTTATTTAGTACGCATAAATATTATATCTTGTTATTTAGTACCACATAAATATTATATCTTGTTATTTAGTACCACATTAATATTATATCTTGTTATTTAGTACGCATAAATATTATATCTTGTTATTTAGTACCACATAAATATTATATATTGTTATTTAGTACCACATAAATATTATATATTTTTATTTAGTACCACATAAATATTATATCTTGTTATTTAGTACGCACAAATATTATATCTTGTTATTTAGTACCACATAATACTATATCTTGTTATTTAGTACCACATAAATATCACATCTTATTTAGTACGCATAAATATTATATCTTGTTATTTAGTACCACATAAATATTATATCTTGTTATTTAGTACCACATAAATATTATATTTTGTTATTTAGTACCACATAAATATTTTATGAAGTTATTTAATATGACATAAATATTAAATAAAGTGATTTAGTATGACATAAATATTTTATGAAGTTATTTATAACATAAATATTATATGAAGTTATTTAGTATGACATAAATATTATATGAAGTTATTTATTATTTAATACTATATCTTGTTATTTAGTACCACATAATACTATATCTTGTAATTTAGTACCACATAATACTATATCCTGTTATTTAGTACAACATAAATATTATATCTTGCTATTTAGTACCACAAAAACATATTACATCTTGTTATTTAGTACCACATAAATATTATATCTTGTTATTTAGTACGCATAAATATATTACATCTTGTTATTTAGTACCACATAAGACTTAGACTTCCTTTTTATTGTCATTCAAATTTGAACTTTACAGCACAAATATTACATCTTGTTATTTAGTACGCATAAATATTATATCTTGCTATTTAGTACCACATAAATATATTACATCTTGTTATTTAGTACCACATAAATATTATATCTTGTTATTTAGTACCACATAAATATTATATCTTGTTATTTAGTACGCATAAATATTATATCTTGTTATTTAGTACCACATAAATATTAAATCTTGTTATTTAGTACCACATAAATATTATATCTTGTTATTTAGTACCACATAAATATTTCATCTTGTTATTTATTACCACAAAAATATTACATCTTGTTATTTAGTACCACATAAATATTATATATTTTTATTTAGTACCACATAAATATTATATCTTGTTATTTAGTACCACATAAATATTTCATCTTGTTATTTAGTACCACATAAATATTATATCTTGTTATTTAGTACCCCATAATACTATATCCTGTTATTTAGTACCAAATAATACTATATCTTGTTATTTAGTACCACATAAACATATTACATCTTGTTATTTAGTACCACATAAATATTATATCTTGTTATTTAGTACGCATAAATATTATATCTTGTTATTTAGTACCACATAAATATTATATCTTTTTATTTAGTACGCATAAATATTATATCTTGTTATTTAGTACCACATAAATATTATATCTTGTTATTTAGTACCACATAATACTATATCTTGTTATTTAGTACAACCTAAATATCACATCTTATTTAGTACGCATAAATATTATATCTTGTTATTTAGTACCACATAATACTATATCTTGTTATTTAGTACCACATAAATATTATATCTTGTTATATCTTTAGTACCACATAATACTATATCTTGTTATTTAGTACCACATAAATATTATACATAATGCTATATCTTGTTATTTAGTACAACCTAAATATCACATCTTATTTAGTACGCATAAATATTATATCTTGTTATTTAGTACCACATAATACTATATCTTGTTATTTAGTACCACATAAATATTATATCTTGTTATTTAGTACCACATAAATATTATATCTTGTTATTTAGTACCACATAAATATTATATCTTGTTATTTAGTACGCATAAATATTATATCTTGTTATTTAGTACCACATAATACTATATCTTGTTATTTAGTACCACATAAATATTATATCTTGTTATTTAGTATGCATAAATATTATATTTTGTTATTTAGTACCACATAAATATTATATTTTGTTATTTAGTACCACATAAATATTTTATGAAGTTATTTAATATGACATAAATATTAAATAAAGTGATTTAGTATGACATAAATATTTTATGAAGTTATTTATAACATAAATATTATATGAAGTTATTTAGTATGACATAAATATTATATGAAGTTATTTATTATTTAATACTATATCTTGTTATTTAGTACCACATAATACTATATCTTGTTATTTAGTACCACATAAATATTATATCTTGTTATTTAGTACGCATAAATATTATATCTTGTTATTTAGTACCACATAAATATTATATCTTGTTATTTAGTACGCATGAATATTATATCTTGTTATTTAGTACCACATAAATATTATATCGTGTTATTTAGTACACATAAATATTATATTAAGTTATTTAGTACCACATAAATATTATATCGTGTTATTTAGTACACATAAATATTATATTAAGTTATTTAGTACCACATAAATATTACATCTTGTTATTTAGTACCACCTAAATATTATATCTTGTTATTTAGTACCACATAATACTATCTTTTTATTTAGTACAACCTAAATATTACATCTTATTTAGTACGCATAAATATTATATCTTGTTATTTAGTACGCATAAATATATTACATCTTGTTATTTAGAACCACATAAATATTATATCCTGTTATTTAGTACCACATAAATATTACACCTTGTTATTTAGTACCACATAATATTATATCTTGTAATTTAGTACCACATAAATATTATATATTATTATGTAGTACCACATAATACTATATCTTGTTATTTAGTACAACCTAAATATTACATCTTATTTAGTACGCATAAATATTATATCTTGTTATTTAGTACCACATAATACTATATCTTGTTATTTAGTACCACATAAATATTATATCTTGTTATTTAGTACCACATAATACTATATCTTGTTATTTAGTACCACATAAATATTATATCGTGTTATTTAGTACACATAAATATTATATTAAGTTATTTAGTACCACATAAATATTATATCGTGTTATTTAGTACACATAAATATTATATTAAGTTATTTAGTACCACATAAATATTATATGAAGTTATTTAATATGACATAAATATTATATAAAGTGATTTAGTATGACAAATATTATATTAAGTTATTTATAACATAAATATTGTATGAAGTTATTTAGTATGACATACATATTATATGAAGTTATTTAGTATGACATGAATATAATAAAGTTATTTAGTATGACATAAATACTACATAAATGTAATATTTATGTGGTTATTTAGTACCACATAAATATTACATCTTGTTATTTAGTACCACATAAATATTATATCTTGTTATTTAGTACCACATAATACTATATCTTGTTATTTAGTACAACCTAAATATTACATCTTATTTAGTACGCATAAATAAGCGGTAGAAAATGGATGGATGGAAATATTATATCTTGTTATTTAGTACCACATAAATATTATATCTTGTTTTTTTAGTACACAAATATTATATCTTGTTATTTAGTACGCATAAATATTATATTAAGTTAATTAGTACGACATAAATATTATATGAAGTTATTTAATATGAAATAAATATTATATAAAGTGATTTAGTATGACATAAATATTATATGAAGTTATTTATAACATAAATATTATATGAAGTTATTTAGTATGACATGAATATAATATAAAGTTATTTAGTATGACAGAAATATTGCAAAAAGTGATTTAGTATGACAAATATTATAAAAAAAGTGATTTAGTATGACATAAATATTACATAAAGTTATTTAGTATGACAAATATATAAAGTTATTTAGTATGACAGATATATTACATTAAGTTATTTTGTATGACATACATCTTATATAAAGTTATTTAGTATGACAAATCTTATATAAAGTGATGTAGTATGACAAATATAATATAAAGTGATTTAGTATGACATAAATATTACATAAAATGATTTAGTATGACATAAAAATTATATATATTTAGTTTGACATAAATGTTATATGAAGTCATTTATTATGACAAATATTATATAAAGTTATTTAGTGTGACATAAATATAAAATTATTTAGTATGACATAAATATTACATAAAAAGATTTAGTTTGACAAAAATATTATATAAAGTGATTTAGTATGACATAAATATTATATAAAAAGATTTAGTATGACATAAATATAAAGTGATTTAGTATGACATAAATATAAAGTGATTTAGTATGACATAAATATAAAGTGATGTAGTATGACAAATATAAAGTGATGTAGTATGACATAAATATAAAGTGATGTAGTATGACATAAATATAAAGTGATGTAGTATGACAAATATAAAGTGATGTAGTATGATATAAATATAAAGTGATGTAGTATGACAAATATAAAGTGATGTAGTATGACATAATATAAAGTGATGTAGTATGACATAAAAATTATATAAAGTGATGTAGTATGACATAAATATTATATAAAGTGATGTAGTATGACATAAATATTATATAAAATGATGTAGTATGACATAAATATAAAATGATGTAGTTTGACATAAATATAAAGTGATGTAGTATGACATAAATATAAAGTGATGTAGTATGACATAAATATTATATAAAGTGATGTAGTATGACATAAATATAAAATGATGTAGTTTGACAAAAATATAAAGTGATGTAGTATGACATAAATATAAAGTGATGTAGTATGACAAATATAAAGTGATGTAGTATGACATAAATATAAAGTGATGTAGTATGACATAAATATTATATAAAGTGATGTAGTATGACATAAATATTATATAAAGTGATGTAGTATGACATAAATATAAAGTGATGTAGTAGGACATAAATATTATATAAAGTGATGTAGTATGACAAATATAAAATGATGTAGTTTGACATAAATATAAAGTGATTTAGTCTGACATAAATATAAAGTGATGTAGTATGACAAATATAAAGTGATGTAGTATGACATAAATATAAAGTGATGTAGTATGACATAAATATAAAGTGATGTAGTTTGACATAAATATTATATAAAGTGATGTAGTATGACATAAATATAAAATGATGTAGTTTGACATAAATATAAAGTGATTTAGTATGACATAAATATAAAGTGATGTAGTATGACAAATATAAAGTGATGTAGTATGACAAATATAAAGTGATGTAGTATGACAAATATAAAGTGATGTAGTATGACATAAATATAAAGTGATGTAGTATGACAAATATAAAGTGATGTAGTATGACATAAATATAAAGTGATGTAGTATGACATAAATATAAAGTGATGTAGTATGACATAAATATAAAGTGATGTAGTATGACATAAATATAAAGTGATTAGAGAGTGTGAGATGATGACAAAGACTGACCAGCTGATGGAAAGTGACCAGTGGGCCGTCGTCGCTGTACAAGAACCACCAGGCAGCAGCAGCAACAGTTGCTGCACCAACGTAACCTGCAAACATCTTTGTGTTCATTATAATCATCATTGTCTACATGACTTATATATATATATATATGACATGAGGCACCTTTCACATTGGAATCCTTCACTACCAAGTCCCAAAGCTTGGCAATCAATAATAGGAACAACTTTTCATACAAAACTGGACAAGTCACTAGCTTGGTATTGCTACTGTTTGTATAGAACACATTGTTCATCCTCAATTCTAGTCACCTCAGGATTTTACACGGCCTTGGAATTAAACCATCTGGGTGGACTCCTCCCTCCTAAAGGGGGTGGAGGTCCCCAACAGTACTTGTGTGTTAATAAATGTCAAATCAACATTTTTCACTGTAACTGTCCTGTTGTCATTTGAATGTTTTCATACACTCATTTGCAAGTATTATATTGTTGATGTTGCATGCAGTTGCAGCTCCAAGACCTCAGGTGGCAGCAGTGTGTTGACGTAGTCAGGAAGTAGTCTTTGCCATTCTGCTGAACGTGCCACATTTTCTATTGTTGAGCCCTATAAAGTGTTTATACTGTAAGCAGGGCTTATTTTAGTAATCCAGTAACCCAGTGGTTCTCAAACTTTTTTTGTCATCCCCCACTTTGGACAAGGGGGAGTTTTCAAGCCACACCTGCCCCCATCGCCCCAACAGAGCGCTAATGCCAAGCTTTAACATTTTCAAATTTATTGAACATCAAGTTGTATACATTCAAACTCAATAACATAAAATAACATCAAGTTCAATAATAAATAAAATAACTGTGCAGTTGTGGTATAACTTGCATCAAGTTCAATAATAAATAAAATAACTTCTATCAAGTTCAATAATAAATAAAATAACTGTGCAGTTGTGGTATAACTTGCATCAAGTTCAATAATAAATAAAATAACTTCTATCAAGTTCAATAATAAATAAAACAAAAGTGTTATAACTTGCATCAAGTTCAATAATAAATCAAAACAAGTGTTATAACTTGCATCAAGTTCAATAATAAATCAAAAAAAGTGTTATAACTTGCATCAAGTTCAATAATAAATCAAAAAAGGTGTTATAACTTGCATCAAGTTCAATAATAAATCAAATAACTTGCATCAAGTTCAATAATAAATCAAAAAAAGTGTTATAACTTGCATCACGTTCAATAATAAATCAAAAAAAGTGTTATAACTTGCATCAAGTTCAATAATAAATCAAATAACTTGCATCAAGTTCAATAATAAATCAAAAAAAGTGTTATAACTTGCATCAAGTTCAATAATAAATCAAACAAAAGTGTTATAACTTGCATCAAGTTCAGTAATAAATTAAAAAAAAGTGTTATAACTTGCATCAAGTTCAATAATAAATCAAATAACTTGCATCAAGTTCAATAATAAATAAAATAAAAGTGCCACTTTGCAATCTTTGCAAAAAAAAAAAGGAGGAGCTATGCATTTGGCAAGACAGGGCAAGTGACAGCACTTTTCTCCGGGAGAGCCACCTCGCTTCACTGTGAAACAGCACGGCTGTATGATCAGCTCCCATTTCCTCACACAGTGCAGAGAACAGTCGCACTTTCAGTGGTCGTGTTTTGATCAAATTTACCGCGCTCACAACATCTGTTAAAACCTCATTGAGTTCGGGGCTGAGCTGCCTTGACGCGAGTGCTTCCCGGTGAATGACACAGTGTGTGCCCGTCACATTTTTGTTTCTCTGCAGGCGCTGGCTCTGGCTCGACGACCTTTGAGGTGCGAGTCACAAATGTATATATTTGTGTAATTGTGGTCCACACATTAGCCTGCTACCCATCCGCGCGAAAGTTTGTTCCGCTTAGCCCCGCCCCCATTAGTTACTGTTGCTATGTCTGTCAAACTTTCGCTCCTACCGAGAAATTTAAAGCCTACAGTAAAAATAAGTACCGGTAATTTCCATTTATTTATATAGCGGATTTCACAGACAGAATCACAAAGTGATTTACAGTGTGTATAGAAAATGAAAGCATAGTAAAAAAAAAAAATATCTAAGAATATAATAATTAAAAAAATTTTTTAAAGTGAAATTTCCTCCCGTTCTTCGCGTCCCCACCTGTCATGTCTCTATTCCCCACACCCCACGCGCCCCACACTTTGAGAAACGCTGCAGTAACCTGTCCGTGAAAACACACTTTTTAGCCTATTTTAGGGCAACACATTTGAAATAAACAAATATTCTGCTTTCATAACCTTCCATTTTTCTAATGAATGCACATCATCAACCCTGAAATTGCACTTTTAGCATGCGTGCATGAATACGAGTGAAAAATGATCCACTGTCCACCGCCACACACGCGACTGTGTGGAAAATATGTCCACCTTTTACATCCATTAAACAATCAAAGCTTTATTCTACTCAAACTAATCACTTTAATCACTACATTGTTGCAGCCTTAACTGTCAGTATTTTATTTATTACACACCAGATGTTTGATTGGAACGTGCATCTTAGTCAGACCTGGGCAAAGTACGGCCCGTTAAGATTTTCAATCCGGCCCGTTGAACGTTCTACATCATTTTTCTTAGTCCTTTAACATCAAAACTGTAGCCGCCATTATGATGTTTTTAAATAACTGTAAGTCTTGAACTATAGAATGTTTCAATGGTTGAAATCTGCATTTTTGAGTGTTATAGGAGTTATTACTGTAATCTACGTCACAGCAGCTCAGACAAATCAGGCACATTTTTACAACAAATGTCTGCATAAAAGTGATAATAAATCATTGTGTTTATTACCTTTTGCATTCATATTTTGCTGTTTGTTACATTTTTGTTGTGTTTTGCTTGATTGTAAAAGATACACAACTATGGAGGAGATGGTCTGAGAAGTAAAAGAGGAGCGACGTTCATATGTTCTCAATATTCAGTGTTTTATTGTTCATAGTTAATATTGTAAATCCCACAAAAGAGGAGCAATGTTCATATGTTGTTAATATTCAGTGTTTTATTGTTCATAGTTAATATTGCAAATCCCACATAAAAGAGGAGTGATGTTCATATGTTCTTAATCTTCAGTGTTTTATTGTTCATAGTTAATATTGTAAATCCCACGTAAAAGCGGAGCAATGTTCATATGTTAATATTTTGTGTTTTATTGTTCATAGTTAATATTGCAAATCCCACATAAAAGAGGAGTGATCTTCATATGTTGTTAATATTCAGTGTTTTATTGTTCATGGTTAATATTGTAAATCCCACGTAAAAGCGGAGCAATGTTCATATGTTAATATTTTGTGTTTTATTGTTCAAAATTGCGCTCTAGCGCCCCCTAGGAAAAAAAAACTAGACTGCCTGTAACTCCCACTAGGAAGGTCGGAAAAACATGAAACAAAATCCTCTATGTAGGTCTGACTTAGACCTAGTTCTCATAATTGTACATCCTCGGGCTAAAATCAACAGGAAGTTGGCAATTCCCCCTTCAAGACAAACAAGTACTAAAAACAGTCACTTTTGCCTCTTTGAGCTGTAATTTGACGCCCTTAACATGCTTCAAAACTCACCAAACTGAACGCACACATCAGGACTGGCAAAAATTGCGATCTAATAAAAAAACCTAGCCCCAAATCTCAAAATTGTGCTCTAGCGCAATTTTTTTATGAAACGCTCGGATGAAAAAACTGACAAAACTGCCTGTAACTCCCACTGGGAAGGTCGGAGAGACATGAAACAAAAACCTCTATGTAGGTCTCACTTAGACCTACATTTCATAAATTGACAACCCCCAGCAAAAATCAACAGGAAGTTTGCTATTCCCCCTTCAAAACAAATTTATTGTAAAAATCGGTCACCTTCCTTCAAAAATGATCTCCTCTGAGCACGTTTGTCGTTTCGGCTTCAAACTAACACAGGAGAGAGATTGAACCCTTCTGATTACAATGACAGAAGCGCTTTTTTTTCTAACTGCTCCGGTTTTGATTTTATGACCCTTCAAAGACCCGCTGCGCTGATGCTGCTGTTTTTTTAAGATGGCTGCTTAAAAAGCAGGAAGCACCAACGTGCCCACACAATGCAGACAAGGTAGGTACACTAGACAAAAGTCTTGGGACACTTCAGACTACAAGTAGACAAAAGTATTGGGACACTTAGGACTAGCACCTGCCAAATACGCGGGCCCGAACAACGCTGCTTGCAGCTTTAATTATTATTATTATTATTATTATTATTATTCCGCCGCCTCTTTGAGCACTAATTTGACCCACTTAACATGCTTCAAAACTCACCATATTTGACCCACACATCAGGACCTGCGAAAATTGTCTTTTAATAAAAAAAACGAACCGCAAAAATCAAAATTGCGCTCTAGCGCCCCCTAGGAAAAAAAAAACTAGACTGCCTGTAACTCCCACTAGGAAGGTCGGAAAAACATGAAACAAAATCCTCTATGTAGGTCTGACTTAGACCTAGTTCTCATAATTGTACATCCTCGGGCTAAAATCAACAGGAAGTTGGCAATTCCCCCTTCAAGACAAAAAAGTACTAAAAACAGTCACTTTTGCCTATTTGAGCTGTAATTTGACCCCCTTAACATGCTTCAAAACTCACCAAACTGAACGCACACATCAGGACTGGCAAAAGTTGCGATCTAATAAAAAAACCTAACCCCAAATCTCAAAATTGTGCTCTAGCGCAATTTCTTTATGAAACGCACAAAAAACTGCTCCTCGGATGAAAAAACTGACAAAACTGCCTGTAAATCCCACTGGGAAGGTCGGAGAGACATGAAACAAAAACCTCTATGTAGGTCTCACTTAGACCTACATTTCATAAATTGACAACCCCCAGCAAAAATCAACAGGAAGTTTGCTATTCCCCCTTCAAAACAAATTTTTTGTAAAAATCGGTCACCTTCCTTCAAAAATGATCTCCTCTGAGCGCGTTTGTCGTTTCGGCTTCAAACTAACACAGGAGAGAGATTGAACCCTTCTGATTACAATGACAGAAGCGCTTTTTTTTCGAACTGCTCCGGTTTTGATTTTATGACCCTTCAAAGACCCGCTGCACTGATGCTGCTGTTTTTTTAAGATGGCTGCTTAAAAGCAGGAAGCACCAACGTGCCCACACAATGCAGACAAGGTAGGTACACTAGACAAAAGTCTTGGGACACTTCAGACTACAAGTAGACAAAAGTATTGGGACACTTAGGACTAGCACCTGCCAAATACGCGGGCCCGAACAACGCTGCTTGCAGCTTTAATTATTATTATTATTATTATTATTATTATTATTATTATTATTATTATTCCGCCGCCTCTTTGAGCACTAATTTGACCCACTTAACATGCTTCAAAACTCACCATATTTGACCCACACATCAGGACCTGCGAAAATTGTCTTTTAATAAAAAAACCGAACCGCAAAAATAAAAATTGCGCTCTAGCGCCCCCTAGGAAAAAAAAACTAGACTGCCTGTAACCCCCACTAGGAAGGTCGGAAAAACATGAAACAAAATCCTCTATGTAGGTCTGACTTAGACCTAGTTCTCATAATTGTACATCCTCGGGCTAAAATCAACAGGACGTTGGCAATTCCCCCTTCAAGACAAAAAAAGTACTAAAAACAGTCACTTTTGCCTCTTTGAGCTGTAATTTGACCCCCTTAACATGCTTCAAAACTCACCAAACTGAACGCACACATCAGGACTGGCAAAAATTGCGATCTAATAAAAAAACCTAACCCCAAATCTCAAAATTGTGGTCTAGCGCAATTTTTTTTATGAAACGCACAAAAAACTGCTCCTCGGATGAACAAACTGACAAAACTGCCTGTAACTCCCACTGGGAAGGTCGGAGAGACATGAAACAAAAACCTCTATGTAGGTCTCACTTAGACCTACATTTCATAAATCGACAACCCCCAGCAAAAATCAACAGGAAGTTTGCTATTCCCCCTTCAAAACAAATTGTTTGTAAAAATCGGTCACCTTCCTTCAAAAATGATCTCCTCTGAGCGCGTTTGTCGTTTAGGCTTCAAACTAACACAGGAGAGAGATTGAACCCTTCTGATTACAATGACAGAAGCGCTTTTTTTTCTAACTGCTCCGGTTTTGATTTTATGACTCTTCAAAGACCCGCTGCGCTGCTGTTTTTTTAAGATGGCTGCTTAAAAGCAGGAAGCACCAACGTGCCCACACAATGCAGACAAGGTAGGTACACTAGACAAAAGTCTTGGGACACTTCAGACTACAAGTAGACAAAAGTATTGGGACACTTAGGACTAGCACCTGCCAAATACGCGGGCCCGAACAACGCTGCTTGCAGCTTTAATTATTATTATTATTATTATTATTATTATTATTATTCCGCCGCCTCTTTGAGCACTAATTTGACCCACTTAACATGCTTCAAAACTCACCATATTTGACCCACACATCAGGACCTGCGAAAATTGTCTTTTAATAAAAAAAAACCCCGCGCAAAAATCAAAATTGCGCTCTAGCGCCCCCTAGGAAAAAAAAACTAGACTGCCTGTAACTCCCACTAGGAAGGTCGGAAAAACATGAAACGAAATCCTCTATGTAGGTCTGACTTAGACCTAGTTCTCATAATTGTACATCCTCGGGCTAAAATCAACAGGAAGTTGGCAATTCCCCCTTCAAGACAAAAAAGTACTACAAACAGTCACTTTTGCCTCTTTGAGCTGTAATTTGACCCCCTTAACATGCTTCAAAACTCACCAAACTGAACGCACACATCAGGACTGGCAAAAATTGCGATCTAATAAAAAAACCTAACCCCAAATCTCAAAATTGTGCTCTAGCGCAATTTTTTTATGAAACGCACAAAAAACTGCTCCTCGGATGAAAAAACTGACAAAACTGCCTGTAACTCCCACTGGGAAGGTCGGAGAGACATGAAACAAAAACCTCTATGTAGGTCTCACTTAGACCTACATTTCATAAATCGACAACCCCCAGCAAAAATCAACAGGAAGTTTGCTATTCCCCCTTCAAAACAAATTTTTTGTAAAAATCGGTCACCTTCCTTCAAAAATGATCTCCTCTGAGCGCGTTTGTCGTTTCGGCTTCAAACTAACACAGGAGAGAGATTGAACCCTTCTGATTACAATGACAGAAGCGCTTTTTTTTTCTAACTGCTCCGGTTTTGATTTTATGACCCTTCAAAGACCCGCTGCGCTGATGCTGCTGTTTTTTTAAGATGGCTGCTTAAAAGCAGGAAGCACCAACGTGCCCACACAATGCAGACAAGGTAGGTACACTAGACAAAAGTCTTGGGACACTTCAGACTACAAGTAGACAAAAGTATTGGGACACTTAGGACTAGCACCTGCCAAATACGCGGGCCCGAACAACGCTGCTTGCAGCTTTAATTATTATTATTATTATTATTCCGCCGCCTCTTTGAGCACTAATTTGATCCACTTAACATGCTTCAAAACTCACCATATTTGACCCACACATCAGGACCTGCGAAAATTGTCTTTTAATAAAAAAAACGAACCACAAAAATCAAAATTGCGCTCTAGCGCCCCCTAGGGAAAAAAAACTAGACTGCCTGTAACTCCCACTAGGAAGGTCGGAAAAACATGAAACAAAATCCTCTATGTAGGTCTGACTTAGACCTAGTTCTCATAATTGTACATCCTCGGGCTAAAATCAACAGGAAGTTGGCAATTCCCCCTTCAAGACAAAAAAGTACTACAAACAGTCACTTTTGCCTCTTTGAGCTGTAATTTGACCCCCTTAACATGCTTCAAAACTCACCAAACTGAACGCACACATCAGGACTGGCAAAAATTGCGATCTAATAAAAAAACCTAACCCCAAATCTCAAAATTGTGCTCTAGCGCAATTTTTTTATGAAACGCACAAAAAACTGCTCCTCGGATGAAAAAACTGACAAAACTGCCTGTAACTCCCACTGGGAAGGTCGGAGAGACATGAAACAAAAACCTCTATGTAGGTCTCACTTAGACCTACATTTCATAAATCGACAACCCCCAGCAAAAATCAACAGGAAGTTTGCTATTCCCCCTTCAAAACAAATTTTTTGTAAAAATCGGTCACCTTCCTTCAAAAATGATCTCCTCTGAGCGCGTTTGTCGTTTCGGCTTCAAACTAACACAGGAGAGAGATTGAACCCTTCTGATAACAATGACAGAAGCGCTTTTTTTTCTAACTGCTCCGGTTTTGATTTTATGACCCTTCAAAGACCCGCAGCGCTGATGCTGCTGTTTTTTTAAGATGGCTGCTTAAAAGCAGGAAGCACCAACGTGCCCACACAATGCAGACAAGGTAGGTACACTAGACAAAAGTCTTGGGACACTTCAGACTACAAGTAGACAAAAGTATTGGGACACTTAGGACTAGCACCTGCCAAATACGCGGGCCCGAACAACGCTGCTTGCAGCTTTAATTATTATTATTATTATTATTCCGCCGTCTCTTTGAGCACTAATTTGACCCACTTAACATGCTTCAAAACTCACCATATTTGACCCACACATCAGGACCTGCGAAAATTGTCTTTTAATAAAAAAAACGAACCGCAAAAATCAAAATTGCGCTCTAGCGCCCCCTAGGGAAAAAAAACTAGACTGCCTGTAACTCCCACTAGGAAGGTCGGAAAAACATGAAACAAAATCCTCTATGTAGGTCTGACTTAGACCTAGTTCTCATAATTGTACATCCTCGGGCTAAAATCAACAGGAAGTTGGCAATTCCCCCTTCAAGACAAAAAAGTACTACAAACAGTCACTTTTGCCTCTTTGAGCTGTAATTTGACCCCCTTAACATGCTTCAAAACTCACCAAACTGAACGCACACATCAGGACTGGCAAAAATTGCGATCTAATAAAAAAAACTAACCCCAAATCTCAAAATTGTGCTCTAGCGCAATTTTTTTATGAAACGCACAAAAAAACTGCTCCTCGGATGAAAAAACTGACAAAACTGCCTGTAACTCCCACTGGGAAGGTCGGAGAGACATGAAACAAAAACCTCTATGTAGGTCTCACGTAGACCTACATTTCATAAATTGACAACCCCCAGCAAAAATCAACAGGAAGTTTGCTATTCCCCCTTCAAAACAAATTTCTTGTAAAAATCGGTCACCTTCCTTCAAAAACGATCTCCTCTGAGCGCGTTTGTCGTTTCGGCTTCAAACTAACACAGGAGAGAGATTGAAGCCTTCTGATTACAATGACAGAAGCGCTTTTTTTTCTAACTGCTCCGGTTTTGATTTTATGACCCTTCAAAGACCCGCTGCGCTGATGCTGCTGTTTTTTTAAGATGGCTGCTTAAAAGCAGGAAGCACCAACGTGCCCACACAATGCAGACAAGGTAGGTACACTAGACAAAAGTCTTGGGACACTTCAGACTACAAGTAGACAAAAGTATTGGGACACTTAGGACTAGCACCTGCCAAATACGCGGGCCCGAACAACGCTGCTTGCAGCTTTAATTATTATTATTATTATTATTATTATTATTCCGCCGCCTCTTTGAGCACTAATTTGACCCACTTAACATGCTTCAAAACTCACCATATTTGACCCACACATCAGGACCTGCGAAAATTGTCTTTTAATAAAAAAAACGGACCGCAAAAATCAAAATTGCGCTCTAGCGCCCCCTAGGAAAAAAAAACTAGACTGCCTGTAACTCCCACTAGGAAGGTCGGAAAAACATGAAACGAAATCCTCTATGTAGGTCTGACTTAGACCTAGTTCTCATAATTGTACATCCTCGGGCTAAAATCAACAGGAAGTTGGCAATTCCCCCTTCAAGACAAAAAAGTACTAAAAACAGTCACTTTTGCCTCTTTGAGCTGTAATTTGACCCCCTTAACATGCTTCAAAACTCACCGAACTGAACGCACACATCAGGACTGGTAAAAATTGCGATCTAATAAAAAAACCTAACCCCAAATCTCAAAATTGTGCTCTAGCGCAATTTTTTTATGAAACGCACAAAAAAACTGCTCCTCGGATGAAAAAACTGACAAAACTGCCTGTAACTCCCACTGGGAAGGTCGGAGAGACATGAAACAAAAACCTCTATGTAGGTCTCACTTAGACCTACATTTCATAAATTGACAACCCCCAGCAAAAATCAACAGGAAGTTTGCTATTCCCCCTTCAAAACTAATTTTTTGTAAAAATCGGTCACCTTCCTTCAAAAATGATCTCCTCTGAGCGCGTTTGTCGTTTCGGCTTCAAACTAACACAGGAGAGAGATTGAACCCTTGTGATTACAACGACAGAAGCGCTTTTTTTTTCTAACTGCTCCGGTTTTGATTTTATGACCCTTCAAAGACCCGCTGCGCTGCTGTTTTTTTAAGATGGCTGCTTAAAAGCAGGAAGCACCAACGTGCCCACACAATGCAGACAAGGTAGGTACACTAGAAAAAAGTCTTGGGACACTTCAGACTAAAAGTAGACAAAAGTATTGGGACACTTAGGACTAGCACCTGCCAAATACGCGGGCCCGAACAACGCTGCTTGCAGCTTTAATCATTATTATTATTATTATTATTATTATTATTCCGCCGCCTCTTTGAGCACTAATTTGACCCACTTAACATGCTTCAAAACTCACCATATTTGACCCACACATCAGGACCTGCGAAAATTGTCTTTTAATAAAAAAAACGAACCGCAAAAATCAAAATTGCGCTCTAGTGCCCCCTAGGAAAAAAAAGCTAGACTGCCTGTAACTCCCACTAGGAAGGTCGGAAAAACATGAAACAAAATCCTCTATGTAGGTCTGACTTAGACCTAGTTCTCATAATTGTACATCCTCGGGCTAAAATCAACAGGAAGTTGGCAATTCCCCCTTCAAGACAAAAAAGTACTAAAAACAGTCACTTTTGCCTCTTTGAGCTGCAATTTGACCCCCTTAACATGCTTCAAAACTCACCAAACTGAACACACACATCAGGACTGGCAAAAATTGCGATCTAATAAAAAAACCTAACCCCAAATCTCAAAATTGTGCTCTAGCGCAATTTTTTTAGGAAACGCACAAAAAACTGCTCCTCGGATGAAAAAACTGACAAAACTGCCTGTAACTCCCACTGGGAAGGTCGGAGAGACATGAAACAAAAACCTCTATGTAGGTCTCACTTAGACCTACATTTCATAAATTGACAACCCCCAGCAAAAATCAACAGGAAGTTTGCTATTCCCCCTTCAAAACAAATTTTTTGTAAAAACCGGTCACCTTCCTTCAAAAATGATCTCCTCTGAGCGCGTTTGTCGTTTCGGCTTCAAACTAACACAGGAGAGAGATTGAACCCTTCTGATTACAATGACAGAAGCGCTTTTTTTTTTCTAACTGCTCCGGTTTTGATTTTATGACCCTTCAAAGACCCGCTGCGCTGATGCTGCTGTTTTTTTAAGATGGCTGCTTAAAAGCAGGAAGCACCAACGTGCCCACACAATGCAGACAAGGTAGGTACACTAGACAAAAGTCTTGGGACACTTCAGACTACAAGTAGACAAAAGTATTGGGACACTTAGGACTAGCACCTGCCAAATACGCGGGCCCGAACAACGCTGCTTGCAGCTTTAATTATTATTATTATTATTATTATTATTATTCCGCCGCCTCTTTGAGCACTAATTTGACCCACTTAACATGCTTCAAAACTCACCATATTTGACCCACACATCAGGACCTGCGAAAATTGTCTTTTAATAAAAAAAACGGACCGCAAAAATCAAAATTGCGCTCTAGCGCCCCCTAGGAAAAAAAAACTAGACTGCCTGTAACTCCCACTAGGAAGGTCGGAAAAACATGAAACAAAATCCTCTATGTAGGTCTGACTTAGACCTAGTTCTCATAATTGTACATCCTCGGGCTAAAATCAACAGGAAGTTGGCAATTCCCCCTTCAAGACAAAAAAGTACTAAAAACAGTCACTTTTGCCTCTTTGAGCTGCAATTTGACCCCCTTAACATGCTTCAAAACTCACCAAACTGAACGCACACATCAGGACTGGCAAAAGTTGCGATCTAATGAAAAAACCTAACCCCAAATCTCAAAATTGTGCTCTAGCGCAATTTTTTTATGAAACGCACAAAAAACTGCTCCTCGGATGAAAAAACTGACAAAACTGCCTGTAACTCCCACTAGGAAGGTCGGAGAGACATGAAACAAAAACCTCTATGTAGGTCTCACTTAGACCTACATTTCATAAATTGACAACCCCAAGCAAAAATCAACAGGAAGTTTGCTATTCCCCCTTCAAAACAAATTTTTTGTAAAAATCGGTCACCTTCCTTCAAAAATGATCTCCTTTGAGCGCGTTTGTCGTTTCGGCTTCAAACTAACACAGGAGAGAGATTGAACCCTTCTGATTACAATGACAGAAGCGCTTTTTTTTCGAACTGCTCCGGTTTTGATGTTATGACCCTTCAAAGACCCGCTGCGCTGCTGTTTTTTTAAGATGGCTGCTTAAAAGCAGGAAGCACCAACGTGCCCACACAATGCAGACAAGGTAGGTACACTAGACAAAAGTCTTGGGACACTTCAGACTACAAGTAGACAAAAGTATTGGGACACTTAGGACTAGCACCTGCCAAATACGCGGGCCCGAACAACGCTGCTTGCAGCTTTAATTATTATTATTATTATTATTATTATTATTCCGCCGCCTCTTTGAGCACTAATTTGACCCACTTAACATGCTTCAAAACTCACCATATTTGACCCACACATCAGGACCTGCGAAAATTGTCTTTTAATTAAAAAAACGAATCGCAACAACCAAATTGCGCTCTAGCGCCCCCTAGGGAAAAAAAACTAGACTGCCTGTAACTCCCACTAGGAAGGTCGGAAAAACATGAAACAAAATCCTCTATGTAGGTCTGACTTAGACCTAGTTCTCATAACTGTACATCCTCGGGCTAAAATCAACAGGAAGTTGGCAATTCCCCCTTCAAGACAAAAAAGTACTAAAAACAGTCACTTTTGCCTCTTTGAGCTGTAATTTGACCCCCTTAACATGCTTCAAAACTCACCAAACTGAACGCACACATCAGGACTGGCAAAAATTGCGATCTAATAAAAAAACCTAACCCCAAATCTCAAAATTGTGCTCTAGCGCAATTTTTTTATGAAACGCACAAAAAACTGCTCCTCGGATGAAAAAAACTGACAAAACTGCCTGTAACTCCCACTGGGAAGGTCGGAGAGACATGAAACAAAAACCTCTATGTAGGTCTCACTTAGACCTACATTTCATAAATTGACAACCCCCAGCAAAAATCAACAGGAAGTTTGCTATCCCCCCTTCAAAACTAATTTTTTGTAAAAATCGGTCACCTTCCTTCAAAAATGATCTCCTCTGAGCGCGTTTGTCGTTTCGGCTTCAAACTAACACAGGAGAGAGATTGAACCCTTGTGATTACAATGACAGAAGCGCTTTTTTTTTTCTAACTGCTCCGGTTTTGATTTTATGACCCTTCAAAGACCCGCAGCGCTGATGCTGCTGTTTTTTTAAGATGGCTGCTTAAAAGCAGGAAGCACCAACGTGCCCACACAATGCAGACAAGGTAGGTACACTAGACAAAAGTCTTGGGACACTTCAGACTACAAGTAGACAAAAGTATTGGGACACTTAGGACTAGCACCTGCCAAATACGCGGGCCCGAACAACGCTGCTTGCAGCTTTAATTATTATTATTATTATTATTATTATTATTATTATTATTCCGCCGCCTCTTTGAGCACTAATTTGACCCACTTAACATGCTTCAAAACTCACCATATTTGACCCACACATCAGGACCTGCGAAAATGGTCTTTTAATAAAAAAAAACGAACCGCAAAAATCAAAATTGCGCTCTAGCGCCCCCTAGGGAAAAAAAACTAGACTGCCTGTAACTCCCACTAGGAAGGTCGGAAAAACATGAAACAAAATCCTCTATGTAGGTCTGACTTAGACCTAGTTCTCATAATTGTACATCCTCGGGCTAAAATCAACAGGACGTTGGCAATTCCCCCTTCAAGACAAAAAAGTACTAAAAACAGTCACTTTTGCCTCTTTGAGCTGTAATTTGACCCCCTTAACATGCTTCAAAACTCACCAAACTGAACGCACACATCAGGACTGGCAAAAATTGCGATCTAATAAAAAAACCTAGCCCCAAATCTCAAAATTGTGCTCTAGCGCAATTTTTTTATGAAACGCACAAAAAAACTGCTCCTCGGATGAAAAAACTGACAAAACTGTCTGTAACTCCCACTGGGAAGGTCGGAGAGACATGAAACAAAAACCTCTATGTAGGTCTCACTTAGACCTACATTTCATAAATTGACAACCCCCAGCAAAAATCAACAGGAAGTTTGCTATTCCCCCTTCAAAACAAACGTTTTGTAAAAATCGGTCACCTTCCTTCAAAAATGATCTCCTCTGAGCGCGTTTGTCGTTTCGGCTTCAAACTAACACAGGAGAGAGATTGAACCCTTCTGATTACAATGACAGAAGCGCTTTTTTTTCTAACTGCTCCGGTTTTGATTTTATGACCCTTCAAAGACCCGCTGCGCTGATGCTGCTGTTTTTTTAAGATGGCTGCTTAAAAAGCAGGAAGCACCAACGTGCCCACACAATGCAGACAAGGTAGGTACACTAGACTAAAGTCTTGGGACACTTCAGACTAAAAGTAGACAAAAGTCTTGGGACACTTATAACTATCACTGGACAAAAGTATTGGGACACTTAGGACTAGCACCTGCCAAATACGCGGGCCCGACCAATGCTGCTTGCAGCTTTAATTTCCAATAGTTTTTAGCGAAGAGGGTAACTGACACACGCTAAATTAGCGATGGCATACCTCCGATGGCCAGATATCTGAAGAAGAGCCAGCCAGAGATCAGGGGCTCTTTGGGGGATCGAGGGGCTTTGCCCATGATGTCCAGGTCTGGAGGGTTGAAGCCCAAAGCGGTGGCCGGGAGCCCATCAGTCACGAGGTTGACCCACAACAACTGGACTGGGATCAGAGCCTCAGGCAGACCCAGGGCCGCAGTCAGGAAGATACTGTGTGAAATAATAGTTTAACAGCATGAGATTAAAGTGGAGAAGTTCCCCTCTCCTCGGAGTCCTCACCAGACCACCTCGCCCACGTTGGAGGAGATGAGGTAGCGGATGAACTGCTTCATGTTGTTGTAGATGGCTCTGCCCTCCTCCACGGCGGAGACGATGGAAGAGAAGTTGTCGTCGGCCAGGACCATCTCAGAGGCAGACTTGGCAACGGCGGTGCCAGAGCCCATGGCGATGCCGATCTCCGCCTTCTTCAAGGCGGGGGCGTCGTTCACGCCGTCACCGGTCTGTGGAGGCGGGACGAGGGCTGGTGAGAAACGCCCTCCGTCTTTGACGGAGAGGAAATGCTCCTCACCATGGCCGTGATCTCATCAAAGCCTTGGAGGAACTCCACGATTTTCGACTTGTGGGACGGCTCTACTCTGGCGAAGCAACACGCCTTCCGGACGGCGTTCTTCTGGTCGTGCAGAGACAGGTCGTCGAACTCGCGGCCGGTGTAGGCCCTGCTGGAGACGTCCTCGTCCTCGGAGAAGATACCGATGCGGCGGCAGATCGCCACCGCGGTCCCCTTGTTGTCCCCTAAGGAGACAGAAAGGTGGACTTTTACGCTTTGAAGGCCCCAAAGTGCAGCTCATTCCAAAAACACTTGCAATTATTTTTAAAGGTGGAATAAAAGAGAAAACAGGAGAAAAAGTTCAAGCTTTTTTTTCTTTAAAACGGCCACCGCTCAAAAAATAATAATGCATCAAAATCAACGTTATGAATTATTGACCAATTTAGGGCACATGAAATATTCTACTTTGACACTTTTTTAATGAAGCTAAAATCAATGGATGGATCTGAAGTTGAAAGCAAACTGAATCAATACATACAGGTAAAAGCCAGTAAATTAGAATATTTTGAAAAACTTGATTTATTTCAGTAATTGCATTCAAAAGGTGTAACTTGTACATTATATTTATTCATTGCACACAGACTGATGCATTCAAATGTTTATTTCATTTAATTTTGATGATTTGAAGTGGCAACAAATGAAAATCCAAAATTCCGTGTGTCACAAAATTAGAATATTACTTAAGGCTAATACAAAAAAGGGATTTTTAGAAATGTTGGCCAACTGAAAAGTATGAAAATGAAAAATATGAGCATGTACAATACTCAATACTTGGTTGGAGCTCCTTTTGCCTCAATTACTGCGTTAATGCGGCGTGGCATGGAGTCGATGAGTTTCTGGCACTGCTCAGGTGTTATGAGAGCCCAGGTTGCTCTGATAGTGGCCTTCAACTCTTCTGCGTTTTTGGGTCTGGCATTCTGCATCTTCCTTTTCACAATACCCCACAGATTTTCTATGGGGCTAAGGTCAGGGGAGTTGGCGGGCCAATTTAGAACAGAAATACCATGGTCCGTAAACCAGGCACGGGTAGATTTTGCGCTGTGTGCAGGCGCCAAGTCCTGTTGGAACTTGAAATCTCCATCTCCATAGAGCAGGTCAGCAGCAGGAAGCATGAAGTGCTCTAAAACTTGCTGGTAGACAGCTGCGTTGACCCTGGATCTCAGGAAACAGAGTGGACCGACACCAGCAGATGACATGGCACCCCAAACCATCACTGATGGTGGAAACTTTACACTAGACTTCAGGCAACGTGGATCCTGTGCCTCTCCTGTCTTCCTCCAGACTCTGGGACCTCGATTTCCAAAGGAAATGCAAAATTTGCATGGTTGGGTGATGGTTTGGGGTGCCATGTCATCTGCTGGTGTCGGTCCACTCTGTTTCCTGAGATCCAGGGTCAACGCAGCCGTCTACCAGCAAGTTTTAGAGCACTTCATGCTTCCTGCTGCTGACCTGCTCTATGGAGATGGAGATTTCAAGTTCCAACAGGACTTGGCGCCTGCACACAGCGCAAAATCTACCCGTGCCTGGTTTACGGACCATGGTATTTCTGTTCTAAATTGGCCCGCCAACTCCCCTGACCTTAGCCCCATAGAAAATCTGTGGGGTATTGTGAAAAGGAAGATGCAGAATGCCAGACCCAAAAACGCAGAAGAGTTGAAGGCCACTATCAGAGCAACCTGGGCTCTCATAACACCTGAGCAGTGCCAGAAACTCATCGACTCCATGCCACGCCGCATTAACGCAGTAATTGAGGCAAAAGGAGCTCCAACCAAGTATTGAGTATTGTACATGCTCATATTTTTCATTTTCATACTTTTCAGTTGGCCAACATTTCTAAAAATCCCTTTTTTGTATTAGCCTTACACAATATTCTAATTTTGTGACACACGGAATTTTGGATTTTCATTTGTTGCCACTTCAAATCATCAAAATTAAATGAAATAAACATTTGAATGCATCAGTCTGTGTGCAATGAATAAATATAATGTACAAGTTACACCTTTTGAATGCAATTACTGAAATAAATCAAGTTTTTCAAAATATTCTAATTTACTGGCTTTTACCTGTAGAGTAGAGTGTGGGGACCCCTAGAGGTAGTTGTAGGGCTAAATGACAGATAGTTAATAGTAATTGAGTTCCATAAGTAACCTCTCAGTTACATGAACATTATTACTTGTATAAGAACGTCTAATGTTGGGGAGGACTTTCACTCAGTCAGGAAAATATGTTTACTTGAAATATGTTCACTTTTATTGATTGACCTTTATGTCAAGATGGAGTAACTTGTATCTTAACTACATTTAATGGAGAGTAACTTGTAGCTTAGCTGAGTACATTTAATGGAGAGTAACTTGTAGCTTAACTACATTTAATGGAGTAACTTGTAGTCTACTACATTTAATGGAGAGTAACTTGTAGCTTAACTACATTTAATGGAGAGTAACTTGTATCTTAACTACATTTAATGGAGAGTAACTTGTAGCTTAGCTGAGTACATTTAATGGAGAGTAACTTGTAGCTTACTACATTTAATGGAGAGTAACTTGTAGCTTAGCTGAGTACATTTAATGGAGAGTAACTTGTAGCTTAGTTACATTTAATGGAGAGTAACTTGTAGCTTTGTTTACTACATTTAATGGAGAGTAACTTGTAGCTTAGCTGAGTACATTTAATGGAGAGTAACTTGTAGCTTACTACATTTAATGGAGAGTAACTTGTAGTTACACTACATTTAATGGAGACTAACTTGTAGCTTAGTTACATTTAATGGAGAGTAACTTGTAGCTTAACTACATTTAATGGAGAGTAACTTGTAGCTTAGTTTACTACATTTAATGGAAAGTAACTTGTAGCTTAGTTACATTTAATGAAGAGTAACTTGTAGCTTAGTTACATTTAATGGAGAGTAACTTGTAGCTTAGTTACATTTAATGCAGAGTAACTTGTAGTTAAACTACATTTAATAGAGAGTAACTTGTAGCTTAGTTACATTTAATTGAGAGTAACTTGTAGTTAGTTACATTTAATGCAGAGTAACTTGTAGCTTAGTTACATTTAATGCAGAGTAACTTGTAGCTTAGTTACATTTAATGGAGTAACTTGTAGCTTAGTTACATTTAATGCAGAGTAACTTGTAGTTGAACTACATTTAATAGAGTGTAACTTGTAGCTTAGTTACATTTAATTGAGAGTAACTTGTAGTTAGCTACATTTAATGCAGAGTAACTCGTAGCTTAGTTACATTTAATGCCGAGTAACTTGTAGCTTAGTTACATTTAATGCCGAGTAACTTGTAGCTTAGTTACATTCAATGGAGAGTAACTTGTAGTTAGTTACATTTAATGGAGAGTAACTTGTAGCTTAACTACATTTAATGGAGAGTAACTTGTAGCTTAACTACATTTAATGGAGAGTAACTTGTATCTTACTACATTTAATGGAAAGTAACTTGTAGCTTACTACATTTAATGGAGAGTAACTTGTAGCTTAACTACATTTAATGGAGAGTAACTTATAGATTAACTACATTTAATGGAGAGTAACTTGTAGCTTAACTACATTTAATGGAGAGTAACTTGTAGCTTAGTTAGATTTAATGGAGAGTAACTTGTATCTTAACTACATTTAATGAAGAGAGTAACTTGTAGCTTAGTTACATTTAATGCAGAGTAACTTGTAGCTTAGCTACATTTAATGGAGAGTAACTTGTAGCTTAACTACATTTAATGGAGAGTAACTTGTAGCTTAGTTAGATTTAATGGATAGTAACTTGTAGCTTAGCTGAGTACATTTAATGGAGAATAACTTGTAGCTTCACTACCTTTAATGGAGAGTAACTTGTAGCTTAGTTACATTTAATGGAGAGTAACTTGTAGCTTAACTACATTTAATGGAGAGTAACTTGTAGCTTAGTTGCATTTAATGGAGAGTAACTTGTAGCTTAGCTACATTTAATGGAGAGTAACTTGTAGCTTAACTACATTTAATGGAGAGTAACTTGTAGCTTAGTTACATTTAATGGAGAGTAACTTGTAGCTTAACTACATTTAATGGAGAGTAACTTGTAGCTTAGTTACATTTAATGGAGAGTAACTTGTAGCTTAACTACATTTAATGCAGAGTAACTTGTAATTTAGTTACATTTAATGGAGAGTAACTTGTAGCTTAGTTACATTTAATGCAGAGTAACTTGTAGCTTAGTTACATTTAATGCAGAGTAACTTGCAGCTTAGTTACATTTAATGGAGAGTAACTTGTAGTTAGTTACATTTAATGCAGAGTAACTTGTAATTTAGCTACATTTAATGCAGAGTAACTTGTAGCTTAGTTACATTTAATGGAGAGTAACTTGTAGTTAAACTACATTTAATAGAGAGTAACTTGTAGCTTAGTTACATTTAATTGAGAGTAACTTGTAGTTAGTTACATTTAATGCAGAGTAACTTGTAGCTTAGTTACATTTAATGAAGAGTAACTTGTAGCTTAGTTACATTTAATGGAGAGTAACTTGTAGTTACACTACATTTAATGGAGACTAACTTGTAGCTTGGTTACATTTAATGGAGAGTAACTTGTAGTTAAACTACATTTAATGCAGAGTAACTTGTAGCTTAGTTACATTTAATGCTGAGTAACTTTAGCTTAGTTACATTTAATGCAAAGTAACTTGTAGCTTAGTTACATTTAATGCAGAGCAACTTGTAGCTTAGTTACATTTAATGGAGAGTAACTTGTAGTTAAACTACATTTAATGGAGAGTAACTTGTAGCTTAGTTACATTTAATGCAGAGTAACTTGTAGCTTAGTTACATTTAATGCAGAGTAACTTGTAGCTTAGTTACATTTAATGCAGAGTAACTTGTAGCTTAGCTACATTTAATGGAGAGTAACTTGTAGTTAGTTACATTTAATGCAGAGTAACTTGTAGCTTAGTTACATTTAATGGAGAGTAACTTGTAGTTAGTTACATTTAATGGAGAGTAACTTGTAGCTTAGTTACATTTAATGGAGAGTAACTTGTAGCTTAGTTACATTTAATGGAGAGTAACTTGTAGTTAGTTACATTTAATGCAGAGTAACTTGTAGCTTAGTTACATTTAATGCAGAGTAACTTGTAGCTTAGTTACATTCAATGCAGAGTAACTTGTAGCTTAGTTACATTTAATGAAGAGTAACTTGTAGCTTAGTTACATTTAATGGAGAGTAACTTGTAGTTACACTACATTTAATGGAGACTAACTTGTAGCTTAGTTACATTTAATGCAGAGTAACTTGTAGTTTAGTTACATTTAATGCAGAGTAACTTGTAGCTTAGTTACATTTAATGCAGAGTAACTTGTAGTTTAGTTACATTTAATGCAGAGTAACTTGTAGCTTAGTTACATTTAATGCAGAGTAACTCGTAGCTTAGTTACATTCAATGCAGAGTAACTTGTAGCTTAGTTACATTTAATGGAGAGTAACTTTTAATTAAACTACATTTAATGCAGAGTAACTAGTAGTTAGTTACATTTAATGGAGAGTAACTTGTAGTTAAACTACATTTAATAGAGAGCAACTTGTAGCTTAGTTACATTTAATGGAGAGTAACTTGTAGTTACACTACATTTAATGGAGACTAACTTGTAGCTTAGTTACATTTATTGGAGAGTAACTTGTAGCTTAGTTACATTTAATGAAGAGTAACTTGTAGTTAAACTACATTTAATGCAGAGTAACTAGTAGTTAGTTACATTTAATGGAGAGTAACTTGTAGTTAAACTACATTTAATAGAGAGCAACTTGTATCTTAGTTACATTTAATGCAGAGCAACTTTTGGCTTAGTTACATTTAATGCAGAGTAACTTGTAGCTTAATTACATTTAATGCAGAGTAACTTGTAGCTTAGTTACATTTAATGCAGAGTAACTTGTAGCTTAGTTACATTTAATGCAGAGTAACTTGTAGCTTAACTACATTTAAATGTAATCAATGTTGTTATGAATTATTGACATATTTAAGGCTCAAATTACTTCACATAAAATACTACATTTTGATTGTTTTTTGGGAGGAAAAGATTGCATATTTTGTGTTTTTGCAATAAAAAAAACAGTGTTTTCTTTGACAAAAAGGGCTTAAAACATGAAAAAAATGTTTCATATTAACAGATATTTGAGTGTTGAAAGTAAAAAAAAATTAAAAAAAACAATATCTGACTTGTTTTTACCACTTTAATGACTGAGACCTTTTTGGGTCCCCGGGGCCTTTACCAGCCACCAATGGGGTGCTATGAGGGAGCGTGTGTGTGCAGGACTGACCGGTGATCATGATGACACGGATGCCAGCAGCTCTGCACAGCTGGATGGAGCTCATGACTTCCTTACGAGGAGGGTCCAGCATGCCAACGCAGCCCACAAAGGTCAGGTCAGTCTGGTGCCGAGAAGACCGTCAGAGCACAGAAAAGCAAGAGGGGTCCCTTCACGCCGTGTGAGTCACCCACCTCGTAGTCTGCAAACCTGCTGGACTCCTCCAAGTTCATCTCCTCCTTCCTGAGAGGGGAGTCGCACGTGGCCAGTGCCAGGCAGCGCAGGGTGTCACGCCCCGTGCCCCACTCCTTGATGACGGCCATGATGTGCTCTTTGACCGGCGCGGTCAGGGGGAGACGAGTGGCGCCCACGCGGACGTACGTGCAACGCTCGATCACACCCTCTGGCGCACCCTGCAGGGTAACACATGTCAATGATCCACTTCCCATGTCGGAGCCTGGAGTATCGGCCGATACTGGCGATATGATATCAGCAGGAATCATACATACTTGTTATTTTGTAGAGTGGAATGTTAGAAAATGTTGTATCAGGTCAAATGACTTCAGAAGAAACAATAAATAGACAGACTTATGCTGTTTTTCATTGAAGTGGAGTGGTAATTTGTTTTTAGCAAAACCTAGTGGCCACTATAAATCCTTAAATCAATCTCATGATCGAGTACCGTATTTTCCGCACCATAAGGCGCCCTGGGTTATAAGCCGCGCCTTCAATGAACGGCATATTTCAAAACTTTGTCCACCTATAAGCCGCCCCGTGTTATAAGCCGCATCTAACTGCGCTAAAGGGAATGTCAAAAAAACAGTCAGATAGGTCAGTCAAACTTTAATAATATATTAAAAACCAGCGTGATGTGGGCGAGCATGGAGTCGTATATCAACATGGACGGAGCTGCGTGAAAAAAGCCACCCGGCCTCTTCGCGTAAACTTACCTTAACCACTCGCTCATCTTTTCTTCATCCATCCATCCCTTCGAGTTAGCTTTTATGATGACGCCGGCTGGAAAGGTCTCTTTTGGCAAGGTCTTCCTTTTGAATATCACCATGGGTGGAAGTTTCTGGCCATTAGCATGGCAAGCTAGAACCACAGTGAAGGATGACTTCTCATTCCCTGTGGTGCGAATATTCACCGTACGTGCTCCCGTTGTATCCACAGTGCGGTTCACAGGAATATCAAAAGTCAGTGGAACCTCGTCCATGTTGATAATGTTCTCTGGCCGGATCTTTTTTTTCAGCTATCTTGTTTTTACAATATGCACGGAAAGTAGCCAGCTTTTCTTGAAAGTCTTTAGACAGTTGCTGTGAAATAGTAGTCCGTGTGCGGATGGAGAGATTGCGTCTTTTCATGAACCGGAAACCTGTCGCTTAGTAGGAGCCATTTTGTGGTCTTTACAGATGTAAACACACAAAGGAAATGAAACGTAATATCCGCGCGCTTCTTCTTCTTCTACGCGGGCGGGTGGTTGCTTACAGTAGAAGAAGAAGCACTTCCTCTTCTATGGGGGCGGGTGCTTACCTTGGCGGTTGCTTGCCGTAGAAGAAGAAGCGCTTCCGCTTCTACGGGGAAAAAAGATGGCGGCTGTTTACCGTAGTTGCGAGACCTAAACTTTATGAAAATGAATCTTAATATTAATCCATATATAAAGCGCACCGGGTTATAAGCCGCACTGTCAGCTTTTGAGTAAATTTGTGGTTTTTAGGTGCAGCTAATAGTGCGGAAAATACGGTAAGTTGAATGCTGCAGACACATTTGTTACTGGATACTTTCTAATATGCCCCTGCCTTTTTTATCTGTAAGTAATATGCAACTATACTTGTTTATGTTGACAACAACAAGATCTGATAGCTCAGTTACAGCTCGTGTTATTCTATTCTGTGTTATATGTTCTTTATGTTGCACCATTGCGCCAAGTTAAATTCCTAGTTTGTGAACCCGTTCTCAAACAATGGCAATAAAAACTCTTCTGATCTGATACTGATTCTGAAATGTCATGTTTTACACTGCAATATTGTTTAATTATTATTAATGTCTGTAAGTATTATGCAACTATACTTGTTTATGTTGATAAATGTCATGTTTTACACTGCAATATTGTTTAATTATTATTATTATCATCTGTAAGTATTATGCAACTATTTTTGTTTATGTTGACAAATGTCATATTTTATATTGCAAACTTGTTTAATTATTATTATCTGTATTATGCAATTATTTTTGTTTATGTTGATGAATGTCATGTTTTACATTGCAGTATTGTTGAATTATTATTATAATCATCTGTAAGTATTATGCAACTATTTTTGTTTATGTTGACAAATGTCATGTTTTACATTGCAATATTGTTTAATTATTATTATTATCATCTATAAGTATTATGCAACTATTTTTGTTTATGTTGATGAATGTCATGTTTTACATTGCAATATTGCTTAATTATTATAATTATCTGCAAGTATTATGCAACTATTTTTGTTTATGTTGACAAATGTCATGTTTTATATTGCAAAATTGTTTAATTATTATCTGTATTATGCAATTATTTTTGTTTATGTTGACAAATGTCATGTTTTACATTGCAGTATTGTTTAATTATTATTATTATTATTATCTGTAAGTATTATGCAACTATTTTGTTTATGCTGATAAATGTCATGTTTTAAATTGCAATATTGTTTAATTATTAATATTATCTGAAAGTATTATGCAACTATTTTTGTTTATGTTGACAAATGTCATGTTTTATATTGCAATATTGTTTAATTATTATTATCTGTATTAAGCAATTATTTTTGTTTATGTTGATAAATGTCATGTTTTACATTGCAATATTGTTTAATTATTATTATAATCTGTAAGTAATATGCAACTATACTTGTTTATGTTCATAAATGACATGTTTACACTGCAACATTGTTTAATTATTATTATCTGTATTATGCAATTATTTTTGTTTATGTTGATAAATGTCATGTTTTACATTGCAGTATTGTTTAATTATTATTATTATCATCTATAAGTATTATGCAACTATTTTTGTTTATGTTGATAAATGTCATGTTTTACATTGCAATATTGCTTAATTATTATAATTATCTGCAAGTATTATGTAACTATTTTTGTTTATGTTGACAAATGTCATGTTTTATATTGCAATATTGTTTAATTATTATCATTATCATCTGTAAGTATTATGCAATTATTTTTGTTTATGTTGATAAATGTAATGTTTTACACTGCAATATTGTTTAATTATTATTATTATTGTCTATAAGTAATATGCAACTATACTTGTTTATGTTCATAAATGACATGTTTACACTGCAACATTGTTTAATTATTATTATCTGTAAGTAAAATGAAACTATACTTGTTTATGTTGATAAATGTATTACACTGTAATATTGAAACGTATGTTTAGCTTGTGTGCTATTGTGTGCTTAGCTGTTGTGTAGCTGCTAGCTCCTAGTAGCCCTAAAATATATAAAGTAGGCCTGACAAATGATTTCTTTTTTTTATCCGATTAATCAAATTTTGGAATTTGGATTAATCATGATTAATCACAGGTGATTACTTGCTTGCATAATTAAAATGTGCTTAAAAAAAACAAACTATATTGTACAAAAATGCAATTTCATTCCCAGGATGTCATCCAGAAAGGTTTTTAAGTCAGGAGTCTCCTCACTCATTTTTGATTTGATCACTGATTAATAACATAAGTTAACGCTTTAATACAAAATACATAAAGAGAACTTGTTGGTTGAATTTCGGCCATCGGAAGTTGAATGATGCGGACACGTTTGTTACTGGAAACGTAATACGCTTCTTTTGCCTTGGAGACTTCACATTTGTGTGAACTATGCAACTAAACTGGTTTATATTGACAAATGTCACGTTTTAGATTGTTATATTTTTAAACTAAGGACATTATGTCTAGCTTGTGTGCTGTCATGTGCTTGGCTGTAGTGTAGCTGCCTGGCATGTTTACCTTTTGTAAATGACTTGAGTAAAATAGAAGAAAAGACTTGACGCAGCGCTGTATCGCACCTTGACAAACATCTTGTTCCCCACCGGGCCTTTGCCGGACTTGGCGGGAGAGCAGTAGACCGACATGGACTTCCTGTCCCTGGAAAACTCCAGCGTGAACTCCTTCCTCATCAACTGCTTGACCACCTGGTGGTGGGGAGACAAGTAGTCATCAGTATCAGACAAGTAGTCATCAATATCAGACAAGTAGTCGTCAGTATCAGACAAGTTGTCATCAATATCAGACAAGTAGTCATCAGTTTTACACAGGTAGTCATCAGTATCAGACAGGTATCAGACAGATAGTCATCAGTATCAGACAGGTATCAGACAAGTAGTCATAAGTATCAGACAAGTAGTTATCAGTATCAAACACAGTCATCAGTATCATACACAGACATCAATATCCGACAAGTAGTCATCGGTATCAGACAAATCGTAATCACTATCGGACAAGTAGTCATCACTATCAGACAAGTAGTCAATACTATCAGACACATAGTCATCACTAACAGACAAGTAGTCATCACTATCAGACAAGTCAATATCAGACAAGTAGTCAACAGTATCAGACACGTAGTCACCACATCAATATCAGACAAGTAGTCGTCAGTATCAGACAAGGAGTCATCAATATCAGACAAGTAGTCATCAGTTTTACACAGGTAGTCATCAGTATCAGACAGATAGTCATCAGTATCAGACAGGTATCAGACAAGTAGTCATTAGTATCAGACAAGTAGTCATCAGTATCAAACACAGTCATCAGTATCAGACACATCGACATCAAGATCCGACAAGTAGTCATCGGTATCAGACAAATAGTAATCAGTATCAGACAAGTAGTCATCACTATCAGACAAGTAGTCATCACTATCAGGCAAATAGTCATTACTATCAGGCATGTAGTCATCACTATCAGACATGTAGTCATCACTATCAGGCAAGTAGTCATCACTATCAGACATGTAGTCATCACTATTAGACAAGTCAAAATCAGACAAGTAGTCAACATTATCAGACACGTAGTCGTCAGTATCAGACACGTAGTCATCATATCAATATCAGACAAGTAGTCGTCAGTATCAGACATGAAGTCATCAATATCAGGCAAGTAGTCATCACTATCAGACAAGTAGTCATCACTATCAGACAAGTCAATATGAGACACGTAGTCGTCAGTATCAGACACGTAGTTGTCAGTATCAGACACGTAGTCATCTCATCAATATTAGACAAGTAGTCGTCAGTATCAGACAAGTAGTCGTCACTATCAGACACGTAGTCGCCAGTATCAGACATGTAGTCATCACATCAATATCAGACAAGTAGTCGTCAGTATCAGGCAAGTAGTCGTCACTATCAGGCAAGTAGTCGTCACTATCAGGCAAGTAGTCGTCATTATCAGGCAAGTAGTCGTCACTATCAGACAAGTATCACTATCAGACAAGTAGTCGTCATTATCAGACACGTAGTCGTCAGTATCAGACACGTACTCGTCAGTATCAGGCAAGTAGTTGTCACTATCAGGCAAGTAGTCGTCATTATCAGGCAAGTAGTCATTATCAGGCAAGTAGTCGTCACTATCAGACAAGTATCACTATCAGACAAGTAGTCGTCATTATCAGACACGTAGTCGTCAGTATCAGACACGTACTCGTCAGTATCAGGCAAGTAGTCGTCACTATCAGGCAAGTAGTCGTCATTATCAGGCAAGTAGTCGTCATTATCAGGCAAGTAGTCGTCACTATCAGACAAGTATCACTATCAGACAAGTAGTCGTCATTATCAGACACGTACTCGTCAGTATCAGACACGTAGTCGTCAGTTTCAGACAAGTGATTGTCAGTATCAGACAAGTAATCATCAGTATCAGACAAGTCATCAATATCAGACAAGTCATCAATATCAGACAAGTAGTCATCAGTATCAGACCTGTCTGTTTATTGATTGTATTATTTGATCTATTGTTATTTTAAATGCTTTTATGTGAACTACTTGTTATTGTTCTTTATGTACAGCACTCTGAAAACACTGTTGTTGTTATTAGTGCTATATAAATCAAGTGGATTAGATTGGACTTTACTTGGTATCATTATTTGTATCGACCCATTCAAGAGCTCTTACTTAGCGGTTAGCATGTGTGTATTAGAACTAGGGAGAATGGACGCATTTTGGTGTAAAAAGTCAAGATAAAGGTGAAGTTATAACACTGAAACACCCTCAGGAAGAGCTGCTTTAACACATGGCTAGCTAGTTAGCAGCTAACGTCCCTCCACAGTGTTTTAGCTACTTCTAAATCACTAATCCTCGTCTCCATGGCGACAAATAAAGTACGTTTTTTACAAGTATCATTATCACTGCAGGACGAGGAATAGCTAAACAGGCTTCACTACACATCGTAGGAGGATACAATAGCTCACCGGCGTCACAATGTAAACAAATGCCATGGGTGGATCTACAAGAGCGTATCTAGTCGATACTACTATGATTACGTCGATATTTTTTATCGTTACAAAATCTTTTTTCCTTATTTTTAAATTCATGTTATGTTTATAAAGTCATGAAATATGTCCCTGGACACATGAGAACTTTGAATATGACCAATGTATGATCCTGTAACTACTTGGTATCGGGTCGATATCATCCAAAACTCAAACTAATGTACAGTATCAAACAAAAGAGAAGAATACGTGATTATTACATTTGAACAGAAGTGTAGATAGAACATGTTCAAACAGAAAATAAGCAGATATTAACAGTAAATGAACAAGTAGATTAATAATCCATTTTTACAGTTTGTCCCTCATAATGTGTACAAAATAATAGGTGTATAAATGATATGAGACACGTAGTCGTCAGTATCAGACACGTAGTCGTCAGTATCAGACACGTAGTCATCACATCAATATTAGACAAGTAGTCGTCAGTATCAGACAAGTAGTCGTCAGTATCAGACACGTAGTCGCCAATATCAGACAAGTAGTCGTCACTATCAGACAAGTAGTCGTCATTATCAGACACGTAGTCGTCAGTATCAGACACGTACTCGTCAGTATTAGACACGTAGTTGTCAGTATCAGACACATAGTCGTCAGTATCAGACACGTAGTCATCACATCAATATTAGACAAGTAGTCGTCAGTATCAGACAAGTAGTCGTCAGTATCAGACACGTAGTCGCCAGTATCAGACATGTAGTCATCACATCAATATCAGACAAGTAGTCATCAGTATCAGGCAAGTAGTCGTCACTATCAGGCAAGTAGTCATCAGTATCAGGCAAGTAGTCGTCACTATCAGGCAAGTAGTCGTCACTATCAGGCAAGTAGTCGTCACTATCAGACAAGTAGTCGTCATTATCAGACACGTAGTTGTCAGTATCAGACACGTACTCGTCAGTATTAGACACGTAGTTGTCAGTATCAGACACATAGTCGTCAGTATCAGACACGTAGTCATCACATCAATATTAGACAAGTAGTCGTCAGTATCAGACAAGTAGTCGTCAGTATCAGACACGTAGTCGCCAGTATCAGACATGTAGTCATCACATCAATATCAGACAAGTAGTCATCAGTATCAGGCAAGTAGTCGTCACTATCAGGCAAGTAGTCGTCACTATCAGACAAGTAGTCGTCATTATCAGACACGTAGTTGTCAGTATCAGACACGTAGTCGTCAGTATCAGACACGTACTCGTCAGTATTAGACACGTAGTTGTCAGTATCAGACACATAGTCGTCAGTATCAGACACGTAGTCATCATATCAATATTAGACAAGTAGTCGTCAGTATCAGACAAGTAGTCGTCAGTATCAGACACGTAGTCGCCAGTATCAGACATGTAGTCATCACATCAATATCAGACAAGTAGTCATCAGTATCAGGCAAGTAGTCGTCACTATCAGGCAAGTAGTCATCAGTATCAGGCAAGTAGTCGTCACTATCAGGCAAGTAGTCGTCACTATCAGACAAGTAGTCGTCATTATCAGACACGTAGTTGTCAGTATCAGACACGTAGTCGTCAGTATCAGACACGTAGTCATCACATCAATATCAGACAAGTGATTGTCAGAGAATTAGAATGCCCAATGTATGATCCTGTAACTACTTGGTATCAGGTCGATGCCTAAATGTGTGGTATCATCCAAAACTAATGTCAAGTATCAAAGAAGAGAAGAATAAGTGATTATTACATTTGAACAGAAGTGTAGATAGAACATGTTCAAACAGAAAATAAGCAGATATTAACAGTAAATGAAGAAGTAGATTAATAATCCATTTTTACAGTTTGTCCTTTATGTGTACAAAATAATAGGTGTATAAATGACACAATGTTACTGCATACGACTAATTATGAGTCTTTGTTTGTTTACTTACTACTAAAAGACAAGTTGTCTAGTATGTTCACTATTTTATTCACATTTATCTGACAAGCCTGTAAATGTGTGTTAGTCATGTATGATGTCTTTTTTTTTTTTTTTTTTTTTTTTTTTTTTTTTTTTTTTTTTTTTTTTTGTGTGATGTGTAATGTCTAGTGTTTAAATGTACGACAGTGACAATGAATTTCCCCAAGGGGACCAATAAATCTAATCTAATCTAATCTATTTAAGGACTAAATTACAATAATAAACATATGTTCAATTTAATTAGTTTTATTGGTTCAAATAAAGCCAATAATGCAATTTTTTTGTGGTCCCCTTTATTTAGAAAAGTATCGAAATACATTTTGGTGCCGGTACCAAAATATTGGTATCGGGACAACCCTAAGTAGAACCATTTTAGCTAGTTCTTGCCCTCCAGTGATGATGCTACTTGTGTATTTGCCACCATGGAGAAGAATATAACAACATGCATTATGACAATGGTAGTAAAAGCTCTATGGTCAGCCACAAGTTGATCAATGAAAAGGTGTTTGGTGATCCATGGAGTGATGGTGAGGACTTACACTGCAGCAGGCGTTGGCCCGCTCCACCTTGGACAGGCCTCGCACTTCAGTGTTGAACACGTTCATCTTCTCCACCAAGCAGCTCAGAGCTGTTTCAGTGGCCTCGCCCACCTTCTCGTAGATGCCCTTGGACTGCAGGGAGGAAAGGAGATACCACAAAGTGGAGTTGAGGCCACAGGTGTCCAAAGTGCAGCCATTTGCAGGCCGCAGCTCATTTTTCAAACATTATAAAATTACTATAACTTAAAAAAAACTGAAATAAGTGGAATTAAAGCTGCAAGCAGCGATGGACGGGACCGACTTTGACGGCACATAAAATCCAAACCGGAGCAGTAATTAAAACTCTTTGGTCAACTTTTAATCAGAAGGGTTCAATCTCTCTCCTGTGTTAGTTTGAAGCCGAAACGACAAACGCGCTCAGAGGAGATAATGTTTGAAGAAAGGGGACCGGTTTTTACAAAAATGTTGTTTTGAAGGGGGAATAGCAAACTTCCTGTTGATTTTTGCTGGGGGTTGTCAATTTATGAAATGTAGGTCTAAGTGAGACCTACATAAAGGTTTTAGTTTCATGTCTCTCCGAACTTCCCAGTGGGAGTTACAGGCAGTTTTGTCATTTTTTTCTTCCGAGGAGCAGTTTTTTCTCGGTTTTATTCAAAAATTGCTCTAGAGCTAAATTTTGAGATTTGGGGTTAGGTTTTTTTTTTAGATTGCAATGTTTGCCAGTCCTGATGTGTGCGTTCAGTTTGGTGAGTTTTGAAGCATGTTAAGGGGGTCAAATTAAAGCTCAAAAAGGCAAAAGTGACTGATTTTACTAAAATTTAGTGTTGAAGGGGGAATAGCAAACTTCCTGTAGATTTTTGGCCGAGGAAATAAATGAATAAAATTTAAGTCTAAGTGAGACCTACATAGAGGTTTTTGTTTCATGTCTCTACGACATTCGTACTGGGAGTTAGAAAAAGTTTACTTTGTAGGGGGCGCTAGAGCGCAATTTTGAATTTTGGGGTTTGGTTTTTTTACCAAAGAGTTTTGTTCGAGTTTATTTATGTGTGCGTCAAATGTGGTGAGTTTTGAAGCATGTTAAGGGGGTCAAAGTACCGCGCAAAGCTGCGGAATAAGAAAGAATAATAATAAAACCTTACAAATTCAATAGGTCCTTATGTCCCATTGCATAAGGACTCCCTCACAATGGGCCATGCGGGCCCTAATTAAAGCTGCAAGCAGCGATGGACGGGACCGACTTTGACGGCACATAAAATCCAAACCGGAGCAGTAATTAAAACTCTTTGGTCAACTTTTAATCAGAAGGGTTCAATCTCTCTCCTGTGTTAGTTTGAAGCCGAAACGACAAACGCGCTCAGAGGAGATAATTTTTTTTAAAAGGTGACTGGTTTTTACAAAACTTTTGTTTTGAAGGGTGAATAGCAAACTTCCTGTTGATTTTTGCTGGGGGTTGTCAATTTATGAAATGTAGGTCTAAGTGAGACCTACATTGAGGTGTTTCATGTCTCTCCGAACTTCCCAGTGGGAGTTACAGGCAGTTTTGTCATTTTTTTCTTCCGAGGAGCAGTTTTTTCTCCGTTTTATTAAAAAATTGTTGTAGAGCGCAATTTTTGAATTTGGGGTTAGGTTTTTTTATTAGATCACAGTTTTTGCCAGTCCTGATGTGTGTGTTCAGTTCGGTGAGTTTTGAAGCATGTTAAGGGGGTCAAATTTTTAGTACTTTTTTGTCTTGAAGGGGGAATTGCCAACTTCCTGTTGATTTTAGCACGAGGATATACAATTATAAAATCTAGATCTAAGTCAGACCTACATAAAGGTTTTTGTTTCATGTCTCTCCGACCTTCCTAGTGGGAGTTACAGGCAGCGTAGTTTTTTCTTCTTCCTAGGGGGCGCTAGAGCGCAATTTTGAATTTTGGGGTTTGGTTTTTTTATTAAAAGGCAATTTTCGCAGGACCTGATGTGTGGGTCAAATATGGTGAGTTTTGAAGCATGTTAAGTGGGTCAAATTAGTGCTCAAAGAGGCGGCGGAAGAAGAAAGAAAGAAAGAAAGAATAATAATAAAACCTTAGAATAACAATAGGTCCTTATGTCCCATTGCATAAGGACTCCTTTTACAATGGGCCATGCGGGCCCTAATAATAATAAAACCTTAGAAAAACAATAGGTCCTTATGTCCCATTGCATATGGGCCATTGCGGGCCCTAATTAAAAGCAATGTTATGAATGATTGACCTATTTAAGGCTCCAATTACTTCACATCAAATATCTTTTAGGGAAAATATAGCATGTTTTTTCTGTGTTTTCCATATAAAACAAAAAAGGAATAAAACAAAAATAATTAAACAATAATAAAAAGTTGTAATCGACAGCTGGATCTGAAGTAAAAAAAAAATAAATAATTAAAGCTGCAAGCAGCGATGGACGGGACCGACTTTGACGGCACATAAAATCCAAACCGGAGCAGTAATTAAAACTCTTTGGTCAACTTTTAATCAGAAGGGTTCAATCTCTCTCCTGTGTTAGTTTGAAGCCGAAACGACAAACGCGCTCAGAGGAGATAATTTTTTTAAAAAGGTGACTGGTTTTTACAAAACTTTTGTTTTGAAGGGGGAATAGCAAACTTCCTGTTGATTTTTGCTGGGGGTTGTCAATTTATGAAATGTAGGTCTAAGTGAGACCTACATTGAGGTTTTTGTTTCATGTCTCTCCGACCTTCCCAGTGGGAGTTACAGGCAGTTTTGTCATTTTTTTCTTCCGAGGAGCAGTTTTTTCTCGGTTTTATTAATAAATTGCTCTAGAGCTAAATTTGGAGATTTGGGGTTAGGTTTTTTTTTAGATTGCAATGTTTGCCAGTCCTGATGTGTGCGTTCAGTTTGGTGAGTTTTGAAGCATGTTAAGGGGGTCAAATTAAAGCTCAAAAAGGCAAAAGTGACTGATTTTACTAAAATTTAGTGTTGAAGGGGGAATAGCAAACTTCCTGTAGATTATTGGCCGAGGAAATAAATTAATAAAATTTAAGTCTAAGTGAGACCTACATAGAGGTTTTTGTTTCATGTCTCTACGACATTCGTACTGGGAGTTAGAAAAAGTTTACTTTGTAGGGGGCGCTAGAGCGCAATTTTGAGTTTTGGGGTTTGGTTTCGAGTTTATTTATGTGTGCGTCAAATTTGGTGAGTTTTGAAGCATGTTAAGGGGGTCAAAGTACCGCGCAAAGCTGCGGAATAAGAAAGAATAATAATAAAACCTTACAAATTCAATAGGTCCTTATGTCCCATTGCATAAGGACTCCCTGTGGGAGTCCTTATGCAATGGGTCATGCGGGCCCTAATAATAAAACCTTACAAATTCAATAGGTCCTTATGTCCCATTGCATAAGGACTCCCTGTGGGAGTCCTTATGCAATGGGCCATGCGGGCCCTAATTAAAGCTGCAAGCAGCGATGGACGGGACCGACTTTGACGGCACATAAAATCCAAACCGGAGCAGTAATTAAAACTCTTTGGTCAACTTTTAATCAGAAGGGTTCAATCTCTCTCCTGTGCTAGTTTGAAGCCGACACGACAAACGCGCTCAGAGGAGATAATTTTTTAAAAAAGGTGACCGGTTTTTACAAAACTTTTGTTTTGAAGGGGGAATTGCAAACTTCCTGTTGATTTTAGCTGGGGGTTGTCAATACATGAAATGTAGGTCTAAGTGAGACCTACGTAGAAGTTTTTGTTTCATGTCTCTACGACATTCCTACTGGACGTTACAGGCAGTTTTGTCTGAGTTTTCTTCCTAGGAGCAGTTGTGTCTGTGTTTTCTTCCTAGGGGGCGCTAGAGCGCAATTTTGAGTTTTGGGGTTGGTTTTTTTTTTTATTAGATCGCAATTTTTGCCAGTCCTGATGTGTGTGTCCTGTTTGGTGAGTTTTGAAGCATGTTAAGGGGGTCAAATTACAGCTCAAAGAGGCAAAAGTGACTGTTTTTACTAAAATGTTGTTTAGAAGGGGGAATTGCAAACTTTCTGTAGATTTTTGCTGAAGTATGTCATACATAGAGGTTTTTGTTTTATGTCTCTACGACATTCCTACCGGAAGTTACGAGCAGTTTTGTTTGTGTTTTTTCCTAGGGGGCGCTAGAGCGCAATTTTGAGTTTTAGGGTTTGGTTTTTTGATTAGATCGCAATTTTCGCCAGTTCTGATGTGTGTGTCAAATATGGTGAGTTTTGAAGCATGTTAAGGGTGTCAAATTACAGCTGAAAGACGCGGCGGTATAATAAGAAAGAAAGAAAGAATAAAACGCACAAAATACAATAGGGTCCTCTGTCCTAAATGGACATTGCGGTCCCTAATAAAAGAGCATACAGGTGAAATGTGACGTGAAAAAGTTGCAATGTTGACTAATAAAACAAAGCTGGGACAAGCGATAGAAAATGGATGGATGTTTTATTCCTTTAAAACTGTCATTGCTTAAAAAATAATACTCAATTAAAAGCAATGTTATGAATGATTGACCTATTTAAGGCTCCAATTACTTCACATCAAATATCTTTTAGGGAAAATATAGCATGTTTTTTCTGTGTTTTCCACATAAAACAAAAAAGGAATAAAACAAAAATAATTAAACAATAATAAAAAGTTGTAATCGACAGCTGGATCTGAAGTAAAAAATAAATAAAATAATTAAAGCTGCAAGCAGCGATGGACGGGACCGACTTTGACGGCACATAAAATCCAAACCGTCACTGATGGTGGAAACTTTACACTAGACTTCAGGCAACGTGGATCCTGTGCCTCTCCTGTCTTCCTCCAGACTCTGGGACCTCGATTTCCAAAGGAAATGCAAAATTTGCATGGTTGGGTGATGGTTTGGGGTGCCATGTCATCTGCTGGTGTCGGTCCACTCTGTTTCCTGAGATCCAGGGTCAACGCAGCCGTCTACCAGCAAGTTTTAGAGCACTTCATGCTTCCTGCTGCTGACCTGCTCTATGGAGATGGAGATTTCAAGTTCCAACAGGACTTGGCGCCTGCACACAGCGCAAAATCTACCCGTGCCTGGTTTACGGACCATGGTATTTCTGTTCTAAATTGGCCCGCCAACTCCCCTGACCTTAGCCCCATAGAAAATCTGTGGGGTATTGTGAAAAGGAAGATGCAGAATGCCAGACCCAAAAACGCAGAAGAGTTGAAGGCCACTATCAGAGCAACCTGGGCTCTCATAACACCTGAGCAGTGCCAGAAACTCATCGACTCCATGCCACGCCGCATTAACGCAGTAATTGAGGCAAAAGGAGCTCCAACCAAGTATTGAGTATTGTACATGCTCATATTTTTCATTTTCATACTTTTCAGTTGGCCAACATTTCTAAAAATCCCTTTTTTGTATTAGCCTTAAGTAATATTCTAATTTTGTGACACACGGAATTTGGGATTTTCATTTGTTGCCACTTCAAATCATCAAAATTAAATGAAATAAACATTTGAATGCATCAGTCTGTGTGCAATGAATAAATATAATGTACAAGTTACACCTTTTGAATGCAATTACTGAAATAAATCAAGTTTTTCAAAATATTCTAATTTACTGGCTTTTACCTGTATATTGACGCTTACATAGGTCTGGTGATAATGTTCTCCTTTAAAGGTGGTTTTGAAAATGAAAACTATAAAAATGGCTCTGCATGCTTTGACTTTTCAGTGTGCGGTTTGGACATGACCACGGACCATGAATTGATTAACGTGGACCCCGACTTAAACAAGTTGAAAAACTTATTGAGGTGTTACCATTTAGTGGTCAGTTGTTCGGAATATGCAGTGTTTCCCACAGGACAGGCATCTATTTGTGGTGGTGTGGTCGGGGGGCGGGGGGTGGCGGCGGCAGCGGCGATGACCAAGAAGAACGCGGAGTTGGAATATAATTACAACATTTTATGTACATATTTATATACAGATTTGAACAATTAGTGATTCACTGAAATATATTTATTAATTGTGGTTCTTACAAAAAATATATCTTATAAAATATAAAAGCTAAAATGTCTCTTAAAGCTCTGCCCCTTTAATTAGTGAATACTAAATAATTTAACTTTAGCCTACTACTACAACCATATTATTTACCAGCAACATAAAGTGAAACAGAGGCAGAGGTGTCCTGCCACAGTCAGTCAACCTCCTCCTCCTCCTCCTCCTGCTGCTGAACAGGTCGCACCTGTGGTCCGCACTGTAGGCCTACCTCCTCTCCAAGTCGAGCCCTTTTCGGCCGTTGAAAATATTTTTCTATACTCATCTGTGTGAAGGAGTGAACATCCAACATTAGAATTTATTACTAACGAGCAGAAGCGCTCTATGTACAGTGCCGTCTAACCTTAAGCGGCAGCAGCTCAACACATGCAGGGTTCAACGTTAAGCTTTTTTTCTACTTGCCCGACTTCTCAAATCTACTTGCCCCAATATTTTTACTTGTCCTGCCTTGGTTTTTTTCTGGCTGTGTAGTGCTCATGGCTTATATCTTACTAAAATTCTTCCCGTTGACTATTTACAACACTACACAGTATTTATTATTATTATTATTATTATCTATAATTACATTTAAATGGCATTGCATACATGTAAAATTAAATGCTATTTCACATTATTTGACCAGTAGCAGTTACACTCATCTGAACAGGTCAGCCACCTGTTTTAAGCCCGATCACAGTTGAAATCTTGAAATGAAGGGCTTTTAATGACCAAAACATTAACCTGGACAACATTTTAACAGCTGATTTTATTCTTTTCATTGCATTCACATGCTGCAGTGGACAGTAGACAATTTAGCTTCAGTCCACGTGTGTTTATTGACAACATGGTTATAACCTGGACACGTTAGCTCGTCGGTAGGGTAACACGTGACTTTTACTACGTTCGTCTGCCCCGGCCCACGAGTCAAACAGCGGCGGTGTTAATGAAGCAGCGGATTAACGTTAAATATATGACGAGCCGTGAGCGATGCAGCTATAACATATCTACCTATAACCTATATTACCCTCGTATTTTGATCCCGTTTCGTCCGTCCGTCCGTCCCTCTTCTTCTTCTTCTTCTGGCCCACCAGGTGAATTAAGTGCTATTGGCGGAGTTACCGCCACCTACTGCACCGGAGTTGTAACTACAAGCAACATTCACAGACAGTCCCATTGCTTTTATGAGCGGTCGAGCGAGTCAAAAGCCGAAAAATCCATTTGTGGCGGACGTAATTCTTTCGTGGCGGGCCGCCACAAATAAATGAATGTGTGGGAAACACTGATATGTAATGTACTGTGCAATCTACTAATAAAAGTCTCAATCAATCAATCAAAGCCCTGATTTGGGGTGTTTAGATTTCTAACTGGTGGTGTCCTCCTCAGCTCGACTGACCTCATTGTAGTCCAGAGAGGAGTCGTTGCAAAGAGCGCAGATGGTGGCCAGCTCCACCAGTCCGTCATACTGGCCACACTTGACGTTCAGACCTTTCCTGGTACTGAGGAGAAGAGTCAAGAGTGAGATTTGCATCGTGGGGACGAGACACTTGTGTTTGTACTGCTTACACTTCTCCCTCAGGCGTGTATTTGGAGCCGGAGATGTCGAACTGACCGAGACTGACGTTCTCGTCGTCCACTTTGTCAATAATGAACATCTGCCAGGGAACGTGGGGCGCCTTAGAAAGTGTCTCAGACAAGTCGCTGCGTTGGATCCTACCTTGGTCACACACATCTGATTGGTGGTGAGGGTCCCGGTCTTGTCGGAGCAGATGACCGAGGTGCAACCTAGGGTCTCCACGGAGGGAAGGCTTCTGACGATGGCGTTCTTCTTGGCCATGCGTCGCGTTCCCAGGGCCAGGCAGGTGGTGATGACGGCGGGCAGACCTGGGAGGAAACAGGAGACACGTCACTTTCTTGGTCGCAGCTTGGCGACATCTCTGGGAAGTTTTATTTTAGGGATGTACCCATCCGGTACCGATCAGTGACCAATCAGTACCGGACGATTTTAATCAAAAAGTATGCCGTTGTCAATGAGAAACGCAACTCCCCTCTGGCTGGCACCTTATTTATTGTTAGCGGCTAAAACAAATACCGTATTTTTCGGAGTATAAGTCGCACCGGAGTATAAGTCGCACCTGCCGAAAATGCATAATAAAGAGGGAAAAAAACATATATACATATATAAATAAAAATTGCGACTTATAGTCCGAAAAATACGGTATGTTTCCATATTAGGGTTGTCTCCATACCAATATTTTGGTACCGGTACCAAAATGTATCTCGATACTTTTCTACATAAAAGGGACCACAAAAAATGTCATTATTGTCTTTATTTGAACAAAAAATGTTAGTGTACATGAAACATATGTTTATTATTGTCATTTAGTCCTTAAATAAAATAGACAACTTGTCTTTTAGTAGTAAGTAAACAAACAAAGACTCCTAATTAGTCTATGCAGTAACATATTGTGTCATTTATACACCTATTATTTTGTACACATTATGAGGGACAAACTGTAAAAATGGATTATTAATCTACTTGTTCATTTACTGTTAATATCTGCTTATTTTCTGTTTGAACATGTTCTATCTACACTTCTGTTAAAATGTAATAATCACTTATTCTTCTATTCTTTGATACTTTACATTAGTTTTGAATGATACCACACATTTAGATATCGGTCCAATACCAAGTAGTTACAGGATCATACATTGGTCATATTCAAAGTCCTCATGTGTCCAGGGACGTATTTACTGACTTTATAAATTTAATATACATTTTTAAAAAAGGGAAAAAGATTTTGTGATGATAAAAAAATATCGATGTAATCATAGTAGTATCGACTAGATCATTACAGTGGATGTCAGGTGTAGATCCACCCATGGCATTTGTTTACATTGTGACGCCGGTGAGCTATTGTATCCTCCTACGGTGTGTAGTGAAGCATGTTTAGCTATTCCTCGTCCTGCAGTGATAATGATACTTGTAAGAAACGTACATTGTTTGTCGCCATGGAGACGAGGATTAGTGATTTGGAAGTAGCTAAAACACTGCAGACTGCGGCTGGACGTTAGCCACTAGCTAGCTAGCCGTGTCACCTTTATCATTAGTTTTTACGCCAAAATGCGTCCATTCTCCCTTTTCTGTCTACACACTGTGTCTGCTTGTAAGTACTCTGTGTGTGTGCGCTGCCCAACATGCTCCTCTGCTCGTAAAACCAGCAATGTCAGGACTTGACGACGGCGTGCTTTTATGCCCGTTAAAAAAGGGGAGCCCCACCGGTACTTTTTAGAGGAGGTATAGTACCGAATATGATTCATTAGTATCGCGGTACTATACTAGTACAGGTATACCGTACAACCCTAATGCATACACAGTGTGGAGCCACTCCTGTAAGTTAATAATAATCACCTCCATTATGGAAAATAAACTACATGTCTTAGAATCTTAAGTATCATTATTAAAGTACCGTTATCACTGAAGGGCGAGAGAAAGACAGGGGCAAACATGCTAATATCTAAGCTAACACACACACCAAGACTGAAGTGTTTAGTACAGTTCCAGAAGTGCGGATGGAAGTACAGTAGAACCTCCATCTATGAACCCTCTATTTGCAAACTTTACGATATACAAACTTTTAGACTGAGCCAAAAGTGCCTCTGTGTGCGAACATTTCATTCATTTCTTTATTTTGCTTGTCGCTAGAAGCATTTGGGCGTGGCCATTTTGGCATACTTGCCAACCTTGAGACCTCCGATTTCGGGAGGTGGGGGATGGGGGGCGTGGTCGGGGTGGGGCGGGGGCGTGGTTGAGGCGTGGCTAAGAGGGGAGGAGTATATTTACAGCTAGAATTCACCAAGTCAAGTATTTCATATATATATACAGTATATATATATTAGAGATGCGCGGATAGGCAATTATTTCATCCGCAACCGCATCAGAAAGTCGTCAACCATCCGCCATCCACCCGAACTAACATTTAATCAGAACCGCATCCGCCCGCATCCGCCCGCACCCGCCCGTTGTTATATATCTAATATAGACGATGCAAGGCATTAGTGAGGTTATAAAGCTTTTGCCTGTTAAAGAAAGGAGACTGATCCAATGCAGCACAGACATTCGCGTGCCACGCTGTCACGGCCCAGACGCACACCAGCGCAATCATATGGGAGCCGCGCTGAGCGCACCTCCAAGCGCGTGTCGCTGCCGGCGACGGCCGGGTATGGTCCCGACGCTCCAGCGCCATCCATTTTCAGGGCTAGTTGATTCGGCAGGTGGGTTGTTACACACTCCTTAGCGAGTTCCGACTTCCATGGCCACCGTCCTAGCTGCTGTCTATATCAAGCAGGGTGAGCCCCACCCCTTTCGTGAGCGCACTGCGCGCGGAGTGACCCCTGTTACGCGCCCCCGGCAACGGGGGTGGCGGGCAGGTAAGCTGCGCGGGCGGAGCGCGCGAAGTGACCCCTGTTACGAGCCCCCGGCCACGGGGGTGGCGGGCAGGTAAGCTGCTTACCTGCTGCGCGTGACGCCGGCCGCGGCGAAGGCGGACGAGGCGGGGTGTCGGTGCGGTGGGCGCGGTGGTGACCCTGGACGTGCGTCGGGCCCTTCTCGCGGATCGCCTCAGCTACGGCTCCCGGTGGGGCCCTCTCCCCGGACCCCGGCGAGGCGTCCCTTCTCCGCTCCGTAAAAGTGTCCATCTCTTCTTCTTTTTTTTTCCTCTGTTGTGGCATGTGCAGCAGGTGCCTGCTCGTTTTTCGTATGTGGGTAACAACATTTAACTATGTATATATATTTACCAATTGGTTTAACTGCCACCCGCCTGAATCTATTTAAAATCTTTTTTTTTTTTTCAACCGCCCGACCCAACCCGCGGATAAAATCTAATTTTTTTTTATTTCATCCGCCCGATCCGCGGATAATCCGCGGTTGTGCCCGCAAACCGCGCATCTCTAATATATATATATATATATATATATAGCTAGAATTCACTGAAAGTGATCTATGTTTGTCTGTTGCCATCTCCTGGTGAATGTTGGCTATAGCGTACTGGGGTTACTTTTTGGTTGGCCAACGATTTACGTGGTGTTGCGCACCTGACGTCAAGTGTGTGAGTCTGTTCTGAAGTCTACAGTAAAGAGACGTACTTCATCCCCTTGCCTGTTTATTGCCTCCAACTCAATATATTACAAAAACATTACTCAATGCAGACCCTCCAGGTCCGCATGGAGCTGGAGGGGGCGTGGCCTTCAGGTCCGCCTGAATTTCGGGAGATTTTCGGGAGAAAATTTGTCCCGGGAGGTTTTCGGGAGAGGCGCTGAATTTCGGGAGTCTCCCGGAAAATCCGGGAGGGTTGGCAAGTATGCATTTTGGGGACCTAACTTCCTGTGCAGCCACCTTGGGAGAGGCGGAGCCCCCTAGGTCACACAGTCCAGTACTTGGTCGACACTTTGTACGTGTCTTTCTGGCCATTCAGCAGGTTTTGTCTATTTTACTTACTCAAAATGGGTGCAACAAACCAATCTAGGACGAAGGTGAGGTGAAGTGTCAATGACATTTAAGGAGGGAATCGCTGTGGACTTAGACTTAAGAAGGGAGAAGGAACCCACACACACTGCCCCTCCTCTTTCTGCCTGCCTTCTATGGCGTCACATTAGTGCCAAATATCCGAGCGCATAAAAACTGTTATCGCGCGTTGATTCTCCACTTCGTGCGCGCGCCCGACACCCTTTTGCGCGCACGTGGTGCCTTTTTGCGCGCGCGGTGCCTTTTTGCGCCCGCGCGGTGCCTTTTTGCGCGCGCGCGGTGCCTTTTTGCGCGCGCGCGGTGCCTTTTTGCGCGCGCGCGGTGCCTTTCTGCGCGCGCGCGACGCCTTTCTGCGCGCTCTCTGTGTACTCCTGGCATCTCTCCTCGCGCTGTCATGTTTCTTTTTGGCACTTTGGGGGCGGGTATGCTTAGACGGCCCCTCCTTTCTGATTGGCTGTGAGCATTTTTCATATGACCAATCATTCTCCAGTGTAGCAACGTTGTAGCCATCTTACATCTAGCCTCAATCATTACATTGATGTCAATGGTACATGTACTAATTAAATTACCATAACTTGCTCCATTTTCGACCAATTTACAAACGGTTTGCCTTGTTACAAATCTTATTACATGTAGATATGACATAGGATGCTGCACCTGTTGAAATGACCTCTTTCACTTTTAAAAAAAAATGACTTAATTGTGCAACATAGTTGTGTAGGGTCAGTGTTAGTCAGTTCTCTGATTATTTTAAACTGTTTCAGAATACATTATTAAAAGCTATTTTTAACATTTTAAAAACAAAATTCAAAGATTATTTCATCAATTTTATGGCTGAATCAAAAGAAATTCCATAAATTAGAAAACAAATGTTCAAGAAGAAGTGAAAATATAAAATAATGTTATGGTTGGATGTTATTGCTGGTGGACCAGTTCTGGCTGAAAGATGTGATTATGGTGTTTGTTGTCTTATTATTTATTTGGGTCACATTTTGTATTAGGGGGGCGGCATGGCGTAGTGGGTAGAGCAACCGTGCCAGAAACCTGAGGGTTGCAGGTTCGCTCCCCGCCTCTTAACATCCAAAAATCACTGCCGTTGTGTCCTTGGGCGGGACACTTCACCCTTTGCCCCCGGTGCCACTCACACCGGTGAATTGAATGATGAATAGGTGGTGGTCGGAGGGGCCGTTGGCGCAAATTGCAGCCACGCTTCCGTCAGTCTACCCCAGGGCAGCTGTGGCTATGAAAGTAGCTTACCACCACCAGGTGTGAATGAATGATGAGTTCTACATGTAAAGCGACTTTGGGTACTTAGAAAAGCGCTATATAAATCCCAGTTGTTAGTTGTTGTTATTATCCTGTATTGTGTTTATGTGGTATGAAATAACCTTCATCAGCGCGCGACACATATTGATACATATTGACGATGACCCGCCCTGCTATACTTCTGATTGGCTCTGAGCATTTTTCAGCATTTTTCGCCTGACCAATCAGAAAGAAGGGGCCGTCTAAGCATACCCGCCCCCAAAGTGCCAAAAAGAAACATGAGAGCGCGAGGAGAGATGCCAGGAGTACACAGAGAGCGCGCAGAAAGGCACCGCGCGCGCGCAAAAAGGCACCGCGCGCGCACAGAAAGGCACCGCGCGCGCAAAAAGGCACCGCGCACGCACAGAAAGGCACCACGCGCGCGCAAAAGGGTGTCGCGCGTGCGCACGAAGTGGAGAATCAGCGCGCGATAACAGTTTTTATGCGCTCGGATTTTTGGTTTATGCGCTCGGATTTTTGGCATTAATGTGACGCCATAGCCCCCCTGTGCCATAGAGCTCTCCCCTATCCTACACTCACTCTTCTGTGAAAGCTACTGGACTGCAACAATACCTGCATTGTGGAAAACTGCAACCATCATCCCAGTACCGAAAAAATCCAGACCCACAGAACTCAACCATTACTGCCCCATAGCCCTCACATCCATAATTCTGAAGTGCCTGGAGAAACTGCTGCTTCACATCATCCTTCCAGTTGTCACCCCACACCTGGACCCCCTCCAATTTGCCTACAGGGCCAGGAGGGGCACAGAGGATGCTGTGGCCTGCCTGCTGCATCTCCTCCTCCAGCATCTGGACTCCCCAGGCAACTTTGCCAGGATCCTCTTCGTGGACTTCAGCTCCGCCTTCAACTCCCTACAGAAGCATCTACTGATCCGGAAACTACACCAGCTCAACATCCCCCCTCAGCTGATCCACCTCACCCACAACTTCCTCACCGACCGATTGCAAGCAGTAAGGGTGGGCTCAAACACATCCCCGATGCTTACCATCAACACCGGGGTCCCACAGGGATGTGTGTTGAGCCCTTTCCTGTACACACTCTACACCAATGACTGCCGTAGCATCTCACCCACCACAACATACTTAAAATACTCAGATGACACAGCCATTCTCGCACTCCTCTCCAACAGTCAATCCATCCTGGACTATCATAACACAGTCAAACATTTCACAGACTCATGCACAGCCAGTTATCTGGAAATCAATGTCAATAAAACAAAAGAAATATGGTTCAACCCCCCCTCACCTCAGAACCCCATCATCATAAACACACAAACAGTTAAAACAGTTGACACTTTTAAATACCTGGGCATAACCTTGGACAATAAACTCACCTTTGATCAACACACCACGGACATTCAAAAAAGAAGTCAACAAAGACTGTCAGCCATCCGGAAACTTAAAGGACTATACGTTGCACCTCATCTCCTGTTATTACTTTACCAAAGCATTGTTCAACCCATCCTTCTGTACTGTTCCACATGTTTTTTCACTATGCTTTCTGTAACCAACCGGACCAAACTCACACGCATTACAAACATAGCAGCTAAAATCATCGGCCTACCCACACCCAACATTTCAGACATATACCACAGGTCCATCACCCGACTGGCAAAAACAATAGTCCAGGATATCACTCACCCACTACACCAATATATCATCCCACTACCATCAGGGCGCAGGTACAGAACAATCAAATTCCGGAGGGCCCGCCTCAGGAAAAGCCTGATCCCTGCAGCTATATCCGCCCTTAACAGCAGGCCCGGCCGACCTGTCTGACAAGCCTGTAAATGTGTGTTAGTCATGTATGATGTCTTTTTGTTATTTTTTTGTGTGATGTGTAATGTCTATTGTTTAAATGTACGGCAGTGACAATGAATTTCCCCAAGGGGACCAATAAATCTAATCTAATCTAATCTTCTCTGCCCTTCTCCGCCTTGTGTCTCTGTCGTGGTCGCTGACAGCAAGGTAAAAATGACTTTACTTTTAAACTTTTTTTTATTATTGTCGCAACATGGTTGTTAACGACTTTGAGAGCACCAAAGGGATCGTTTCATGTACATGCATTGACAGTTCAGCTTGCTGTTGTTGTTGTGTTATGTAGAAAGTAAAAAAAACTGTTATTTGTAGCAATAAACCCTCCTGGAAGTGAAATAAATGACATTAAAGCAGCTTGTTTTCCCACAAAGTCAACAGATGACAGCATAACCTTGTCCAGTACCGAGTTAGAACGCTGACGTCACATAAAAGTGAGGCCACCTTCTAGTATTTAATAGGTCAGCAGTTAAGGTATCATATGCACAAGCTGCTGGAGGTCAATTTGAGTTATGCTAATCTTCATGGGCAACAAGAGAGAATTCCACGGGCTTACCTTCAGGGATGGCGGCCACAGCCAGAGCCACCGCAATCTTGAAATAGTAAATAGCACCGCGGAACCAGGAGCCTCCGTGGACCGGGTCGTTGAAATGGCCGATGTTGATGATCCAGACGGCCACGCAGATGAGGGAGATGACCTGGAGAGGACAGAGAAATGTCAGCCATTTTGCCTTCACACACACACACGTCCGACTTCACCTTGGACAGCTGCTCCCCAAACTCGTCCAGTTTCTGCTGCAGGGGAGTCTTCTCCTGCTCGGTGGCGGCCATCTGGTCGCGGATCTTGCCGATCTCGGTGGAGACGCCCGTTGCCACGGCGATGCCGGTGGCCTTTCCGGCAGCGATGTTGGTGCCCTGAAAAGCGAATTATGCCCCAAAGTCGTCAACTGTTGTTTGAGTTCAACATGTTTTTTCTTGTCTCAGCGATGCTAATTGTAGTGGCTAGGTTTGGTACTGGTACCAAAATGTATTTCGATACTTTTCTAAATAAAGGGGACCACAAAAAAATGTCATTATTAGCTTTATTTGAACAAAAAATCTTATGGTCCATGAAACATGTTTATTATTGTAATTTAGTCCTTAGACCTTGGAGTCCACATCTCTAATGACTTCTCCTGGACAGTCAACACCACATCAATCATCAAGAAGGCTCAGCAGCGGCTACACTTCCTTAAGAGTCCTCGGGAAGTACAACCTGAAGCCTGACCTGCTGCTGACCTTCTACCGCTCGTCCATCGAGAGCCTGCTGACCTACTGTATTACGGTATGGTACGGCAGCTGCACTGCAGCAGACAGGGAGAGGCTGCAAAGAGTGGTCAGAAGATCATCGGCCGCCCTCTCCCATCTCTGACGGACATCTACACCTCCCGCTGCCTCAACAGAGCCAGTGCCATCATCAAGGACAGCACCCACCCTGGCTCTGACCTGTTCCACCTGCTGCCCTCTGGGAAGCGCTACAGGTGCATTAAAACCAAAACAAACAGGCTAAAGAACAGCTTCTTCCCCAGGGCCATAACCATCCTGAACGGACTGCCCCATTGTCCCTCATAACTGCCTTCTCTTCGGTGCAATAACCCATTCCACCAACCACCCTGTTTTTGTTTTGTTTTTTCACGTATATATTCACGTCACACCATATTCATTGCACTTCTACATTTTTTAAATTTTTATATATATGCACATTGTTTTTCTAGCATGCACACATCGCACTGTATGGAATGGCCTCAATCTGGTTACCTTGCGTAATGACAATAAAGCTGATTCTGATTCTGATTAAATAAAATAGTGAACATACTAGACAACTTGAATTGAATTGAATTGAATTGTATTTATATAGCACTTTTCTCTAGTGACTCAAAGCGCTCTACATAGTGAAACCCAATATCTAAGTGACATTTAAACCAGTGTGGGTGGCACTGGGAGCAGGTGGGTAACGTGTCTTGCCCAAGGACACAACGGCAGTGGCTAGGATGGCGGAAGCGGGAATCGAACCTGGAACCCTCAAGTTTCTGACACGGCCGCTCTACCAACTGAGCTATGCCCCCTCCCCCACAACTTGTCTTTTAGTAGTAAGTAAACAAACAAAGACTCCTAATTAGTCTGCAGTAACATATTGTGTCATTTATACACCTATTATTTTGTACACATTATGAGGGACAAACTGTAATCCCACCAACACGTCTTCCTATGAGGAAGCAGTGCCTGGGGAGTCTGTGGTGGGCTCTCCTATTTCTGGGGCTGAGGTTGCTGAGGTAGTTAAAAAGCTCCTCGGTGGCAAGGCCCCGGGGGTAGATGAGATCCGCCCGGAGTTCCTTAAGGCTCTGGATGCTGTGGGGCTGTCTTGGTTGACAAGACTCTGCAGCATCGCGTGGACATCGGGGGCGGTACCTCTGGATTGGCAGACCGGGGTGGTGGTTCCTCTCTTTAAGAAGGGGAACCGGAGGGTGTGTTCTAACTATCGTGGGATCACACTCCTCAGCCTTCCCGGTAAGGTCTATTCAGGTGTACTGGAGAGGAGGCTACGCCGGATAGTCGAACCTCGGATTCAGGAGGAACAGTGTGGTTTTCGTCCTGGTCGTGGAACTGTGGACCAGCTCTATACTCTCGGCAGGGTCCTTGAGGGTGCATGGGAGTTTGCCCAACCAGTCTACATGTGCTTTGTGGACTTGGAGAAGGCATTCGACCGTGTCCCTCGGGAAGTCCTGTGGGGAGTGCTCAGAGAGTATGGGGTATCGGACTGTCTGATTGTGGCAGTCCGCTCCCTGTATGATCAGTGCCAGAGATTGGTCCGCATTGCCGGCAGTAAGTCGGACACGTTTCCAGTGAGGGTTGGACTCCGCCAAGGCTGCCCTTTGTCACCGATTCTGTTCATAACTTTTATGGACAGAATTTCTAGGCGCAGTCAAGGCGTTGAGGGGATCTGGTTTGGTGGCTGCAGGATTAGGTCTCTGCTTTTTGCAGATGATTTGGTCCTGATGGCTTCATCTGGCCAGGATCTTCAGCTCTCACTGGATCGGTTCACAGCTGAGTGTGAAGCGACTGGGATGAGAATCAGCACCTCCAAGTCCGAGTCCATGGTTCTCGCCCGGAAAAGGGTGGAGTGCCATCTCCGGGTTGGGGAGGAGATCTTGCCCCAAGTGGAGGAGTTCAAGTACCTCGGAGTCTTGTTCACGAGTGAGGGAAGAGTGGATCGTGAGATCGACAGGCGGATCGGTGCGGCATCTTCAGTAATGCGGACGCTGTATCGATCCGTTGTGGTGAAGAAGGAGTTGAGCCGGAAGGCAAAGCTCTCAATTTACCGGTCAATCTACGTTCCCATCCTCACCTATGGTCATGAGCTTTGGGTTATGACCGAAAGGACAAGATCACGGGTACAAGCGGCCGAAATGAGTTTCCTCCGCCGGGTGGCGGGGCTCTCCCTTAGAGATAGGGTGAGAAGCTCTGTCATCCGGGAGGAGCTCAAAGTAAAGCCGCTGCTCCTCCACATGGAGAGGAGCCAGATGAGGTGGTTCGGGCATCTGGTCAGGATGCCACCCGAACGCCTCCCTAGGGAGGTGTTTAGGGCACGTCCCACCGGTAGGAGGCCGCGGGGAAGACCCAGGACACGTTGGGAAGACTATGTCTCCCGGCTGGCCTGGGAACGCCTCGGGGTCCCACAGGAAGAGCTGGACGAAGTGGCTGGGGAGAGGGAAGTCTGGGCTTCCCTGCTTAGGCTGCTGCCCCCGCGACCCGACCTCGGATAAGCGGAAGAAGATGGATGGATGGATGGAAACTGTAAAAATTGATTATTAATCCACTTGTTCATTTACTGTTAATATCTGCTTATGTTCTGTTTTAACATGTTCTATCTACACTTCTGTTGAAATGTAATAACCACTTATTCTTCTCTTCTTTGATACTTGACATTAGTTTTGGATGATACCACACATTTAGGAATGGGTCTGATACCAAGTAGTTACAGGATCATACATTGGTCATATTCAAAGTCTCCGGACTATAAGCCACAGATGTATAGGTTGTGAAATAAGTTATTTACACAGAAATATTTTATGTTTACTTACATACCTTAATTGTCTGTAACACGGCAGTAAAACAGCAAATCAAACAAAACAGAAGTCATCTTCATGGACCCACTAGCTTCACAAGCTAGCTCTCCAGTCAGCTAAACAGACTCAAAAACTCCACGGTGACGCTATGGACGATTACAAGACGGAACGGCACTTGTACTTCCGGCTCAAAAAAACAGCAGGAAACACCTGTAGGCATTTACCTGGCTGTCCAAAAGGTGGCACCATAACACACGTTTAATTAAAACTGTTTGCTTTCTGGTCGTCAGCGAGGAAGAATCGGTATAGCTCGGTTGGTAGAGCGTCCGTGCCAGCAACTTGAGGGTTCCAGGTTCGATTCCCGCTTCCGCCATCCTAGTCACTGCCGTTGTGTCCTTGGGCAAGACACTTTACCCACCTGCTCCCAGTGCCACCCACACTGGTTTAAATGTCACTTAGATATTGGGTTTCACTATGTAAAGCGCTTTGAGTCACTAGAGAAAAACGCTATATAAATATAATTCACTGAAATATATCCTGAAAATATGCAAACAAAACTGTGTTTAGATAATTGATACTTCAAACTTGCATAAATAAATCTTAAGGAATATAACATAACTTGGCTTCTGAGAGCTTCAAAATGTAATGAATAAAATGCTAAAGTTGTTGATAAACAAGCAATTATTTTAATAATTAAATATGGTCATTTTAAATGAATTATTATGATAATTTAAAATTAATTATTTCAAATATGTTTATTTTAATGTATAATTCTAACGCCTGGATGTAATAAGGAGTCAGAAAAAATACAAATAAAAATACAATTAATTTTGATGTTTTTAGCAAAATATAGTAAAAATGTATTTAGTTTTTCTTTTTTTTTAAATTAATAAATATATTTATTTTTAGGTAAGATAAACATAATAATACAATTTATCTCTAGTCTGGATGATTTAGTTCTTGTCACCCTGTTGTCCTCCCGTCATGAAAAAAGGCTGTCCTCACTCAGGTCCAGAGGTGGGTAGAGTAGCCAGAAATTGTACTCAAGTAAGAGTACTGTTACTTTAAAGATTTATTACTCAAGTAAAAGTAAGGAGTAGTCACCCAAATATTTACTTGAGTAAAAGTAAAAAGTATGTTGTGAAAAAACTACTCAAGTACTGAGTAACTGATGAGTAACATATACACACACACATATATATATATATAAATATATATATATATATATACACACACACACATATATATACACACATATATATATATATATACACACACACACACACACACACATATATATATATATATATATATATATATATATATATATATATATATATATATATACACACATATATATATACACATATATATATATACATACATTGATATATACAGTATATAATTTATATTTATTTATTTTGCCGTTTTTCTTTACATGTTAAAGGTGTTTTAATGAATATACATGCATGTTTAACACATATAGATTCCTTTCTTTCATGAAGACAATAATATAAGTTGGTGTATTACCTGATTCTGATGACTTGCGTTGATTGTAATCAGACAGTAGTGATGATAACGTCCACGTTTTCAAATGGAGGAGAAGAAAAGTTCCTCCTTTTTGTCTAATACCGCCTGAAAGTGGTTGGTTTTTGGATTCTTATTTGTCCAGCTTCCATATTCGTTTTTATACACTTTACAAGAAATACATTGGCGGCAAACTCCGTAGCTTGCTAGTTTGTTTGCACTGGCTTTCGGAGACTCTTATTTTGAAAGCGCAGGCGCGATGGAGCGGCACTTTTATTGTGAAGACAGGAACTGTGCAGTCAGTCTTTAGGCTTTTGACGGGGTGTACGGTTGAAATAAAAAATGCTCTTTTTTCCTTCACACTTTTGATTGATTGATTGAAACTTTTATTAGTAGATTGCACAGTACAGTACATATTCCGTACAATTGACCACTAAATGGTAACACCCGAATACGTTTTTCAACTTGTTTAAGTCAGGTCATGTGACCGCCTGGCTCTGTTTGATTGGTCCAACGTCACCAGTGACTGCATCTGATTGGTGGAACGGAGTGAACGTCACCAGTGACTGTATTTGTTGAAACGCAGGCACTATGAAGGTCTGTCTGACAGACCAAAACAAACAAAGCGAGCATTAACAGATCGATAAAAATTAGTAGCGAGTAGCGAGCTGAATGTAGATAAAAGTAGCGGAGTAAAAGTAGCGTTTCTTCTCTATAAATATACTCAAGTAAAAGTAAAAGTATGTTGCATTAAAACTACTCTTAGAAGTACAATTTATCCCAAAAGTTACTCAAGTAGATGTAACGGAGTAAATGTAGCGCGTTACTACCCACCTCTGCTCAGGTCCGCATGGAGCTGGAGGGGGCGTGGCCTCCAGCTCCGGCTGAAAATCGGGAGAATTTCGGGAGAATATTTGTCCCGGGAGGTTTTCGGGAGAGGCGCTGAATTTCGGGAGTCTCCCGGAAAATTCGGGAGGGTTGGCAAGTATGGTTTAGCGTGTCCCTCCCGCTTCACGACCACTTCTTGTTTTGTGAGCTTACCAGACCGTGAGCGCCTTTGTTCAAGCAACCAACCAAGCTTTATTCTTTCCGGTTTCCTCAGACCACAAATATATATTTATCAAACGTTTTATCGAATGCATTTTATATTGATATCGATTACACGTGTATTGCAATATATATGGATACGGTCTGTGTAACATGTATATGGTCTGGTATTCTTATTTAAGACATAGTGCCCTATTTTGTAATATAACAAATTGTTCAGTAATTCATATTTTTTTGTGCAAAATACAAAACATGCACTTACAAACCTTCCTGATACAACCAGTCTTAAAGATGGGTACCTTTCAATGTTCTGTACTTCTATGTGTGTTCATCAATGTAGACCAGGGGTGCTCACACTTTTTCTGCAGGCGAGCTACTTTTCAATTGATCAAGTCGTGGGGATCTACCTCATTCATATATATCATTTATATTTACTTATTTATGAAATATGTTTTTGTTAACAAGTTAAAGGTGTTTAATGATAATGCAAGCATGTTTAACACATATAGTTAATATTGTTAATACATTAAAGGTGTTTAATGATAATGCAAGTCCACATAGTTAATATTGTTAATAAATTAAAGGTGTTTAATGATAATACAAGAATGTTTAATACATATAGTTAATATTGTTAATAAATTAAAGGTGTTTAATGATAATACAAGTATGTTTAATACATATAATTAATATTGTTAACAAGTTAAAGGTGTTTAAAGATAATGCAAGCATGTTTAACACATATAGTTAATATTGTTAATAAGTTAAAGGTGTTTAAAGATAATACAAGCATGTTTAACACACATAGTTAATATTGTTAACAAGTTAAAGGTGTTTAATGATAATACAAGCATGTTTAACACATATTGTTAATATTGTTAATAAGTTAAAGGTGTTTAATGATAATACAAGCATGTTTAATACATATAGTTAATATTGTTAATAAGTTAAAGGTGTTTAAAGATAATGCAAGCATGTTTAACACATATAGTTAATATTGTTAACAAGTTAAGGTGTTTAAAGATAATACAAGCATGTTTAACACATATAGATTCCTTTCTTTCATGAAGACAAGAATATAAGTTGGTGTATTACCTGATTCTGATGACTTGCATTGATTGGAATCAGACAGTGGTGCTAAAAACGTCCGCATTTTCGAATGGAGGAGAAAAAAAGTCCTCCTTTCTGTCTAATACCACATGAAAGTGGTTGGTTTTTGGCATCTTATTTGTCCAGCTTCCGTACTCCTTTGTATACACTTTACAAGAAATACATTGTCGGCAAACTCCGTAGCTTGCTAGCTTGTGCACGCCACCTTTCTGAGACTCTTATTTTGTTAGCACAGGCAGGATGAAGCAGCGCTTTTATTGTGCAACTGTGCAGTCGGTCTTTGGAGTTTTGACGACAGGTACGGCGCCAGAGTCTGTTGAAATAAAAAGTGTTTCTCGCCTTCCAGTCGGTAATTTTAATGAGCTGGCAGCAGCCAGCGTCATCTCAGAAGACCCTCGGGTGCTGTGAATGTCAATCAAGTGACGAAAGTGACGTCATAGTGAAGATTTATGATCGCTCATTTTTAGGACTATTTTTTTAATGCCTGGCTGGTGATCGACTGACACACCCTCCGAGATCGACCGGTAGCTCGCGATCGACGTAATGAGCACCCCTGATGTAGAATGTTAATTTGCTTCATAATAAAATATTTGTATTTATTTAACATTTACCTTTTAACATTTAGCTGATTCGACTGTGCTCTCCAGTTATTTAATCTTCTTTTCTTATACTTTTAAGTAGGGCTGGGAGATAAAACGATACCAATATATATCGCAATAGACATGCAATCCATATCAATAAAACATTTTTATTTTCTTCTAGCGCAAGTATGGAAGCAAGGTTGGTTGCATGAACAACAGCACTCAAAATTGTGGCTCAAAGAGGAAAAAGTCACTTTTTTTGGATGTTTTCAAAAAGGACCGTAGTCAGACCAATGTGGTCTGTAAATGATGCAAGGCAAGAGCGCTAACACCACACCACCTGAGCCGTGCTCACCCTTTAGAGCACAGCTGTAACTTCCTGCCACTAACATGCAGAAAATAGTTCTTCTCTGGTGTCTCTATGTTTACATTTTCACACTATTTTCCAACACTTTATGAAGCATTTTGTCAGAATAATTGTATCTAAGTTATCACAAAACTTTGTGTTGCCATGGGTTCCTGGCGAGAGGACAAAAGCTGTCTTTGATCCTATCAAGCAAAAGGCTTGTAAAACACCACTGTGTAGGATGGGAAGCAACATGAAGGTGTTCTGTTTCTTTGATGTATTGTAATCCACAGAAAGATTTTGTCTTGACCAGAGATCTACAAAGCGAAGAGGAAGCCGGACCTGGCTCCCCTCCAGGGATCTCTTCTTTGAACTGTTTTAAGAACTTTTCTGTGAACTGTTTACGACCTTTTCTTTGAACCGATTTTTAACCAAAGGCATGGCTGTTTACGACCCCCGTCCCTTAGAAACAGCTGTTGCCATGTAATCAGGGAATGTCCAAATAAAAGAGGAGGCGTACAATCTTTCGTCAGAGCGTGGTGGAACTGTACAGAGAGTACAGTCCAGACGTTTCTCCTCATTGAGCCAAATTTAATTCTGTCTCTGTTTGATTCCTTGCTTCTTGTCTTGTTTAACAGACGTCATCAGTGTTTGAACCTGACTAATTTCTTACATATTCCTTATTTTTAAGAGATTATTGTTAAGTGTTCAATGTGATTTGACTATTTTGTTGACGTTGGAGTGTTTTCCATGCTTGTGTTGACATGTCCTTTCTGCCTTGATAGTTGAGGCATTATAATTACGGGAAAGTTACATTTCAAATTAAATATATTTTCAGCTGGCCTTTATTTTCCATAGGTCATAAAAAATATCAATAATTATCAATATAGCCTGATATAAAACACTTATATCGTAATACACTTTTCAGCGCTATGTCCATCAACAACGATTCTGTTCATCAACCAACCTTGCTTTGCAACTTCCGCTTTCTTCCCACAAAGATGGGGGAAAAAAAGTAATGTTTTATTGAATGCATTTTTTTATTGCTATCCATTACGTGTCTACCGTGGTATGTGATGATATCATCACATCGCCCAGCCCTAGTTTCTACTCTGGTTAATCTGGTTGGCCTGCAAGTCCCATGTACGACACCTGAGAGTGACTCACAGAGAACAGCATGTTCTTCTTGTCCTGGTTGACAGCTCGGGGGTCCGGGACGGCGTCGGTGTGCTTGATGACACTGACCGACTCACCTGGGGGACACAGAGTGAGTGGACGCCAGCAGCAGCAGCGAGGTGTGCCGTGTGTGACCACACCTACCGGTGAGAATGGACTGGTCCACGCGCAGAGTTGTCGACTTGATGGAGATGATCCTGATATCTGCTGGTACTTTGTCGCCGACTACAGAGGGAAACACAACTCTCTGATTATGTTATCAGCCTCTTCTGTCCTGGCTTACTTTATATGAGGGTTTTAACACCTGAGAGGGGAGTTGTTTAACGCATAAAAAACAAGGTCCGTGTTACAAAATGAGCAAGGTCGTCAACAAGATCAGGGTAGAATGTTCTTCCACTTGACATGTTAGGAAACACCAGTGATGACGTAACCACTAGTGTCCACAAATTACTTTGTCTGAGACAAATGTTTTTCTCCATATTAGTGTTGTCCCGATACCAATATACAGGTAAAAGCCAGTAAATTAGAATATTTTGAAAAACTTGATTTATTTCAGTAATTGCATTCAAAAGGTGTAACTTGTACATTATATTTATTCATTGCACACAGACTGATGCATTCAAATGTTTATTTCATTTAATTTTGATGATTTGAAGTGGCAACAAATGAAAATCCAAAATTCCGTGTGTCACAAAATTAGAATATTACTTAAGGCTAATACAAAAAAGGGATTTTTAGAAATGTTGGCCAACTGAAAAGTATGAAAATGACAAATATGAGCATGTACAATACTCAATACTTGGTTGGAGCTCCTTTTGCCTCAATTACTGCGTTAATGCGGCGTGGCATGGAGTCGATGAGTTTCTGGCACTGCTCAGGTGTTATGAGAGCCCAGGTTGCTCTGATAGTGGCCTTCAACTCTTCTGCGTTTTTGGGTCTGGCATTCTGCATCTTCCTTTTCACAATACCCCACAGATTTTCTATGGGGCTATGGTCAGGGGAGTTGGCGGGCCAATTTAGAACAGAAATACCATGGTCCGTAAACCAGGCACGGGTAGATTTTGCGCTGTGTGCAGGCGCCAAGTCCTGTTGGAACTTGAAATCTCCATCTCCATAGAGCAGGTCAGCATCAGGAAGCATGAAGTGCTCTAAAACTTGCTGGTAGACGGCTGCGTTGACCCTGGATCTCAGGAAACAGAGTGGACCGACACCAGCAGATGACATGGCACCCCAAACCATCACTGATGGTGGAAACTTTACACTAGACTTCAGGCAACGTGGATCCTGTGCCTCTCCTGTCTTCCTCCAGACTCTGGGACGTCGATTTCCAAAGGAAATGCAAAATTTGCATGGTTGGGTGATGGTTTGGGGTGCCATGTCATCTGCTGGTGTCGGTCCACTCTGTTTCCTGAGATCCAGGGTCAACGCAGCCGTCTACCAGCAAGTTTTAGAGCACTTCATGCTTCCTGCTGCTGACCTGCTCTATGGAGATGGAGATTTCAAGTTCCAACAGGACTTGGCGCCTGCACACAGCGCAAAATCTACCCGTGCCTGGTTTACGGACCATGGTATTTCTGTTCTAAATTGGCCCGCCAACTCCCCTGACCTTAGCCCCATAGAAAATCTGTGGGGTATTGTGAAAAGGAAGATGCAGAATGCCACACCCTAAAACGCAGAAGAGTTGAAGGCCACTATCAGAGCAACCTGGGCTCTCATAACACCTGAGCAGTGCCAGAAACTCATCGACTCCATCCCACGCCGCATTAACGCAGTAATTGAGGCAAAAGGAGCTCCAACCAAGTATTGAGTATTGTACATGCTCATATTTTTCATTTTCATACTTTTCAGTTGGCCAACATTTCTAGAAAATCCCTTTTTTGTATTAGCCTTAAGTAATATTCTAATTTTGTGACACACGGAATTTTGGATTTTCATTTGTTGCCACTTCAAATCATCAAAATTAAATGAAATAAACATTTGAATGCATCAGTCTGTGTGCAATGAATAAATATAATGTACAAGTTACACCTTTTGAATGCAATTACTGAAATAAATCAAGTTTTTCAAAATATTCTAATTTACTGGCTTTTACCTGTATTTCGATACTTTTCTAAATAAAGGGGACCACAAAATATGGCATCATTGGCTTATTTGAACAAAACATTCTTAGAGTACATGAAACATATGTTTATTATTGTAATTTAGTCCTTACATAAAATAGTGAACATACAAGACAACTTGTCTTTTAGTAGTAAGTAAACAAACAAAGACTCCTAATTAGTCTGCTGACGTATGCAGTAACATATTGTGTCATTTATACACCTATTATTTTGTACACATTATGAGGGACAAACTGTAAAAAAATTGATTATTAATCCACTTGTTCATTTACTGTTAATATCTGCTTATTTTCTGTTTGAACATGTTCTATCTACACTTCTGTTAAAATGTAATAATCACTTATTCTTCTCTTCTTTGATACTTAACATTAGTTTTGGATGATTACACACATTTAGGCATCGATCCGATACCAAGTAGTTACAGGATCATACATTGGGCATTCTAAGTCCTCATGTGTCCAGGGACGTACTTCCTGAGTTCATAAACAGCATTTCTTAAAAAGGAAAAAAGATTTTGTGACGATAAAAATATCAATGTAATCATAGTAGTATCAACAAGATACGCTATTGTACTTGGTATCATTACAGTGGATGTCAGGTGTAGATCCACCCATGGCATTTGTTTACATTGTGACGCCGGTGAGCTATTGTATCCTCCTACGATGTGTAGTGAAGCCTGTTTAGCTATTCCTCGTCCTGCAGTGATAATGATACTTGTAAAAAAACGTACTTTATTTGTCGCCATGGAGACGAGGATTAGTGATTTAGAAGTAGCTAAAACACTGTAGATGGACGTTAGCCGCTAGCTATGTCTTAAAGCACCTCTTCCTGAGGGTGTTTCAGTGTTATAACTTCACTTTTATCTTTACTTCCATCCATCCATTTTCTACCGCTTGTCCCTTTCGAGGTCGCGGGGGGTGCTGGAGCCTATCTCAGCTGCATTTGGGCGGAAGGCGGGGTACACCCTGGACAAGTTGCCACCTCATCGCAGAGCCAACACAGATAGACAGAACCGGTACTTTTCAAACAAAGCATAGTACCATTTTTGACTCACTAGTACCGCGATACTATACTAGTACTGAAGAATCCCAAAGAACAGATTGTGAGGACCTTACCAGACACCTCCACCACGTCACCAGGGACTATCTCCCTGGCCTTGATCCTCTGCACGCTCTTCCGGTCCGACCGGTACACTTTGCCCATCTCCGGCTCATACTCCTTCAGGGCCTCGATGGCGCTCTCTGCGTTGCGCTCCTAAGAAGGAAGAAGGAAGTGATCACTGATCAGCCAATCAGGTGACACTATCAAGTTTGCTCAAGTCTTCGCATGGAGTGAGAAGTGAAAGTCCAAAATGAAGAAATTGTGGATCAAAGAGGAAAAGTCACTTTTTTTGGGATGTTTTTAAAAAGGGACCGTAGTCAGACCAATGTGGTCTGTAAATGATGCAAGGCAAGAGCGCTAACGTCACACCGCTCACCCTTTAGAGCACAGCTGATTTTTTTTAATTCAACATTTACCGTATTTTCCGCACCATAAGGCGCCCTGGGTTATAAGCCGCGCCTTCAATGAACGGCATATTTCAAAACTTTGTCCACCTATAAGCCGCCCCGTGTTATAAGCCGCATCTAACTGCGCTAAAGGAATGTCAAAAAAACAGTCAGATAGGTCAGTCAAACTTTAATAATATATTAAAACCAGCGTGATGTGGGCGTGCATGGAGTCGTATATCAACATGGACGGAGCTGCGTGAAAAAAGCCACCCGGCCTCTTCGCGTAAACTTACCTTAACCACTCGCTCATCTTTTCTTCATCCATCCATCCCTTCGAGTTAGCTTTTATGATGACGCCGGCTGGAAAGGTCTCTTTTGGCAAGGTCTTCCTTTTGAATATCACCATGGGTGGAAGTTTCTGGCCATTAGCATGGCAAGCTAGAACCACAGTGAAGGATGACTTCTCATTCCCTGTGGTGCGAATATTCACCGTACGTGCTCCCGTTGTATCCACAGTGCGGTTCACAGGAATATCAAAAGTCAGTGGAACCTCGTCCATGTTGATAATGTTCTCTGGCCGGATCTTTTTTTCAGCTATCTTGTTTTTACAATATGCACGGAAAGTAGCCAGCTTTTCTTGAAAGTCTTTAGGCAGTTGCTGTGAAATAGTAGTCCGTGTGCGGATGGAGAGATTGCGTCTTTTCATGAACCTGGAAACCTGTCGCTTAGCCATTTTGTGGTCTTTACAGATGTAAACACACAAAGGAAATGAAACGTAATATCCGCGCGCTTCTTCTTCTTCTTCTACGCGGGCGGGTGGTTGCTTACAGTAGAAGAAGAAGCGCTTCCTGTTCTATGGGGGGCGGGTGCTTACCTTGGCGGTTGCTTGCGTAGAAGAAGAAGCGCTTCCTGTTCTACCGGGAAAAAAGATGGCGGCTGTTTACCGAAGTTGCGAGACCGAAACTTTATGAAAATGAATCTTAATATTTATCCATATATAAAGCGCACCGGGTTATAAGGCGCACTGTCAGCTTTTGAGAAAATTTGTGGTTTTTAGGTGCGCCTTATAGTGCGGAAAATACGGTACCAGTAAGCTGATTTAACTGTACTATCCAGTTATTATATCTTGTTTTCTAATACTTTTAAGTAGGGATTGGGGATTAAACGATACCAATATACTGTATATCGCGATAGACATGCAATCAATATCAATGAAAAATGCGTTTGATAAGTTTAGTTTTCTTCCAGCGTGAGTATGGAAGCAAATTGTGGACAAAAGAGGAAAAGTCACTTTTTTGGATATTTTCAAAAGGGACCGTAGTCAGACCAATGTGATCTGTAAATGATGCGAGGCAAGAGCGCTAACGCCACACCACTTTAGCCGCGCCCACCCTTTAGAGCACAGCTGTAACTTCCTGCCACCAAACCTGCAGAAAATAGTTCTCAGGTTTCTCTGTTTACATTTTCACACTATTTTCTTACACTTTATGAAGCATTCCTTACATATTCCTTATTTTTAAGAGATTATTAATAAGTGTTCAATGTGATTTGACTATTTTGTTTACTTTGAGTGTTTTCCATGTTTGTGTTGACATTTCCTTTCTGCCTTGATAGCTGAGGCATTATAATCAAATCAAATCTATTTTTACCCTGCTCCTTATTTCTAAAAGGTCATTAAAATATCACTAATTATTGCTATGGAGCGATACGGGTTGTACGGTATACCAGTACTAGTATAGTATCGCGGTACTAATGAATCAAAAACGGTACTATACTCTGTTTGAAAAGTACCGGTTCGCCATATTTTTAGATTTTTTTTACAGGCATGACGGCGCGTGGTCACGTGGTGACATTGCTGGTGCTACGAGCAGAGGAGCATGTTGGGCAGCGCACACACACAGAGTACTTACAAGCAGACACAGTGTGTAGACAGAAAAGGGAGAATGCCGCATTTTGGTGTAAAAAGTCAAGATAAAGGTGAAGTTATAACACTGAAACACCCTCAGGAAGAGCTGCTTTAACACATGGCTAGCTAGCTAGCGGCTAACGTCCATCCACAGTGTTTTAGCTACTTCTAAATCACGAATCCTCGCCTCCATGGCGAAAAATAAAGTGAGTTTCTTACAAGTATCATTATCACTGGAGGACGAGGAATATCTAAACATGCTTCACTACACACCGTAGGAGGATACAATAGCTCACCGCCGTCACAATGTAAACAAATGCCATGGGTGGATCTACACCTGACATCCACTGTAATGATACCAAGTACAGGAGCGTATCTAGTCAATACTACTATGATTACATCGATATTTTTTATCGCCACAAAATCTTTTTTCTTTTAAATTCATATTATGTTTATAAAGTCAGTAAATACGACCCTGGACACATGAGGACTGTAACTACTTGGTATCGGATCGATACCTAAAATGTGTGGTATCATCCAAAACTAATGTAAAGTATCAAAGAAGAAAAGAATAAGTGATTATTACATTTTATCAGAAGTGTAGATAGAACATGTTCAAACAGAAAATAAGCAGATATTAACAGTAAATGAACAAGTAGATTAATAATCAATTTTTACAGTTTGTCCCTCATAATGTGTACAAAATAATAGGTGTATAAATGACACAATATGTTACTGCATACGTCAGCAGACTAATTATTATTAATCAGGCAAGTAGTCATCACTATCAGACACGTAGTCATCACTATCAGACATGTAGTCATCACTATCAGACAAGTCAATATCAGACAAGTAGTCGTCAGTATCAGACACGTAGTCATCACATCAATATCAGACAAGTAGTCGTCAGTATCAGACATGAAGTCATCAATATCAGGCAAGTAGTCATCACTATCAGACAAGTAGTCATCACTATCAGACAAGTAGTCAGCACTATCAGACAAGTCAATATGAGACACGTAGTCGTCCGTATCAGACACATGGTCATCTCATCAATATCAGACAAGTAGTCGTCAGTATCAGACAAGTAGTTGTCAGTATCAGACATGAAGTCATCAATATCAGGCAAGTAGTCATCACTATCAGACAAGTAGTCATCACTATCAGACATGTAGTCAGCACTATCAGACAAGTCAATATGAGACACGTAGTCGTCAGTATCAGACACGTAGTCGTCCGTATCAGACACAAAGTCATCTCATCAATATCAGACAAGTAGTCGTCAGTATCAGACAAGTAGTTGTCAGTATCAGACACGTAGTCGCCAGTATCAGACACGTAGTCATCACATCAATATCAGACACGTAGTCGTCAGTATCAGACAAGTAGTCGTCAGTATCAGGCAAGTAGTCGTCAGTATCAGGCAAGTAGTCGTCAGTATCAGGCAAGTAGTCGTCACTATCAGGCAAGTAGTCGTCACTATCAGACAAGTAGTCGTCACTATCAGACAAGTAGTCGTCAGTATCAGACAAGTAGTTGTCAGTATCAGACACGTAGTCGCCAGTATCAGACACGTAGTCATCACATCAATATCAGACACGTAGTCGTCAGTATCAGACAAGTAGTCGTCAGTATCAGGCAAGTAGTCGTCAGTATCAGGCAAGTAGTCGTCAGTATCAGGCAAGTAGTCGTCACTATCAGGCAAGTAGTCGTCACTATCAGACAAGTAGTCGTCACTATCAGACAAGTAGTCGTCACTATCAGACAAGTAGTCGTCAGTATCAGACACGTACTCGTCAGTATCAGGCACGTAGTCGTCAGTATCAGACACGTAGTTGTCAGTATCAGACAATGAATCGTCAGTATCAGACAAGTCATCAATATCAGACAAGTCAATATCAGACAAGTAGTCGTCAGTATCAGACACGTAGTCATCACATCAATATCAGACAAGTAGTCGTCAGTATCAGACATGAAGTCATCAATATCAGGCAAGTAGTCATCACTATCAGACAAGTAGTCATCACTATCAGACAAGTAGTCAGCACTATCAGACAAGTCAATATGAGACACGTAGTCGTCAGTATCAGACACGTAGTCGTCCGTATCAGACACATAGTCATCTCATCAATATCAGACAAGTAGTCGTCAGTATCAGACAAGTAGTTGTCAGTATCAGACACGTAGTCGCCAGTATCAGACACGTAGTCATCACATCAATATCAGACAAGTAGTCGTCAGTATCAGACAAGTAGTCGTCAGTATCAGGCAAGTCGTCGTCAGTATCAGGCAAGTAGTCGTCACTATCAGGCAAGTAGTCGTCACTATCAGGCAAGTAGTCGTCACTATCAGGCAAGTAGTCGTCACTATCAGGCAAGTAGTCGTCACTATCAGACAAGTAGTCGTCACTATCAGACACGTACTAGTCAGTATCAGGCACGTAGTCGTCAGTATCAGACACGTAGTCATCACATCAATATCATACAAGTAGTTGTCAGTATCAGACACGTACTCGTCAGTATCAGACACGTAGTCGTCCGTATCAGACACATAGTCATCTCATCAATATCAGACAAGTAGTCGTCAGTATCAGACAAGTAGTTGTCAGTATCAGACACGTAGTCGCCAGTATCAGACACGTAGTCATCACATCAATATCAGACAAGTAGTCGTCAGTATCAGACAAGTAGTCGTCAGTATCAGGCAAGTCGTCGTCAGTATCAGGCAAGTAGTCGTCACTATCAGGCAAGTAGTCGTCACTATCAGGCAAGTAGTCGTCACTATCAGGCAAGTAGTCATCACTATCAGACAAGTAGTCAGCACTATCAGACAAGTCAATATGAGACACGTAGTCGTCCGTATCAGACACATAGTCATCTCATCAATATCAGACAAGTAGTCGTCAGTATCAGACAAGTAGTTGTCAGTATCAGACACGTAGTCGCCAGTATCAGACACGTAGTCATCACATCAATATCAGACAAGTAGTCGTCAGTATCAGACATGAAGTCATCAATATCAGGCAAGTAGTCATCACTATCAGACAAGTAGTCATCACTATCAGACAAGTAGTCATCACTATCAGACAAGTCAATATGAGACACGTAGTCGTCAGTATCAGACACGTAGTCGTCCGTATCAGACACATAGTCATCTCATCAATATCAGACAAGTAGTCGTCAGTATCAGACAAGTAGTTGTCAGTATCAGACACGTAGTCGCCAGTATCAGACACGTAGTCATCACATCAATATCAGACAAGTAGTCGTCAGTATCAGACAAGTAGTCGTCAGTATCAGGCAAGTCGTCGTCAGTATCAGGCAAGTAGTCGTCACTATCAGACAAGTAGTCGTCACTATCAGGCAAGTAGTCGTCACTATCAGGCAAGTAGTCGTCACTATCAGGCAAGTAGTCGTCAGTATCAGACAAGTAGTCGTCACTATCAGGCAAGTAGTCGTCACTATCAGGCAAGTAGTCGTCACTATCAGGCAAGTAGTCGTCACTATCAGGCAAGTAGTCGTCACTATCAGACAAGTAGTCGTCACTATCAGACACGTACTAGTCAGTATCAGGCACGTAGTCGTCAGTATCAGACACGTAGTCATCACATCAATATCATACAAGTAGTTGTCAGTATCAGACACGTACTCGTCAGTATCAGACACGTAGTCGTCCGTATCAGACACATAGTCATCTCATCAATATCAGACAAGTAGTCGTCAGTATCAGACAAGTAGTTGTCAGTATCAGACACGTAGTCGCCAGTATCAGACACGTAGTCATCACATCAATATCAGACAAGTAGTCGTCAGTATCAGACAAGTAGTCGTCAGTATCAGGCAAGTCGTCGTCAGTATCAGGCAAGTAGTCGTCACTATCAGGCAAGTAGTCGTCAGTATCAGGCAAGTAGTCGTCACTATCAGGCAAGTAGTCGTCACTATCAGACACGTACTAGTCAGTATCAGGCGCGTAGTCGTCAGTATCAGACACGTAGTCATCACATCAATATCATACAAGTAGTTGTCAGTATCAGACACGTACTCGTCAGTATCAGACACGTAGTCGTCCGTAGACATACCAAAATATCGGTATGGAGACCAGTAGGGATGTCCCGATCCGATATTTGGATCGGATCGGCCGCCGATATTTGCCAAAAAATGCGTATCGGCAAGGCATGGGAAAATGCCGATCCAGATCCAGTTTAAAAAAAAAACTCCGGTCCGTGTTTTCCAACGCACAGATTCAAATAATACATTCCACTTTTCTGCTGCTCCCTAATTTCCGTTCCGCATTTTCCAGCACACCTTCAACACATCCACAGGTCTGTGGATTCTCACGCAGTTGCTTTTAGCTGCTGGCATTACACGACAGGCTCTTCTCACTCTTTCCTGTGTCTCCCTCTCACAGACAGCAAGCGCACCTTCTTACACACGTCACATACGTATACGTCCTCTCACAGCAGAGAGGTAGCAAGCATGGCTAACGTTAGCTGTGATGCTAGCGCGGCCGCTAAGGTGTGCGCCTGCTCAAACGTCCTCTGCGCACGGCAAATCTATGCCACGCACAAAATCAAATAAAAAAATAAGCGCATAACAATTTTCGACACACGGACACGACAGAGAAAACAGTTTTCGTCTTAATTGTTCAAATATTATAACGTCTGTCGAGACGCTTATCTCCATTCGGTGCCACACGTCCACACCATCAAAATGCCGAGGCAAAAATTTCCACATCAACATCGTATGAAAAAAATAGTGATTTTTTTTTAGTTGTGATTTCCTTCTCTGCATGAAAGTTTAAAAGTAGCATATATTAATGCAGTATGAAGAAGAATGTTTTAATGTAGACATGCAAGCCTTGAAAGAAAATGTTGAAAATCAAGACTACATTTCCTGCACATGGGTGCATTTCTACCCTATATTTTAACTTTAGATTTATTCTCATATCAAACTCTTTTGGCTGTCTTTTTGACACTTACATCCGGCGCCCCCCTCCACACCCTGGATTATAAATAATGCAAATAATTCAATGTGATTATCTTGTGTGATGACTGTATTATGATGATAGTATATATCTGATAGTACAGGTAAAAGCCAGTAAATTAGAATATTTTGAAAAACTTGATTTATTTCAGTAATTGCATTCAAAAGGTGTAACTTGTACATTATATTTATTCATTGCACACAGACTGATGCATTCAAATGTTTATTTCATTTAATTTTGATGATTTGAAGTGGCAACAAATGAAAATCCAAAATTCCGTGTGTCACAAAATTAGAATATTACTTAAGGCTAATACAAAAAAGAGATTTTTAGAAATGTTGGCCAACTGAAAAGTATGAAAATGAAAAATATGAGCATGTACAATACTCAATACTTGGTTGGAGCTCCTTTTGCCTCAATTACTGCGTTAATGCGGCGTGGCATGGAGTCGATGAGTTTCTGGCACTGCTCAGGTGTTTTGAGAGCCCAGGTTGCTCTGATAGTGGCCTTCAACTCTTCTGCGTTTTTGGGTCTGGCATTCTGCATCTTCCTTTTCACAATACCCCACAGATTTTCTATGGGGCTAAGGTCAGGGGAGTTGGCGGGCCAATTTAGAACAGAAATACCATGGTCCGTAAACCAGGCACGGGTAGATTTTGCGCTGTGTGCAGGCGCCAAGTCCTGTTGGAACTTGAAATCTCCATCTCCATAGAGCAGGTCAGCAGCAGGAAGCATGAAGTGCTCTAAAACTTGCTGGTAGACGGCTGCGTTGACCCTGGATCTCAGGAAACAGAGTGGACCGACACCAGCAGATGACATGGCACCCCAAACCATCACCCAACCATGCAAATTTTGCATTTCCTTTGGAAATCGAGGTCCCAGAGTCTGGAGGAAGACAGGAGAGGCACAGGATCCATGTTGCCTGAAGTCTAGTGTAAAGTTTCCACCATCAGTGATGGTTTGGGGTGCCATGTCATCTGCTGGTGTCGGTCCACTCTGTTTCCTGAGATCCAGGGTCAACGCAGCCGTCTACCAGCAAGTTTTAGAGCACTTCATGCTTCCTGCTGCTGACCTGCTCTATGGAGATGGAGATTTCAAGTTCCAACAGGACTTGGCGCCTGCACACAGCGCAAAATCTACCCGTGCCTGGTTTACGGACCATGGTATTTCTGTTCTAAATTGGCCCGCCAACTCCCCTGACCTTAGCCCCATAGAAAATCTGTGGGGTATTGTGAAAAGGAAGATGCAGAATGCCAGACCCAAAAACGCAGAAGAGTTGAAGGCCACTATCAGAGCAACCTGGGCTCTCATAACACCTGAGCAGTGCCAGAAACTCATCGACTCCATGCCACGCCGCATTAACGCAGTAATTGAGGCAAAAGGAGCTCCAACCAAGTATTGAGTATTGTACATGCTCATATTTTTCATTTTCATACTTTTCAGTTGGCCAACATTTCTAAAAATCCCTTTTTTGTATTAGCCTTAAGTAATATTCTAATTTTGTGACACACGGAATTTTGGATTTTCATTTGTTGCCACTTCAAATCATCAAAATTAAATGAAATAAACATTTGAATGCATCAGTCTGTGTGCAATGAATAAATCTAATGTAAAAGTTACACCTTTTGAATGCAATTACTGAAACAAATCAAGTTTTTCAAAATATTCTAATTTACTGGCTTTTACCTGTATATATCTGTATCATGAATCAATTTAAGTGGACCCCGACTTAAACAAGTGGATAAACTTATTGGGGTGTTACCATTTAGTGGTCAATTGTACGGAATATGTACTTCACTGTGCAACCTACTAATAAAAGTCTCAATCAATCAATCAATCAAAACACATAGAATCATCATACTGCTGTGATTATATGCATCAAGTGTTCATTCAAGGCTAAGGCAAAATATCCACATATATATCGTGTATCGCAATATGGCCTTAAAATATCGCAATATTAAAAAAAGGCCATATCGCCCAGCCCTAGTTTCAATGATGCCATTTCTGTTTGTCATGTATAATTTTGTCTATTTTGTGTTTCTCCTTGAATAAACAGGTCAGTTTCTTGTTACCAACCATTGTGTATTATTCAAACTCCCCTAATTCAGCTGGCTAGTTGTTATCAAGAGTACTAAAACCCTTTTCAACATGATTCTGACAACTAAGTAGGCTAAATAACTTTCAACTTTAATACATGCTCGGATAGGCCAGTATCGGTCAGTATCGGGATCGGTCAGTATCGGTATCGGATCGGAAGTGCAAAAACAATATCGGTCGGGACATCCCTAGAGACCAGCCTAGGTGAAAATTGTGTCAACTAGAGCCAGTCTATCTCAGCCTTCATATGACCCTTCTGTTCCCCTGCATTTCTCTTCTGTTTTCCATCAGTTTGAGCCGGTGTCCTTTTCTTTTTTAAGTGACACAGTTAGTCATATGAAGCCCTCTGGTTCTCCTGCAGATGCCCTCCCACCTCGCCTGTTTAAGGAGGTACTTGCTACTATTGGATCAAGTGTCCTTAACATTATCAATAGTAGCCTCTCTTCTGGAATAGTTCCAGTAGAGTTTAAACATGCAGTGGTACGACCTCTACTTAAAAAACCCAGCCTCGACCCCTCTCTCCTCTCTAACTTCAGACCTATCTCTAATCTTCCATACATTTCCAAAATATTAGAGAAGGTTGTCTACAGTCAGTTGCTGCCCTTCTTAGAGGATAATGGTATCACTGAGCTGTTCCAGTCCGGTTTTAAAGCCCTCCACAGCACAGAGTCAGCGCTTCTAAAAGTTTTTAACGATATCCTCCTGTCCACTGATTCTGGTAAATATGTTGTCCTGGTGCTTTTAGATCTGTCTGCTGCGTTCGACACCGTCGACCACGCCACCTTAATCACTCGTCTTGAGAACTGTGTGGGCATTAAGGGCGCCGCCCTCAACTGGTTCCGGTCGTACCTAACCGACAGGAGTTTTTGTGTAAAAGTAGACAGTTTTATGTCGTCCACAGCTCCTTTACCACATGGGGTTCCCCAGGGCTCAATCCTTGCCCCAATTTTATTTGCGCTTTACCTTCTCCCCCTTGGTTCTATTTTTAGGAAGTACAGTATTGCATTTCATTTTTATGCCGATGATTGCCAGATTTATTTTCCCATGGCACAAAATAACACGGTTCAAAGTCTTATTGACTGCCTGCACGACATCAAAGTCTGGCTTTCAGCTAACTTCCTGAGCCTAAATGAAGACAAAACAGAAGTTATGTTGTTCGGTCCAAGTCGCTCTCCCTCCCCCAACGTTGACCTCGGCACTCTGACCCCGTATCTCAGCGACTGTGTCACAAACCTGGGGGTAAAGTTTGACTCAGATTTTAAATTCGAAAAACAAATCAGCAGCGTCGTTCAAAAAAGCTTTTATCAATTACGCCAAATAGCGAAAGTGAAACCGCTTCTATCAAGACATGATCTTGAGAAATTAATCCACGCTTTTATCTCGACTCGTCTTGATTACTGTAATGCCCTGTATGTTGGCATTAGCCAGGCCTCCCTCGCCCGCCTGCAGCTCGTGCAGAACTCTGCTGCTCGTCTGCTAAAACAGACCCGCAGACGTGAGCACATCACCCCTATTTTAGCGTCCCTTCACTGGCTCCCTGTGCGTTACCGAATACATTTTAAACTCCTTTTATTTGTTTTTAAATGTCTAAACAACCTCGCGCCAACCTATCTCTCCGACCTCCTTCAGCCTTACTGCCCCACCCGATCCTTAAGATCAGCCGATCAGCTGCTGTTGACGGTCCCTGACACAAGGCTGAAGCTTAGAGGTGACAGAGCTTTCGCCGTTGCTGCTCCCAAGCTCTGGAACGACCTACCCCTGAGTGTTAGACAAGCCTCCTCTCTTCCTGTTTTTAAATCTCTCTTAAAAACATACTTTTATTCCATGGCTTTTAACACTGAGTGATATCCATCCTGCAATGGCGCCCCATAATACACCTGCTGTGATCCTGTTTTTATGTTTTTATTAATTCTATTTTAATTATTTATTTTTTATCATGTTCTGTTTGTGTTGTGTTGTGTTTGCTCGGTACTCGTTTTATCTTTTAACCTGCTCATTGTACAGCACTTTGGCTACCCCTGTGGTAAATTTTAAATGTGCTTTATAAATAAAGTTGATTTGATTTGATTTGATTTGATACAGTTTCCAGCCATATTGCCCAGGCCTGGTGTTGAATTAGAAAGCAACAATCCATAAGTGGTCCTCTCCTATTCCTTCTCATACCCCCCAAGTGTCAATCCGTGTGCATAGTTTCCAAATGAGCACCACAACTACAAACGTGGACGGTAACGTGATCGTTTCTCTGTAGGTTTACGTGTGCAGTAGAGTCTTCACGGCAGTCCTCTCCACCTTGACTTAACCTTGACACCCCCCCCACCCCCGGCCCTCCCAACCCCTTACTCGTTCTGGCTCCTCCTGAACTTTAAGCTGTGGGCTCTGGAAGGAACACGCCACCAAGGACAAAGAGGGGGGGGGGGGGGGCGCGACCTGAACACTGGTAATTTATTATGTGCCAGTGTTTCTAAGTATAAGAGTCTATTTAGGTGAGTGTAAAAGATGGCGTTCGAGGGCAGGTATTTGTCCTTGAGACTACAATTGTTCCTGTGTGTGTGGGTGTGTGGGTGTGTGTGTGTTACTGACCTGCCACACTCCAACCACAGCATTGGCGATGAGGATGAGGAGGATGACAAAAGGCTCAACAAAGGCTGTGACTGTTTCTTCACCTTCTTCGAACCAGGCCAGCACCTGCAGGACAGAGCCGCCACACGTCACATGACAACAGGCCTTGTTCACACTGCAGGTCCATGCCCGTGTTTTTGCCCAAATTCCACCTGTGTCGGATTTTGTCATGTCCCTGGGCAATCGTTTTGCCTCGGGGGCCAAATTGACAGAAAAAAAATGTGTCTGGGTGCCGGTGTATCTATTTTTAGAAACACTAGTACAAAACCTCATAATAATGTCTGATTGAAAGCTAAAAACTAGGGATGCCCGATAATGGCTTTTTCATACCTGCCAACTTTTGAAATCAGAAAAACCTAGTAGCCAGGGTCCAAGGGCCGCAGGCCTCGGTAGGTCCAGGACAAAGTCCTGGTGGAGGGTTCAGGGCTTCGCCCCCCGACGCAAAATGATTATTAGCATTCAGACAGGTTAAAATGTTGCTAAAACCATCACTTTTCTATCAGTCACAGTGACTTTTCAAAACAAAAATATTACAGCAAAAATCATATGGGTTGATTGTAAGGCTGAAACGACGCGTCGACGTAGTCGACGTCATCGGTTACGTAAATACGTCGACGCCGTTTTTGTGCGTCGGCGCGTCGCATATTTACGTCACACTACTGTCATGGCGGAGCGCAAAGCAGACGATGCGAGCGAGGGGAAAAAAGCACGCCAAAAGTCGTCAAAAGTGTCGGAGTATTTCAATAAACGGCCTAATAATGTTGTTGTATGCACACTGTGTCGAGCGGAAATGGCCTATCATAGCAGCACAACGGCTATGAACGAACATTTGAAAAAAAAACCCCCGACAGCGTTCTTGCCATCACCATCAACAAGTCAATCGTCCGCGTGCGTATACGTTGTCATCATTACACAAAAACATGAATGTGTCATTTGTATCTGCGTTGTAAATTCATAAACTAAAGCACCGTTTGCTCTGAGAGGCGCGTTTGGCGTGCCTGTTCAGTGTTTACAAAGACGCGCTCCTCTTTAACGCTGTGGAGAGGCGGCGGCGGCGAGCGAGCGGGGAGGCGGGGCGCGCCGGGAGCGACGCCGCAAGAGACAGGGGACGACGAGCGAGCGAGGAAGAGGAGCTGAAAAGCGAGGAAAGAAAGAGAAAAGAGTTGGAAGAGAAAAGACTTTGTGTAAAATTAAAAGATTGTAAACCTGGCAAAGCCGTCTGGCGTTCAGTCTGTCGGTCCTGAAAGAACCCCACGGCACAAGACGTGTCACAAACGCTAACGTTAATTAGTTGTGCAAATACCTTTTACAACATTAACAGTTACATATACTATGTACAAACCAACAATTAACTTTCACTTTAATCATACTATCATTGTTGTGTTATTAAGCAAAATAAGCAATACTTTTACTTTTGTTGAAATGTTTACACTGTACATTTTTTTGTATTGGATGTTTAGCTTTATTTTTGCACATTTTAGCAAATAAGCAATACTTTTACTTTTGTTGAAATGTTTACACTTGTTACAGAATATTTCCGTTTTGCACTTTTTTGTATTGGATGTTTATCTTTATTTTTGGACATTTTAAAGCAAAATAAGCAATACTTTTACTTTTTAAATGCTTATACTATTCCAGAATATTAAGATTTGCACTGGATGTTTACTTTTATATTTGCACATTAAAAAGCAAATAAGCTACTTTTAATTTTGTTAAATGTTAAAAGTTTTAAATGTTTACATTGTTACAGAATATTTTGTCATGTTGTTGTCAATGTTGACTGAGTGGCCATACTTTTTTTTTTGTAAATAAAAGCCATGCCTTTTGAAAAAACTGGCCTACATTTATTTTTTCCTCTTCATTTTAAATAAAAAAAATAATCGGTAAAAGGAAAAATAACCTATAGATTAATCGAAAAAAATAATCTATAGATTAACCGATTAATCGGAAAAATAATCTATAGATTAATCGATAGAAAAATAATCGTTAGCTGCAGCCCTAGTTGATTGACATGTTTATTCTGTAAGCTAACTTCAATAGTTTGAAATTATTTTGACAGTTAATGCCAGTTATCCTGTCAACCTTTCACAAGACTTCAATTTGTTAATTGAAAGTATAAACAGTATAAACACTTTTTACAGTAAACAAATGGTAAAACAGTACTAAACAATTCCATTAAAAAAAAATTGGTGTCATTATCAACTTTCTGTCCAAGCTTGTATAATCTACTGCCTTGTTCAATTGTAAAAAATATTCTGTGCCTAAAATTCACATTTCTATCACAATTATCATACTGTAAACATGGTAAGCTAACTTCATTAAAATTAATAGTCCTGTCAATAGCATGGAATTACGAATTCAAATGTAGTTTTTTTGTAAGCCTTTCAAAAGAATTCAAAATATGAAAAATTTATGAAAATTAATTGAAGCCATCAGACACTTGAAAAGTGGCACATCACATCTCTAATGTAATCATTTGAACTTTTCAACAGAAATAGCACTGCAAAAATATTAAGGACATACTTCTGTATTTTGGTAGTTATGCTGTCAACATTTAACAAGATTTCTTCAACTTGGACTTGAAAGCATAAATAGTATAAACACTTTTAACAGTATGTCGTGCTGTGAAATACAGCCGACAGGATTGCGCACCAAACACGAAGCAAGGCCAAAGCGCATGCATGGTGCAGGAGAACAAAGGACTTCTTTCATTTAAGGTTTGTGATAAACCATCAAACTCATTCGTTAAAAGGACTCTATAGTAATATAAAGCGAATTTTTCTGGACATTATCATGCAAGAAAAGTTTATTTTTGGGACCGCGATCACCGCGTAATGATTTTTAAAGGTTGCATTACAAACATTTAACTGTCCCATGTGATCAGCCAGTGCGATTGGAAATCCATGCTCAATTATTGCCTCCGTAAATAAAACTTCGGCATTTATCACATCCAAAGAATCTGTTTGGGCGACGAAAAACGTTGAAAGTTTTCCACTTTCCACTCGCTAGCAACGGCATTAGACTTGTGTTTTTTTGTCCCAACGTGGTCTTTTACATCGCTAATTCCTCCGTGTCCGATCGAAAAAAATCTTGTCTGCACAAGGTGCAATTCGCGTAGTTTTCACCCTTTTTTTTTTTTAATTAATGAAAAAACGTATTTTTTATCACTGCAACCGTAACCCGGAATAGGTTGATGAAAACCGTACGAATTACGGGAAAACCGGAGTAGTTGGCAGGTATGCTTTTTTGCCGATGTCCAACTATTAATTACCGATACCGATTTCAACCGATATCGATATAAACAGTCGTGGAATTAACATAGTATTATGCCTAATTTGGACAATCAGGTATGTTGAAGATAAGGTCCTTTTAAAAAAAAAATCATAAAATAAAATAAGATAAATTAATTACAAACATTTTCTTGAATAAAAAAGAAAGTAAAACAATATAAAAACAGTTACATAGAAACTAGTAATTAATGAAAATGAGTAAAATTAAGTGTTAAAGGTTAGTACTATTAGTGGACCAGCAGTACGCACAATCATGTGTGCTTACGGACTGTATCCCTTGCAGACTGTATTGATATACACATATATACGAACCCCGTTGCCATATGAGTTGGGAAATTGTGTTCGATATAAATATAAACGGAATACAATGATTTGCAAATCATTTTCAACCCATATTCAGTTGAATATGCTACAAAGACAACATATTTGATGTTCAAACTGATAAACATTTTTTTTTTTTTTTGCAAATAATCATTAACTTTAGAATTTGATGCCAGCAACACGTGACAAAGAAGTTGGGAAAGGTGGCAATAAATACTGATAAAGTTGAGGAATGCTCATCAAACACTTATTTGGAACATCCCACAGGTGTGCCGGCTAATTGGGAACAGGTGGGTGCCATGATTGGGTATAAAAACAGCTTCCCAAAAAATGCTCAGTCTTTCACAAGAAAGGATGGGGCGAGGTACATTCCTGGAATTTTTTTGAACTTGGAAAAATTATAGTTTGAATATTTAAGATATGTGGAATGTGTTAATGTTGGAATGGTTTGATTATGTTGAAAAATATGAGAATTGTGCAACTTGGAAAAATGTCCCATTCATTTCAATGGGAACTTCCTGGAAATTTGGGGAAAAGTGGAATTCTTTTGAAAATGCTAAAAAAAATTAATGTTCTGAATGGTTGGTGTTGGAATTTTTCAAATCGGTCGAGAAAATTTGAAGTCGTAACATTATTAATTAAGAAATGGTATTATGGAATTCCTGGAATTTCGGGTAAACTGGGAATTTTTCCAGTTCAAAAAAACAGTTTGTTTTTTTGTCCTGATTAAGAGGAATGTTTTGACGGTGGAACGGTTGAAGTGGGTTGAAAAATGTGGAAGGAGTAGTCGACAGAAAAAAGGGTGAAAAAAGGGTTTGAAAAAACGGGATTTCTGGAAATTCCTGGAATTTTTTTTAATTTGGAAAAATCATAAATTGAATGTACAAGATATGTGGAATGTGTTAATATTGGAATGGTTTGAATAGGTTGAAAAATGTGGGAATTGTGCAACTTGGAAAAATGTCCCATTCATTTCAATGGGAACTTCCTGGAAATTTTGGGAAAAGCAGGATTTTTTTTGAAAATGCTAAAAAAATGTGAATATTCTGAATGAGTTCAATATCGTTGTTTTTGGAATTTTTCACATCGGTCGAGAAATGTTTAAGTAGTAGCATTTTTAATTAAGAAATGGTATTTTGGAATTCCTGGAATTTCGGGAAAACTGGGTATTTTTCTAGTTCAAAAAACAAGTTTGTTTTTTTCCTAATTAAGAGGAATGTTTTGACGGTGGAACAGATGAAGTGGGTTGAAAACTGTGGAAGGAGTAGTCGACAGAAAAAAGGGTTTGAAAAAACGGGATTTCTGGAAATTCCTGGAATTTTTTTTAATTTGGAAAAATTATAGTTTGAATGAACAAGATATGTGGAATGTGTTAATGTTGGAATGGTTTGAATAGGTTGAAAAATGTGGGAATTGTGCAACTTGGAAAAATGTCCCATTCATTTCAATGGGAACTTCCTGGAAATTTTGGGAAAAGCAGGATTTTTTTGAAAATGCTAAAAAATGTGAATGTTCTGAATGAGTTTAATTTGGTTGGTGTTGGAATTTTTCACATCGGTCGAGAAATGTTTAAGTAGTAGCATTTTTAATTAAGAAATGGTATTATGGAATTCCTGGAATTTCGGGAAAACTGGGTATTTTTCTAGTTCAAAAAACAAGTTTGTTTTTTTCCTAATTAAGAGGAATGTTTTGACGGTGGAACAGATGAAGTGGGTTGAAAACTGTGGAAGGAGTAGTCGACAGAAAAAAGGGTGAAAAAAGGGTTTGAAAAAACGGGATTTATGTGAATTTCTGGAATTTTTTGGAACTTGGAAAAATGATAGTTTGAATGTCCAAGATATGTGGAATATGTCGAAGGTGGAATGGTTTGAATAGGTTGAAAACTGTGGGAATTGTGCAACTTGGAAAAATGTCCCATTCATTTCAATGGGAACTTCCTGGAAATTTTGGGACAAGCAGAATTTTTTTTGAAAATGCTAAAAAAAAATGTGAATGTTCTGGATGGGTTTAATTTGGTTGGTGTTGGAATTTTTCAAATCGGTCGAGAAATGTTGAAGTAGTAACATTTTTAATTAAGAAATTATATTACGGAATTCCGGGAAAACTGGGAATTTTTCCAGTTCAAAAAACAGGTTTGTTTTTTGTCCTGATTAAAAGGAATGTTTTGACGGTGGAACGGTTGAAGTGGGTTGAAAAATGTAGAAGGAGTAGTCGACAAAAAAAAAGGGTGAAAAAAAGAGTTTGTGCAGGCTAATTGGGAACAGGTGGGTGCCATGATTGGGTATAAAAACAGCTTCCCAAAAAATGCTCAGTCTTTCACAAGAAAGGATGGGGTGAGGTACATTCCTGGAATTTTTTTGAACTTGGAAAAATTATAGTTTGAATATTTAAGATATGTGGAATGTGTTAATGTTGGAATGGTTTGATTATGTTGAAAAATATGAGAATTGTGCAACTTGGAAAAATGTCCCATTCATTTCAATGGGAACTTCCTGGAAATTTGGGGAAAAGTGGAATTCTTTTGAAAATGCTAAAAAAATGTAATGTTCTGAATGGTTGGTGTTGGAATTTTTCAAATCGGTCGAGAAAATTTGAAGTCGTAACATTATTAATTAAGAAATGGTATTATGGAATTCCTGGAATTTTGGGTAAACTGGGAATTTTTCCAGTTCAAAAAAACAGTTTGTTTTTTTGTCCTGATTAAGAGGAATGCTTTGACGGTGGAACGGTTGAAGTGGGTTGAAAAATGTGGAAGGAGTAGTCGACAGAAAAAAGGGTGAAAAAAGGGTTTGAAAAAACGGGATTTCTGGAAATTCCTGGAATTTTTTTTAATTTGGAAAAATCATAAATTGAATGTACAAGATATGTGGAATGTGTTAATATTGGAATGGTTTGAATAGGTTGAAAAATGTGGGAATTGTGCAACTTGGAAAAATGTCCCATTCATTTCAATGGGAACTTCCTGGAAATTTTGGGACAAGCAGAATTTTTTTTGAAAATGCCAAAAAATGTGAATGTTCTGAATGAGTTTAATTTGGTTGGTGTTGGAATTTTTCAAATCGGTCGAGAAATGTTGAAGTACTAACATTTTTAATTAAGAAATGGTATTATGGAATTCCTGGAATTTCGGGAAAACTGGGAATTCAAAAAACAAGTTCAAAAAACAAGTGCGTTTTTTTTCCTAATTAAGAGGAATGTTTTGACGGTGGAACGAATGAAGTGGGTTGACAAATGTGGAAGGAGTAGTCGACAGAAAAAAGGGTGAAAAACAGGGTTTGAAAAAACGGGATTTCTGGGAATTTCTGGAATTTTTTTGAACTTTGAAAAATTGTAGTTTGAATGTTTAAAATATGTGGAATGTGTTGATGTTGGAATGGTTTAAATATGTTGAAAAATGTGAGAATTGTGCAACTTGGAAAAATGTCCCATTCATTTCAATGGGAACTTCCTGGAAATTTGGGGAAAAGTGGAATTTTTTTGAAAATGCTAAAAAAATGTAATGTTCTGAATGGTTGGTGTTGGAATTTTTCAAATCGGTTGAGAAAATTTGAAGTCGTAACATTATTAATTAAGAAATGGTATTATGGAATTCCTGGAATTTCGGCTAAACTGGGAATTTTTCCAGTTCAAAAAACCAGTTTGTTTTTTTGTCCTGATTAAGAGGAATGTTTTGACGGTGGAACGGTTGAAGTGGGTTGAAAAATGTGGAAGGAGTAGTCGACAGAAAAAAGGGTGAAAAAAGGGTTTGAAAAAACAGGATTTCTGGAAATTCCTGGAATTTTTTTTAATTTGGAAAAATTATAGTTTGAATGTACAAGATATGTGGAATGTGTTAATGTTAGAATGGTTTGAATAGGTTGAAAAATGTGGGAATTGTGCAACTTGGAAAAATGTACCATTCATTTCAATGGGAACTTCCTGGAAATTTTGGGAAAAGCAGGATTTTTTTTGAAAATGCTAAAAAATGTGAATATTCTGAATGAGTTCAATATCGTTGTTTTTGGAATTTTTCACATCGGTCGAGAAATGTTTAAGTAGTAGCATTTTTAATTAAGAAATGGTATTTTGGAATTCCTGGAATTTCGGGAAAACTGGGTATTTTTCTAGTTCAAAAAACAAGTTTGTTTTTTTCCTAATTAAGAGGAATGTTTTGACGGTGGAACAGATGAAGTGGGTTGAAAACTGTGGAAGGAGTAGTCGACAGAAAAAAGGGTTTGAAAAAACGGGATTTATGTGAATTTCTGGAATTTTTTGGAACTTGGAAAAATGATAGTTTGAATGTACAAGATATGTGGAATATGTCGAAGGTGGAATGGTTTGAATAGGTTGAAAAATTTGGGAATTGTGCAACTTGGAAAAATGTCCCATTCATTTCAATGGGAACTTCCTGGAAATTTTGGGACAAGCAGAATTTTTTTTGAAAATGCTAAAAAAAATGTGAATGTTCTGGATGGGTTTAATTTGGTTGGTGTTGGAATTTTTCAAATCGGTCGAGAAATGTTGAAGTAGTAACATTTTTAATTAAGAAATTATATTACGGAATTCCGGGAAAACTGGGAATTTTTCCAGTTCAAAAAACAGGTTTGTTTTTTGTCCTGATTAAGAGGAATGTTTTGACGGTGGAACGGTTGAAGTGGGTTGAAAAATGTAGAAGGAGTAGTCGACAAAAAAAAGGGTGAAAAAAGAGTTTGAAAAAACAGGATTTCTGGGAATTCCTGGAATTTTTTTGAACTTGGAAAAATGATAGTTAGAATGTCCAGGATATGTGGAAAATGTTGAAGGTGGAATGGTTTGAGTAGGTTAAAAAATGTGGGAATTGTGCAACTTGGAAAAATGTCCCATTCATTTCAATGGGAACTTCCTGGAAATTTTGGGAAAAGTAGGATTTTTTTGAAAATGCTAAAAAATGTGAATTTTCTGAATTAGTTTAATTTGGTTGGTGTTGGAATTTTTCAAATCGGTCGAGAAATGTTGAAGTAGTAACATTTTTAATTAAGAAATGGTATTATGGAATTCCGGGAAAACTGGGAATTTTTCCAGTTCAAAAAACAAGTTTGTTTTTTTCCTGATTAAGAGGAATGTTTTGACGGTGGAACGGTTGAAGTGGGTTGAAAAATGTGGAAGGAGTAGTCGACAGAAAAAAGGGTGAAAATAAGTTTGAAAAAACGGGATTTCTGGGAATTCCTGGAATTTTTTTGAACTTGGAAAAATGATAGTTAGAATGTCCAGGACATGTGGAATATGTTGAAGGTAGAATGGTTTGAATAGGTTGAAAAATGTGGGAATTGTGCAACTTGGAAAAATGTCCCATTCATTTCAATGGGAACTTCCTGGAAATTTTGGGACAAGCAGAATTTTTTTTGAAAATGATAAAAAAAAATGTGAATGTTCTGGATGAGTTTAATTTGGTTGGTGTAGGAATTTTTCAAATCGGTCGAGAAATGTTGAAGTAGTAACATTTTTAATTAAGAAAAGGGAATAAGCGGTAGAAAATGGATGGATGGATATTATGGAATTCCGGGAAAACTGGGAATTTTTCCAGTTCAAAAAACAGGTTTGTTTTTTTGTCCTGATTAAGAGGAATGTTTTGACGGTGGAACGGTTGAAGTGGGTTGAAAAATGTAGAAGGAGTAGTCGACAAAAAAAAGGGTGAAAAAAGAGTTGGAAAAAACGGGATTTCTGGGAATTCCTGGAATTTTTTTGAACTTGGAAAAATAATAGTTAGAATGTCCAGGATATGTGGAATGTGTTGAAGGTGGAATGGTTTGAATAGGTTCAAAACTGTGGGAATTGTGCAACTTGGAAAAATTTACCATTCATTTCAATGGGAACTTCCTGGAAATTTTGGGAAAAGTAGGATTTTTTTGAAAATGCTAAAAAATGTGAATTTTCTGAATTAGTTTAATTTGGTTGGTGTTGGAATTTTTCAAATCGGTCGAGAAACATTTTTAATTGAGAAATGGTATTATGGAATTCCTGGATTTAGTGGTCAATTGTACGGAATATGTACTGTACAATCTACTAAAAGTTTCAATCAATCAATCAATCAATCAATCAATCAATCAAGGTAATACTAACTGTGTAGTACAAAGTGGCCGCTCTGACTCGCACTTTGTCGTCCAGTCGCTGTCAAAAGTCCGATTTTTGCGATTAATTTTTGGCTGCTGTGACGCGAGAAATTGGGTCGCCATCTTGAAGTGGTGACGAGGAGCCGGCGAGCAGCCTGAACTGACAGTTGACAGGTAGAAAACAAAGCTGGTGTTCAGCCTTTTCCTGCTCAAATGAGCGGACTGTTGAAAATAGGAATCGGGGGATTACTTTTCACAAGTAAGATTTAACATTAACGTACTATTGGTTGTATTTTGTGAAAAGTATATTAGCACAGAGTTGAGAAGGAGCAAAGATCTTCAATAGTACCGTATTTTCCGCACTATTAGCCGCACCTAAAAACCACAAATTTACTCAAAAGCTGACAGTGCGGCTTAACCCGGTCGGTGCGCTTTATATATGGATTAATATTAAGATTCATTTTCATAAAGTTTCGGTCTCGCAACTACGGTAAACAGCCGCCATCTTTTTTCCCCGTAGAAGAGGAAGTGCTTCTTCTTCTACGCAAGCAACCGCCAAGGTAAGCACCCGCCCCCATAGAACAGGAAGCGCTTCTTCTTCTACTGTAAGCAACCACCCGCCCCCGTAGAAGAAGAAGAAGCGCGCGGATATTACGTTTCATTTCCTTTGTGTGTTTACATCTGTAAAGACCACAAAATGGCTCCTACTAAGCGACAGGTTTCCGGTTCATGAAAAGACGCAATCTCTCCATCCGCACACGGACTACTATTTCACAGCAACTGCCTAAAGACTTTCAAGAAAAGCTGGCTACTTTCCGTGCATATTGTAAAAACAAGATAGCTGAAAAAAAGATCCGGCCAGAGAACATTATCAACATGGACGAGGTTCCACTGACTTTTGATATTCCTGTGAACCGCTCTGTGGATACAACGGGAGCACGTACGGTGAATATTCGCACCACAGGGAATGAGAAGTCATCCTTCACTGTGGTTCTAGCTTGCCATGCTAATGGCCAGAAACTTCCACCCATGGTGATATTCAAAAGGAAGACCTTGCCAAAAGAGACCTTTCCAGCCGGCGTCATCATAAAAGCTAACTCGAAGGGATGGATGGATGAAGAAAAGATGAGCGAGTGGTTAAGGTAAGTTTACGCGAAGAGGCCGGGTGGCTTTTTTCACGCAGCTCCGTCCATGTTGATATACGACTCCATGCGCGCCCACATCACGCTGGTTTTTAATATATTATTAAAGTTTGACTGACCTATCTGACTGTTTTTTTGACATTCCTTTAGCGCAGTTAGATGCGGCTTATAACACGGGGCGGCTTATAGGTGGACAAAGTTTTGAAATATGCCGTTCATTGAAGGCGCGGCTTATAACCCGGGGCGGCTTATGGTGCGGAAAATACGCTACTAAAATCGTAGCCGCTAGCAAACAAGAGTATGACCATTTTAGGCAAAGTATAAGACAATATTTTCTTAACCGCATAATTGTAACCAGGAATAAGTCTTCAAGTAACAATATTCAAATACTAACATTGTTGGGTAAGACAGAATTTGGTTTTTATTCTGAATCCAGTGAAACAGATTGGTGGTTTTAGCTGATATAAAGACTTTCAGGTGTTTATGTTAAAGTATTTGGCAGACACTTTTATCCAAAGCGACATACATAAAAAATACATATAAAACAATCACTGTAAACATGATCATTTAAGGGAAGAATGTAATACAAAATATCAATACAAAGTGTCAAGACAGAATAAACTCTCTGCTGCTGCAGCAACAGCGATACAGTCTATAAGATATATAGATATCTAATGTATTCATACATTGTTTATGTAGGATATACGCATGTATATAAAACCTAATCCAGTGGTTCTTAACCTTATTGGAGGTACCGAACCCCACCAGTTTCATATGCGCATTCACCGAACCCGAACCGTAATCATAAAATGATGTTATTGTACTAAAGAAATACTAATAAAGGTATATTTTACAAACAGAAAGTTGCAGGAATGTATACATGATCCCATGTTTACATCTCATTGTGCAACATGTGAATGTTTTAGTGGGAAATAAATGCGATATCTGAAAGGGGGGTACACATTTCTTCCAAAGTAAGAACCCTACCCAGACATATAATACTAGTACACAGCTCATGAAAAACAATATGTTATAGTCATTGTAAGTGGGCCAAAACACTTATATTAGAAAATAATCTCATGGAAATGACTGCTGTCATTTGATTACAATAATAAAACATTGAACTTGTTATTTAGTCAGGTTTAGGACAGGTGTGCTGCAGGTCTGACGTCGCTCACATGTGCTCCACTGAATGCTCAAGGAGTTTTTGCGTTTGCTCGCACATATGGAAAATTAGAGGGAACATTGTTTAGGGGTATCCATAATACGCCGACAGGGAGAAGTTTTTATTTACATGATGAGTCGGGCGTGTCTTGACCTCCGCGGCGGAGGCTCTGCCGAACCTTTGAGGCCGACTCACCGAACCCCTAGGGTTCGATCGAACCCAGGTTAAGAACCACTGACCTAATCATATTGTTTCTTCAACTTAAAAATAGCTGACCGTTTTTCCCCCTTCTCTGGGATTCTATTCCCAGTTTTGATCTCGGACGTCTGCTCACTTGTAGCATATAAGCAGAGGTGGGTAGAGTAGCCAGAAATTGTACTCAAGTAAGAGTACTGTTACTTTAGAGATTTATTACTCAAGTAAAAGTAAGGAGTAGTCACCCAAATATTTACTTGAGTAAAAGTAAAAAGTATGTTGTAAAAAAACTACTCAAGTACTGAGTAACTGATGAGTAACATACACACACATATCATATATATATATATATATATATATATACACACACACACATATATACATATATATATATATATATATATATATATATATATATATATATATATACACATATATATATATATATATATTTATATATATATATATATATATATATATATATATATATATATATATATATATATATATATACATTGATATATACAGTATATAATTTATATTTATTTTTTTTGCCGTTTTTGTTTACATGTTAAAGGTGTTTTAATGAATATACATGCATGTTTAACACATATAGATTCCTTTCTTTCATGAAGACAAGAATATAAGTTGGTGTATTACCTGATTCTGATGACTTGCATTGATTGTAATCAGACAGTAGTGATGATAACGTCCATGTTTTCAAATGGAGGAGAAAAAAAGTTCCTTCTTTCTGTCTAATACCACATGAAAGTGGTTGGTTTTTGGCATCTTATTTGTCCAGCTTCCATATTCGTTTTAAGACACTTTACAAGAAATACATTGGCGGCAAATTCCGTAGCTTGTTTGCGCAGGCTTTCGGAGACTCTTATTTTGAAAGCGCAGGCGCGATGGAGCGGCACTTTTATTGTGAAGACAGGAACTGTGCAGTCAGTCTTTAGGCTTTTGACGGGATGTACGGTTGAAATAAAAAATGGTCTTTTTTCCTTCACACTTTTGATTGATTGATTGGAACTTGTATTAGTAGATTGCACAGTACAGTACATATTCCGTACAATTGACCACTAAATGGTAACACCCCAATAAGTTTTTCAACTTGTTTAAGTCAGGTCATGTGACCGCCTGGCTCTGTTTGATTGGTCCAACGTCACCAGTGACTGCATCTGATTGGTGGAACGGAGTGAATGTCACCAGTGACTGTATTTGTTGAAACGCAGGCACTATGAAGGTCTGTCTGACAGACCAAAACAAACAAAGCGTGCATTAACAGATCGATAAAAATTAGTAGCGAGTAGCGAGCTGAATGTAGATAAAAGTAGCGGAGTAAAAGTAGCGTTTCTTCTCTATAAATATACTCAAGTAAAAGTAAAAGTATGTTGCATTAAAACTACTCTTAGAAGTACAATTTATCCCAAAAGTTACTCAAGTAGATGTAACGGAGTAAATGTAGCGCGTTACTACCCACCTCTGCATATAAGAATATTCTATTACTGTTAAGCAAACTATGAATAATAAAACATGTGTCCTTTATCGTAGCTACACGTATGACAAATATACGCGTGAAAATCAGTGGTATTCAGTGAGGTAAGATGAATTCACAGTTCATTGCTCCTGCCAAATGAATTGCACTGAGTGGACCGGATCACCACTCCAAGATGGCGGCCTCGTGTCTCGTCAGCGGCAGTAGGCAGTAGCGCTCGATGCTGCGTACCCTTAGAATAGTGGTTCTTAACCTGGGTTTGATGGAACCCTAGGGGTTCGGTGAGTTGTGGATACGGCAACAGCAGAAGTCGGACAGATTTGCATTTGCAGGTGTGTAATTTGTTGTGAGTTTATGCACTGTGTTGGTTTTGTTGTTTGAACAAGGTGATGTTCATGCACGCTTCATTTTGTGCACCAGTAAAAAAAACATGGTAACACTTTAGTATGGGGAACATATTCACCATTAATTAGTTGCTTATTAACATGCAAATTAGTAACATATTGGCTCTTAACTAGCCATTATTAAGTACTTATTAATGCCTTATTCGGCATGGCCTTATTATAACCCTAACCCTGGCCCTAACCCTCTAACCCTAACCCTAACCAAATAACTCTAAATTAAGTCTTTGTTACTTAGAATATGTTCCCCATACTAAAGCGTTACCAAAAACATATAGGATTGAATTCAAAGTCTCCCTACTAACCCACCAGTGCCTCCATGGAAATGCCCCCCCTCTACCTCAAAGAACTACTCACCCCCAAATCCTCCACACGACACCTCCGCTCCGGACAGGCTAACCTCCGAGGACAAAGCTACAAACAATGGGAGACCTGGGCTTTCTGCTCCGCCCGCTCCCAGTCTGTGGAACGCTTTCCCTGACCACCTGAGGGCACCGCAGACTGTGGATGCTTTTAAAAAAAGGCTTAAAAAAACCTTTTTAAAAAAGCATTTTTTTAGATGTATGCATACTAGTTTTAGCTATTTGGCTGTTGTAGTTTTTATTAGGGCCCGCATGGCCCATTGTAAAAGGAATCCCAACGGGAGTCCTTTTACAATGGGACATAAGGACCTATTGAATTTGTAAGGTTTTATTCTTTATTATTAGGGCCCGCATGGCCCATTGTATAAGGACTCCCAAAGGGAGTCCTTATGCAATGGGACATAAGGACCTATTGAATTTGTAAGGTTTTATTCTTTATTATTATTCTTCCGCACTTTGCAGCTTTGCGCTGTAATTTGACCCCCTTAACATACTTCAAAACTCACCAAATTTAACACACACATCAGGACCTCCAAAAATTGCCTTTTAATGAAAAAAAAGAACCTCAAAATTGCGCTCTAGCGTCCCTTAGAAAGAAAACTGCCTCTAACTCCCAGTAGGAATGTCATAGAGACATGAAACAAAAACCTATATGTAGGTCTCACTTAGACCTACTTTTCCTTAATTAATTTCCTCGGGCAAAAATCTACAGGAAGTTGGCAATTCCCCCTTCAAGACAAAAAAGTACTAAAAACAGTAACTTTTGCCTCTTTGAGCTGTATTTTGACCCCCTTGACATGCTTCAAAACTCACCAAACTGAACGCACACATCAGGACTGGCAAACATTGCGATCTAAAAAAAAAACCTAACCCCAAATCTCAAAATTGCGCTCTAATGCAATTTTTTAATAAAACGCAAAAAAACCCTGCTCCTCGGAAGAAAAAAATGACAAAACTGCCTGTAACTCCCACTGTCGGAGAGACATGAAACAAAAACCTCTATGTAGGTCTCACTTAGACCTACATTTCATAAATTGACAACCCCCAGCAAAAATCAACAGGAAGTTTGCTATTCCCCCTTCAAAACAAATTTTTTGTAAAAACCGGTCACCTTCCTTCAAAAACTATCTCCTCTGAGCGCGTTTGTCGTTTCGCCTTCAAACTAACACAGGAGAGAGATTGAACCCTTGTGATTACAATGACAGAAGCGCTTTTTTTTCTAACTGCTCCGGTTTTGATTTTATGACCCTTCAAAGACCCGCTGCGCTGATGCTGCTGTGCTGCTGTTTTTTTAAGATGGCTGCTTAAAAGCAGGAAGCACCAACGTGCCCACACAATGCAGACAAGGTAGGTACACTAGACAAAAGTCTTGGGACACTTCAGACTAAAAGTAGACAAAAGTATTGGGACACTTATGACTATCACTGGACAAAAGTATTGGGACATTTAGGACTAGCACCTGCCAAATATGCGGGCCCGACCAATGCTGCTTGCAGCTTTAATTATTATTATTATTCTTCCGCAACTTTGCGCTGTAATTTGACCCCCTTAACATGCTTCAAAACTCACCAAATTTGACACACACATCAGTAATATATGGCAAAACTTTTTTATCAAAAAAACAAACCCCAAAACTCAAAATTGCGCTCTAGCGCCCCCTAGGAAAAAAAAAAACTAGACTGCCTGTAACTCATCCTAGGAAAGTCGGAGAGACATGAAACAAAAACCTCTATGTAGGTCTGACTTAGACCTACATTTCATAATGGTACATCTTTGGGCAAAAATCAACAGGAAGTTGGCAATTCCCCCTTCAAGACAAAAATGTACTAAAAACAGTCACTTTTGCCTCTTTGCGCTGTAATTTCACCCCCTTAACATGCTGCAAAACTCACCAAACTAAACACACACATCAGGACTGGCAAAAATTGCCATCTAATAAAAAAAACCTAACCCCAAATCTCAAAATTGCGCTCTAGCGCAATTTTTGAATAAAACGCAGAAAAAACTGCTTAGGACTAACACTGGACAAAAGTATTGGGACACCTAGGATTTAATCTGGACAAAAGTATTGGGACACTTCGGACTACCACTAGACAAAAGTATTAGGACACTTAGGACTAAAACTGGACAAAAGTATTGGGACACTTAGGACTACCACTGGACAAAAGTATTGGGACACTTACACTGGACAAAAGTATTGGGACACTTACACTGGACAAAAGTATTGGGACACTTAGACTGGACAAAAGTATTGGGACACTTAGGACTACAACTTGACAAAAGTCTTGGGACACTTAGGACTAAAACTGGACAAAAGTATTGGGACACTTAGGACTAGCACCTGCCAAATATGAGGGCCCGACCAACGCTGCTTGCAGCTTTAATTTTATTTATTTATTTATTATCTTTTTATTTATTTATTTATTTTTTAATACACTGTAGCACTTTGAGGTTGTTTACTCAATGTAAAGTGCTTTTTACAAATACAGGTAAAAGCCAGTAAATTAGAATATTTTGAAAAACTTGATTTATTTCAGTAATTGCATTCAAAAGGTGTAACTTGTACATCATATTTATTCATTGCACACAGACTGATGCATTCAAATGTTTATTTCATTTAATTTTGATGATTTGAAGTGGCAACAAATGAAAATCCAAAATTCCGTGTGTCACAAAATTAGAATATTACTTAAGGCTAATACAAAAAAGGGATTTTTAGAAATGTTGGCCAACTGAAAAGTATGAAAATGAAAAATATGAGCATGTACAATACTCAATACTTGGTTGGAGCTCCTTTTGCCTCAATTACTGCGTTAATGCGGCGTGGCATGGAGTCGATGAGTTTCTGGCACTGCTCAGGTGTTATGAGAGCCCAGGTTGCTCTGATAGTGGCCTTCAACTCTTCTGCGTTTTTGGGTCTGGCATTCTGCATCTTCCTTTTCACAATACCCCACAGATTTTCTATGGGGCTAAGGTCAGGGGAGTTGGCGGGCCAATTTAGAACAGAAATACCATGGTCCGTAAACCAGGCACGGGTAGATTTTGCGCTGTGTGCAGGCGCCAAGTCCTGTTGGAACTTGAAATCTCCATCTCCATAGAGCAGGTCAGCAGCAGGAAGCATGAAGTGCTCTAAAACTTGCTGGTAGACGGCTGCGTTGACCCTGGATCTCAGGAAACAGAGTGGACCGACACCAGCAGATGACATGGCACCCCAAACCATCACCCAACCATGCAAATTTTGCATTTCCTTTGGAAATCGAGGTCCCAGAGTCTGGAGGAAGACAGGAGAGGCACAGGATCCACGTTGCCTGAAGTCTAGTGTAAAGTTTCCACCATCAGTGATGGTTTGGGGTGCCATGTCATCTGCTGGTGTCAGACCCAAAAACGCAGAAGAGTTGAAGGCCACTATCAGAGCAACCTGGGCTCTCATAACACCTGAGCAGTGCCAGAAACTCATCGACTCCATGCCACGCCGCATTAACGCAGTAATTGAGGCAAAAGGAGCTCCAACCAAGTATTGAGTATTGTACATGCTCATATTTTTCATTTTCATACTTTTCAGTTGGCCAACATTTCTAAAAATCCCTTTTTTGTATTAGCCTTAAGTAATATTCTAATTTTGTGACACACGGAATTTTGGATTTTCATTTGTTGCCACTTCAAATCATCAAAATTAAATGAAATAAACATTTGAATGCATCAGTCTGTGTGCAATGAATAAATATAATGTACAAGTTACACCTTTTGAATGCAATTACTGAAATAAATCAAGTTTTTCAAAATATTCTAATTTACTGGCTTTTACCTGTATATATAATTAATTTGCCCGATCCGACCCACGCGCGGATAAAATCTTATTTTTTTTAATTTCATCCGCCCGATCCGCGGACTCCGCGGTTGTGTCCGCAAACCGCGCATCTCTAGTTGGGTGAATGTGCATATGAAACTGGTGGGGTTCGGTACCTCCAATAAGGTTAAGAACCACTAGTTTATAAGATGTCTATGTTGGCTGGTGTCATTTTCGCTTTGAATGTCTTCTTCTACTCCCCCCCTACTGCTGGTCCATTGTGACGCATGTCTCACTGTGGCCCCCTGCGGGGTGGCGGGTGTACTGCATACAGGAGCCCCCCTAGTTTGAATGGCTCCATCAAGCCCGTTTGACTGATGTTCGGCGGGCCAAAGGGAAAGCTCTGGCGGGCCGGACGTAGTTGATGATTTCACCGCAGGAGTGCCGGACTTTATGTGCGAGCGTCCGACACGTGCGCGCGCCTGAGCGTGACGGCCGCGTGTTCCTGTTTGGGAACACTTCCACCTTGACACCGGCACAGATTAGTGACGAGCCGCCGGAGCGCGACCGTTCCCCCGGTCCCCTCTTTTTTTGGTGAAACGCCGGCTCGACTTCCTGTTCCTCTTCACCTTCAAAGACACAATCAATCTGCGGGAGGAGCGTGCGCCTGTCAGCGCCACATTCCTGTGCGTACCAACAGGGGGGGGGTGGTGTATTCGCACTATTTACTCTTCTCCCTTTTGGAAAGCGGACACGGCTCTCGCGCTGTCGCTCCCGTTTGTCATCGTAACGAACAATGGTGTTGTGCAACCCGATCGCCGTCTCCCGCTACCTTCGTTCCTTCCATCCCTGACCTTTGTGCAAGGATACGGTTTCTCTCCCTGGCTTGAGACTTTCTTAAAATAAAGCAGCTTGCCGTTCTCTTCCTCACACGCATGCACGCACATCGGGCCTTCTAGGGCCATCGCGGCAGCTGTGCGGCGAGGCCAGAGTGCAGAGACGGAGGATTAAGACAACGTGCGCGGCCTAAACTGTTTTGGAGAGGAGCGCGAGGGGGCGACGGGAGGAGGGTCACGGAGGGTTTCCTGGGATAAACCAGAGCGGGGCGCAAGTGGAATGAAACAACGCTCCACTCGCATGGTGATTTACGACTATTTCACTTCCCTTTTGATGCCGATATTGAAGCCCTGAGGACTGTCCGATACCGATATCGATCTGATACGATATCAATAGGAACCCTACATACTAGTAGGGTATAGTATTGCAGTACTAATGAATCAAAAACGGTACCATACTCTGTTTGAAAAGTACCGGTTTTCGGGCATGACATCATGTCGTGACATACGAGCGGAGGAGCATGCTCGGCAGCGCACACACACAGAGTACTTACAAGCAGACACAGTGTGTAGACAGAAAAGGGAGAATGGACACATTTTGGTGTAAAAAGTCAAGATAAAGGTGAAGTTATAACACTGAAACACCCTCAGGAAGAGCTGCTTTAAGACATGGCTAGCTAGCTAGCGGCTAATTTTAAATTAAAATTAAAATTTAAAGTACCATTGATTATCACACACACACTAGGTGTGGTGAAATGTGTCCTCTGCATTTGACCCATCCCCTTGTTCACCCCCTGGGAGGTGAGGGGAGCAGTGAGCAGCAGCGGTGGCCGCGCCCGGGAATCATTTTTGGTGATTTAACCCCCAATACCTATATCTGTTTATACCTTTATATACCTATATATATATATATATATATACTGTATTTACCTTTATATACCTATATACATGTATATATACCTATACTGTATATACTTTTATATACTTATATATCTATACTGTATATACTTTTATATACCTGTTTATACCTTTATATACCTTTTTATACCTTTATATACCTATATATATATATACCTATATATATATATACCTATACTGCCTTTACCTTTATATATCTATATACATATATATACACCTATACTGTATATACCTATATACATCTATACCTAAACATATACCTATACTTCATATACCTTGATATACCTATATATATATATATATATATATATATACCTATATATATATATATATATATATATATATATATATATATATATATACCTATATACATATATATATATATATATATATATATATACCTATATACATGTTGTACACACACACACATATATATATATATATATACATACACACTGTATTTACCTTTATATACCTATATACATGTATATATACCTATACTGTATATACTTTTATATACTTATATACCTATACTGTATATACTTTTATATACCTGTTTATACCTTTATATACCTATATATATATATATATATATATATATATATATATATATATATATATATATATATATATATATATATACCTATACTGCATTTATCTTTATATATCTATATACATATATATACACCTATACTGTATATACTTTTAAATACTTATATACCTATACTGTATATACCTATATACATCTATACCTATACATATACCTATACTTCATATACCTTGATATACATATATATATAAATATAAATAAATATATATATATATGTATATATACCTATATACATGTTGTACACACATATATATGCATACCTATATACCTAATATAAATATATATATATATACCTATATACATGTTGTACACACACACATATATATATACATATATTATATATATATACATACATATATATATACTGTATATACCTTTATATACCTACGTATATACATACCTACACTGTAAATACCTTTATATACCTCTTTACATATATACTTATACTGTATATACCTTTATATACCTATATACATATATACCTTTATATATCTATATATATTTATATATACATATATATATATATATATATATATATACATATATATATATATATATATATATATATATATATATATATATATATATATATATATATATATATATATATATATATATATAAATATGTCTTAATAAGGTTATCCAAAAAATAGTGCTCGATACCGTAGTAGAGCGCAATATATGTATGTGTGGGGAAAAAATCACAAGACTATTTCATCTCTACAGGCCTGTTTCATGAGGGGGGGTACCTGACGATTGAGGGTACCCCCCCTCATGAAACAGGCCTGTAGAGATGAAATAGTCTTGTGATTTTTTTCCCACACATACATATATATATATATATATATATACACACACACATATACATATAAAGGTATAGCTACAATCGGGCGGAAGGCGGCGTACACCCTGGACAAGTCGCCACCTCATCGCAGGGCCAACACAGATATATATATATATATATATATATATATATATATATATATATATATATATATACATACATACATGTATATATATACATACATACATGTATATATATATATACATACATGTATATATATATATATATATATATATATATATATATATATATATATATATATATATATATATATATATACCAAGCAACCCCCCCGTACCAAAAAGCCCTTGATGAAAGCGGATACAATTTCACCCTCACCTATGAACCCACGCCAGGAAACCAGCCAAAAAAGAACAGAAAACGAAACGGCATCATCTGGTACAACCCCCCATACAGCAAAAACGTCTCAACGAACATTGGACACAAATTCCTCAATCTGATTGACAAACACTTTCCCAAAGACAACAACCTAAGAAAAGTATTCAACAAGAACAACATTAAATTGAGCTACAGCTGCATGAACAATATACGACAAATCATCTCAAACCACAACAAAACAATTGCAAATGAGCCGTCGACCCCCAGTCAGAACGACTCCAAAACCAACAAAGCATGTAACTGTCGAAAGAAACCTGATTGCCCCCTCAACGGGGGATGCTTACAAACATCAGTTGTCTACCAATCTAAGGTAATACGCAAGGACATTAACACATCCGACACATATGTAGGATTAACCGAGGGTGAATTCAAAACCAGATGGAACAACCACAAGGCTTCTTTCAGGAACAAAAACCTGCGAAATACCACAGAACTCAGCAAACACATTTGGGACCTCAAAGACAATAATGTTGAATATTCAATAACATGGCAAATTCTTGCATCCAGCACACCTTACAATAGTGGTAATAAAAGATGCAACCTATGCTTGAAAGAGAAACTGTTTATTATTTACCGTCCAGACCTGTCATCCCTCAACAAGCGCAGCGAAATTGTAACAACATGCCGCCATAGACGGAAACACCTCCTAGGTAACACATGAACCAATCACCACGCCCCTAGGCCAGCCTGTACCCACCCACTCTGTGCCCTATATAAACCATGGTATGCGAATGCTCCCATTAAAATCTCCTGACGATTGAGGGTACCCCCCCTCATGAAACAGGCCTGTAGAGATGAAATAGTCTTGTGATTTTTTTTTCCCCACACATACATATATATATATATATATATATATATGTGTGTGTATATGTATATAAAGGTATATGTAAGCAAATATTAACATTGCTGTATGTATACTTTTGACCCAGCACATTTGCTCACATTTTCAGTAGAGCCATAATAAATTCATAAAAGAAGCAAACTTCATGAATGTTTTTTGTGACCAACAAGTATGTGCTCCAATCACTACATCACAAACAAATAAGAGTTGTAGAAATGATTGGAAACTCAAGACAGCCATGACATGATGTTCTTTACAAGTGTATGTACACTTTTGACCATGACTGTATATATATATATATATATATATATATATATATATATATATATATATATATATACTGTATATACCTTTATGAATACCTATATACCTATACATATACCTGTACTGTATATACCTGTATATACTTATATACATATATATATATACCTATACTGTATATACCTGTATATACTTATATATATATACCTATACTGTATATACCTTTATGAATACCTATATACCTATACATATACCTGTACTGTATATACATTTTTAATACATATATACCTATACATATACTGTATATACTGGTTTATATACCTATACAGTTTAACCTTGATATACCTGTATACCTATACATATATCTATACTGTATATACCTTTATATATACATACATATATACCTATACTGTATATACCTATATACATATAACTATACATATACCTATACAGTATATACCTATATACATAAATACATATACAGTATATACCTTTATATACCTATACGGTATATACCTTTATATACCTATATACATATACCTATACTGTATATACCTTTATATACCTATATACACAGACCTATACTGTATATACCTTTATATACCTATATATATATATATATATATATATATATATATATATATATACCTATACTGTATATACCTTTATACAACCATATACATATATTTACCTATATACCTTATATACCTATACTGGCTCACCTGCACTGGCTTCCTGTGCACTTAAGATGCGACTTTTATGTTTTACTACTTACGTATAAAATACGAAAGGGTCTTTCTTGCCCTGATGTGGGATCTGAGCCGAGGATGTGGTTGTGGCTTGTGCAGCCCTTTGAGACACTTGTGATTAAGGGCTATATAAGTCAACTTTGATTGATTGACAGGTTCAGTTGTCTACATTGCACCATCCATAATAGGTTACAGTTGTTTGCTGCATGTTCCACGCATAATAAAACGCCACAATTTGGAGCATGTAGCTGTGCAGGAAATGAGTGTCTCCATGGTCTATGCAAACAGCTTCATTTCCTTGTACTTGCTATAATTGCACACGCAGTCTTAGTATAGTCTCTCCTACTAGTACTGCTCATCTCTCCTGACACAAACTTCATTCTTTGTTGGAAGAAAAGGAAAGTGCTCCGACTCACAAAAGAGATGCAGGCGGCCAGCAGTAAGATTCGGACCAGCAGGTCCTCAAACTGTTCCACGACCAACTCCCAGATGGTTTTTCCTGCAAGAAACACACGCAGTCACTTACTGAGTAGTACTGGTTGTTATGTACCTGCAGCATCTTTCTACTGTATGTACAGTACAGCGCACAGATCAGATATAAAAATACTACTAAAAGTGGAATAAAAGAGCGGGAGTAATGTAATTTAACTTTTTCAGTTTTTTAAATGTATTTCTTTGTTTAAAAAAAAAAAATGAATCAAAATCAATGTTATAAATGATTGACCTATTTTAAGGATCCACATCAAATATTATATTTTTAATTAATTTTGGGGGAAAATATTGCTCATCTTGTTTTTTGTGATAAAAAATGGTTATCTTTGTCTAAAAATGGCACATAAAACATAACATAACATTTTTTTAACTTTATGTCAACAGATAGCCATGAAGTTGATCAAGACATGTTGAAGCGTTGAAAGTCAAAAAGTGATATCTGACTTATTTGAACACTTTTTGAGCCCTAGTGGTTACAATCAATATTGCCATGGTTTTGAAAATGACAACTATCAAAATGCTTTCATTTGTCAGTGGAAAAGACAAAGTGTGCAAGTAAAGATGGACACTCACCTTCCTCCGCTGGCAGCTCTGAAAGAGAGAGCAGAGACATGGTCATGTGACATGTTTACTGTCCAATGTTGTAGTGACATACACACCAACAAGTCATAATCATTAGAATACACACCACATGCAAGTAATCATTATAATACATGCAAATAATCATTATAATACATGCAAATAATCATTATAATACATGCAAATAATCATTATAATACATGCAAATAATCATTATAATACATGCAAGTAATCATTATAATACATGCAAATAATCATTATAATACATGCAAATAATCATTATAATACAAGCAAATAATAATTATAATACATGGAAATAATCATTGAAAAACATGCAAATAATCATTATAATACATGCAAATAATCATTATAAAACATGCAAATAATCATTCAAATACATGCAAATAATCATTATAAAACATGCAAATAATCATGATAATACATGCAATTAATCATTATAATACATGCAAATAATCATAACAATACATAAAAATAATCATTATGATACATGCAAATAATAATTATAATACATGCACATAATTATAATGCATGCAAACAATCATTATAAAACATGCAAATAATCATAATACATGCAAATAATTATAATGCATGCAAATAACCATAAAACATGCAAATAATCATTATAATACATGCAAATACTCATAATGCATGCAAATAAATATAATGAATGCAAATAATCATAAAACATGCAAATAATCATTATAATACATGCAAATAATCATTATAATACACACACCATGCAAATAATCATTATAATACATGCAAATAATCATTATAATACATGCAAATAATTATTATAATACTTGCAAATAATCATAATACACACAGCATGCAAATAATCATTATAACTAATGCAAATTATTATTATAATACATGCAAATAATCATTATAATACACACAACATGCAAATAATCATTATAAAACATGCAAATAATTATTATAAAACATGCAAATAATCATTCTAATACACACAACATGCAAAAAACATTATAATACATGCAAATAATTATTATAATACATGCAAATAATCATAATACACACAACATGTAAATAATCATTGTAACATGCAAATAATTATTATAACACATGCAAATAATCATTATAATACACACAACATGCAAATAATCATTATATAACATACAAATAATTATTATAATACATGCAAATAATTATAATACATGCAAATAATCATGATAATACACACAACATCATTATAAAACATGCAAATGATCATTCTGAAACATGCAAATTATCATTATGATACATGCAAATAATCATTATAATACATGCAAATAATCATTATATTACATGCGAATAATCATTCTAAAACATGCAAATTATCATTATATTACATGCAAATAATCATTATAACACACAACATGCAAATAATCATTATAATACATGCAAATAATCATTATAATACATGCAAATAATCATTATAATACATGCATACATGCAAATAATCATTATAATACATGCAAATTATCATAATACATGCACATAATCATTAAAATGAAAAACCCAAAACCAGTGAAGTTGTCACGTTGTGTAAATGATAAATAAAAAGACAGTACAATTTTTTGCAAATCCTTTTCAACTTATATTCAATTGAATAGACTGCAAAGACAAGATATTTAACGTTCTAACTGGAAAACTTGTTTTTTTTGCAAATATTAGCTGATTGGGAATTTGATTCCTGCAACATCTTTAAAAAAAAGCTGGCACAGGTGGCAAAAAAGAGTGAGAAAATTGAGGAATGCTCATCAAAGACTTATTTGGAACATCCCACGGGTGAACAGGCTAATTGGGAACAGGTGGGAGCCATGATTGGCTATAAAAGCAGCTTCCATGAAATGCTCAGTCATTCCCAAACAAGGACGGGGCGAGGGTCACCACTTTGTCAACAAATGCCTGAGCAAATTGTTTAAGAACAACATTTCTCAACAAGGAATTTAGGGATTTCACCATCTACGCTCCGTAATATCATCAAAAGGTTCAGAGAATCTGGAGAAATCACTGCATGTAAGCCATGATACTATGGACCTTCGATCCCTCAGGCTGTACTGCATCAAAAAGCGACATCAGTGTGTAAAGGATATCACCACATGGGTTCAGGAAGACTTCAGAAAACCACTGTCAGTAACTACAGTTGGTCGCTACATCTGTCAGTGTAAGTTAAAATTCTACTATGCAAAGCCAAAGCCATTTTATCAACAACACCCAGAAACGCCGCCAGCTTCGCTGGGCCCGTCTAAGATGGACTGATGCAGAGTGGAAAAGTGTTCTGTGGTCTGACGAGTCCACATTTCAAATAGTTTTTGGAAACTGTGGACGTCTTGTCCTCCGGACCAAAGAGGAAAAGAACCATCCGGATTGCTATAGGCGCAAAGTTGAAAAAGTCAGCATGTGTGATGGTATGGGGGTGTATTAGTGCCCAAGACATGGGTAACTTACACATCTGTGAAGGCACCATTAATGCTGAAAGGTACATACAGCTTTTGGAGCAACATATGTTGCCATCCAAGCAACGTTATCTCCGGCTTATTAGTGATTCCCAGAGCCCAAAAAAAGTCTGCGGGCTATAGAGCGTTTTCTATTGGGGCTCCAGTACTATGGAATGCCCTCCCGGTAACAATTAGAGATGCTACCTCAGTAGAAGCATTTAAGTCCCATCTTAAAACTCATTTGTATACTCTAGCCTTTAAATAGCCCCCCCTTTAGACCAGTTGATCTGCCGTTTCTTTTCTTTTCTCCTCTGCTCCGCTTTTCCTTGAGGGGGGGGGGCACAGGTCCGGTGGCCATGGATGAAGTGCTGGCTGTCCAGAGTCGGGACCCGGGGTGGACCGCTCGCCTGTGCATCGGCTGGGAACATCTCTACGCTGCTGACCCGTCTCCGCTCGGGATGGTGTCCTGCTGGCCCCACTATGGACTGGACTCTTACTATTATGTTGGATCCACTATGGACTGGACTCTCACAATATTATGTCAGACCCACTCGACATCCATTGCTTTCGGTCTCCCCTAGAGGGGGGGGGGGGGGGTTACCCACATATGCGGTCCTCTCCAAGGTTTCTCATAGTCATTCACATCGACGTCCCACTGGGGTGAGTTTTTCCTTGCCCGTATGTGGGCTTTGTACCGAGGATGTCGCTGTGGCTTGTGCAGCCCCTTTGAGACACTTGTGATTTAGGGCTATATAAATAAAGGGAGGGTGTGTTCTAACTATCGTGGGATCACACTCCTCAGCCTTCCCGGTAAGGTCTATTCAGGTGTACTGGAGAGGAGGCTACGCCGGATAGTCGAACCTCGGATTCAGGAGGAACAGTGTGGTTTTCGTCCTGGTCGTGGAACTGTGGACCAGCTCTATACTCTCGGCAGGGTCCTTGAGGGTGCATGGGAGTTTGCCCAACCAGTCTACATGTGCTTTGTGGACTTGGAGAAGGCATTCGACCGTGTCCCTCGGGAAGTCCTGTGGGGAGTGCTCAGAGAGTATGGGGTTTCGGACTGTCTGATTGTGGCGGTCCGCTCCCTGTATGATCAGTGTCAGAGCTTGGTTCGCATTGCCGGCAGTAAGTCGGACACGTTTCCGGTGAGGGTTGGACTCCGCCAAGGCTGCCCTTTGTCACCGATTCTGTTCATAACTTTTATGGACAGAATTTCTAGGCGCAGTCAAGGCGTTGAGGGGATCCGGTTTGGTGGCTGCAGGATTAGGTCTCTGCTTTTTGCAGATGATTTGGTCCTGATGGCTTCATCTGGCCAGGATCTTCAGCTCTCACTGGATCGGTTCGCAGCTGAGTGTGAAGCGACTGGGATGAGAATCAGCACCTCCAAGTCCGAGTCCATGGTTCTCGCCCGGAAAAGGGTGGAGTGCCATCTCCGGGTTGGGGAGGAGATCTTGCCCCAAGTGGAGGAGTTCAAGTACCTCGGAGTCTTGTTCACGAGTGAGGGAAGAGTGGATCGTGAGATCGACAGGCGGATCGGTGCGGCGTCTTCAGTAATGCGGACGCTGTATCGATCCGTTGTGGTGAAGAAGGAGCTGAGCCGGAAGGCAAAGCTCTCAATTTACCGGTCGATCTACGTTCCCATCCTCACCTATGGTCATGAGCTTTGGGTTATGACCGAAAGGACAAGATCACGGGTACAAGCGGCCGAAATGAGTTTCCTCCGCCGGGTGGCGGGGCTCTCCCTTAGAGATAGGGTGAGAAGCTCTGTCATCCGGGGGGAGCTCAAAGTAAAGTCGCTGCTCCTCCGCATCGAGAGGAGCCAGATGAGGTGGTTCGGGCATCTGGTCAGGATGCCACCCGAGCGCCTCCCTAAGGAGGTGTTTAGGGCATGTCCGACCGGTAGGAGGCCACGAGGAAGACCCAGGACACGTTGGGAAGACTATGTCTCCCGGCTGGCCTGGGAACGCCTCGGGATCCCCCGGGAGGAGCTGGACGAAGTGGCTGGGGAGAGGGAAGTCTGGGCTTCCCTGCTTAGGCTGCTGCCCCCGCGACCCGACCTCGGATAAGCGGAAGAAGATGGATGGATGGATAAATAAAGATTGATTGATTGATTGATCTTGGACGCCCCTGCTTATTTCAGCAAGACAATGCCAAGCCGCGTGTTACAACAGCATGTGTAAAAGAGTGCAGACCTGTCTCCCATTGAAAATGTGTGAAGGCTAAAATATGAGAAGGGAGACCGTCGAACAACTTAAGCTGTACATCAAGCAAGAACGGGAAATAATTCCACTTCAAAAATGTGTCTCCTCAGTTCCCAAACCTTTACTGAGTGTTGTTAAAAGGAAAGGCCATGTAACACACTGGTAAAAATGCCCTTCTGACTACTTTTTTGCAATGTGTTGCTGCCATTAAATTCTAAGTTCATGATTATTTTCAGAAAAAAAACAAGTTTCTCAGTGTGAACATGAAATATCTTGTCTTTGCAGTCTATTCAATTGAATATAAGTTGAAAAGGATTTGTTGTATCCTCTTTTTATTTACCATTTACACAACCTGCTTTTGGCTTTTGTATACATCAAATATCAATATTGATCATATGTATGAACATGTACAGTGTGTATTAAATATATATCAATATTAAAATTGGGATTATTTTCATTGCGTGTGCTCTCCATCATGCATCTCTCTCTCTCTCTCCCTCTGTCGCTCGCCCTCACCGTTGTAGCCATACTTGTCCAGGTTCTTCTGGAACTGCTCGGGCGAGAGGCCCGTGTCCTCGGTGATGCCAAAGTAGGACAGGACATCCTGGGACTCTTTCATGTGCGCGTTGTCCATGCCGGCTGAGGGCAAAGCAGCAGAAGTGAGCGACACACACACACACACACACACACACACACACACACACACACACACACACGAGTATGTAGAAGATACTCACAAGTTTGTGTAGTCAAGTCGACGCACCTCTTTAGTGTAGTGTGCGAGCCCCTCGCTTCAATCTCTCTCTCTCTCTCTCTCTGGGACCTCGCTCTCCTCCAGGAGGACTGACAGGACGTGCAACTTGGCAAACTCTTCTCCAAAGTTTTATACGCGTGAAAAGGGCCCTCATTGGTGCCTGCTGGGCGCGCGCACGGCCCCCATTGGCTGCAGGCGCCACAAGTGGGGGGGGTGAGAGGGCAACAACTGCAGAGGGGTCCGACGGGGCCGGCGAGCTGGAAATAAGATGTGTAAAGGGGGCCACTTGGTGAATGACAGCTAGGGGACACTGAGGGGACACGCGGGGCCACTTTGTCTACCACTCGCCATGCACAGAAAGAAAAAAATACATTCACACCTGAATCGGCATTCTTACTCGGGCCCGTTTTAAATCCAGTCACAATTTTCTCCCCCCCCAAAAAAAAAAGTTTTTTTATTTTTTTTCCCCAAAATGTTTTAAAAAGACATTTTTAGACAAACTCCATGTAACCAGAAAGTGTTTAACCTTGTTTGAAAATGTTTTATTAAACAAAACATGTATGTGTATATATGCAGATATATGTACATAAATATGTGTATTTATATATTTGTATATATCCATCCATTTTCTACCGCTTGTCCATATTAATACATATATATGTACATATAGGTGTATATATGTGTGTATATATATATATATATATATATATATATATATATATATATATATATGTATATGTGTACATATGTGTATTTATATATGTATATATAAATATGTATACATGTGTGTATATATATAGGTATGCATATTAATACTTATTTATGTGTGTATATATGCAGATATATGTAAATGTGTATATATATATATATATATATATATATATATTAATACATATATATGTATATATGTACATATAGGTGTATATATGCATATATATGTGTATTTATAATTAATACATATATGTATATGTATATACGTGAATATATGTGTCTTATATATGTAATTATAAATATGTATATATATATTAATACATATGTATATATGTATGTGTATATATGTGTATATATGTATACATATATATATTAATACATAAATGTATATGTGTATACGTGAATATATGTGTATTTATATATGTATATATAAATATGTATATATATTAATACGTATGTATATATGTATGTGTGTATATATGCATGTGTGTATATATGTGTATATATATATATATTTATGTGTGTATATATATATATATATATATATATATATATATATTTATGTGTATATATATATATATATATATTTGTGTATATATATATATATATATATATTTATGTGTATATATGTATATATATGTGTATATATATTTTTTTTTATATATATATATATATTTATGTATATATATATATATATATATTTATGTATATATATATATATATATTTATGTATATATATATATATATATATATATATATATATATATATATATATATATATATATATATTTATGTGTATATATATATACCGTATTTTTCAGACTATAAGTCGCAGTTTTTTTCATAGTTTGGCCGGGCTCCAGTGCGACTTATAAATGTTTTTTTCCTTCTTTATTATGCATTTTTGGCAGGTGCGACTTATACTCCGGTGCGACTTATACTCCGAAAAATACGGTATGTATATATATATATATATATATATTTATTTTATTTTTTTAAATGAGACTCATTTTTCTAGTGTTTAGGCCATCTCAATGCAACCAGAAAGAGTTTTTCTAACCAGTAACCTGGTGTGAAAGAGTTTTGACAATCTGTTTGAATCGAGAACCTGATTCTGAATCGAATCGTCACCCCAGGAATCGGAATCGGATGGAATGGTGCATCGTCAGGTGCTCACAGATCACCGCCCTGATGGCTGTTACTTTTTTGTCAGATAAATGGCCGTTTCAAATAATATCATGATTAGCATGAGGTGGCGTGACAGCAGAGATGCTGTGTGTGTGTGTGTGTGTGTGTGTGTGTGTGTGTGTGTGTGTGTGTGTGTGTGTGTGTGTGTGTGTGTGTGTGTGTGTTCTTGTATTTCTACCCTTCTTGGGACATCAACAAGGAAAAATACCGTCCATATGAGGAGGTGTGAACAAGTTCGGACATAAGTCATGGTCCCAATACAGAAAACCATTATCTATCAAAATGAGGGTGGTCCCAAAAAGGAGGGATTTTTTAAATTGACTTTGTGTCCGTTTTAAAAGTGCTCCCCCTATGGTCAACATATGAAATAACAAGTGTGCGTAAACATTTGAAGTGCTCCCCCTCTGGCCAATATATGTAATAACAAGTGTGTGTAAGAAATTGAAATGCGCCCCCTTTGGCCAAAATTAATTAAAAATAAATAAATATATATATATATATAAATATAAATATATAGACATACTGTCATAACTTGAAGTAAATAATGGAGATTAAAAACCAATTACAAACAAATAATTAACTAAAAGTTTAACTTTTTCATATTTGCATAGTATGTATATATTATTAATGTTGTAAATACAAATCTTTATATATCTAGAAAGTGTGGTCCTAAAGAGGTTTTTTTCGGAGGTCTTAAGAAGGCCACAAATAAAGACATCAAGAAGGAAAAATACCGTCCATATGAGGAGGTGTGAACAAGTTTAGACATAAGTCATGGTCCCAATACAGAAAACCATTATCCATCAAAATTGTTTAAATTGACTGTGTGTCGGTTTTAAAAGTGCTCCCCCTCTGGTCAACATATGAAATAACAAGTGTGCGTAAACATTTGAAGTGCTCCCCCTCTGGCCAATATATGTAATAAGCCTGTGTAAGAAATTTGAATGCTAACCCTTTTGCCAAAATTAATTTAAAAATAAATAAATAAATATGTATATAGAGACATACTGTAATAACGAAGTAAATAATGAAGATTAAAAACAATTACAAACAAAAAAATCAAATTTTTACTAAAATCGTACCTTTATTAATATTTGCGTAATATGTACTGTATATTAGTGATGGGTCCGGCTACTCCGATGCATCGGCGCATGCGTCGAGCTTATAAAGCAAAACCCTGTGTCGGTGCGCATACCGCTTTTATAAAGTCACAGCTCATGATCGGTCACGTGACCGATACGCAAACTGTGTCGCACTGACGCCTCCTCTGTGCCCTGTGAGCGTGTCTTTTCTACAGCCGGAGAAATAATAACTAAGAAGAGAAATCGTCTAAAATTTTATATGTTGGAAAAACTGTTTTTTTTTTAATAAAAATGTGTAAAAATAATCAAATTAATTCCCAGTCCACAAGCATCCTCATTCACAACACGTTCTCTTAGATTTCCATGTTATGATACATGTTCACATTATTTATTGACTGTACCTAAAAAAGATAAAAATATATTTTTATTTTAATGAAGATATGAAATAATCCTAAATGGAATACAATGACTTGGTTTATATTATTGTATATACTAGGTCAGTGGTTCTCAACCTTTTTTCAGTGATGTACCGCCTGTGAACATTATTTTAATTCAAGTACCCCCTAATCAGAGCAAAGCATTTTTGGTTGAAAAAAAGAGATAAAGAAGTAAAATACAGCACTATGTCATCAGTTTCTGATTTATTAAATTGTATAACAGTGCAAAATATTGCTCATTTGTAGTGGTCTTTCTTGAACTATTTGGAAAAAAAGATATAAAAATAACTAAAAACTTGTTGAAAAATAAACAAGTGATTCAATTATAAATTAAAGCTGCAAGCAGCATTGGTCGGGCCCGCGTATTTGGCAGGTGCTAGTCCTAAGTGTCCCAATACTTTTGTGAAGTTTTAATCCTAAGCGTCCCAATACTTTTGTCCAGTTTTAGTCCTAAGTGTCCCAAAACTTTTGTCCAGTTTTAGTCCTTAATGTCCCAATACTTTTGTCAAGTTGTAGTCCTAAGTGTCCCAATACTTTTGTCCAGTGTAAGTGTCCCAATACCTTAGTCCAGTGGTAGTCCTAAGTGTCCCAATACTTTTGTCTACTATTAGTCCGAAGTGTCCCAATACTTTTGTTCAGTGGTAGTCCTAAGTGTCCCAATACTTTTGTCAAGTTGTAGTCCTAAGTGTCCCAATACTTGTGTCCAGTTTTAGTCGTAAGTGTCCCAATACTTTTGTACAGTGGTAGTCCGAAGTGTCCCAATACTTTTGTCAAGTTGTAGTCCTAAGTGTCCCAATACTTTTGTCCAGTTGTAGTCGTAAGTGTCCCAATACTTTTGTCCAGTATAAGCGTCCCAATACTTGTGTCCAGTGGTAGTCGCAAGTGTCCCAATATTTTTGTCAAGTTTTAGTCCCAAGTGTCCCTATACTTTTGTCCAGTTTTCGTCATAAGGGGCCATAATACTTTTGTCTAGTGTAAGTGCCCCAATACTTTTGTCCATTGTTAGTCCTTAGTGTCCCAATATTTTTGTCCAGTGTTAGTCGTAAGTGTCCCAATACTTTTGTCCAGTTTTTGTCCTAAGTGTCCCAATACTTTTGTCCAGTGGTAGTCTGAAGAGTCCCAAGACTTTTGTCTAGTGTACCTACCTTGTCTGCATTGTGTGGGCACGCTGGTGCTTCCTGCTTTTAAGCAGCCATCTTGAAAAAACAGCAGCGCAGCGGTTATTTGAAGGGTCATAAAATCAAAACCGGAGCAGGTATCAAAACTCTTTCGCCAACTTTTAATCAGAAGGGTTCAATCTCTCTCCTGTGTTAGTTTGAAGCCGAAACAACAAACGCGCTCAGAGGAGATAATGTTTGAAGAAAGGTGACCGGTTTTTACAAACATTTTGTTTTGAAGGGGGAATAGCAAACTTCCTGTTGATTTTTGCTGGGGGTTGTCAATTTATGAAATGTAGGTCTAAGTGAGACCTACATACAGGTTTTTGTTTCATGTCTCTCCGACCTTCCCAGTGGGAGTTACAGGCAGTTTTGTCATTTTTTTCTTCCGAAGAGCAGTTTTTTCTGCGTTTTATTCAAAAATTGCGCTAGAGCGCAATTTTTAGATTTGGGTTTAGGTTTTTTTTATTAGATCACAATTTTTGCCAGTCCTGATGTGTGTGTTCAGTTCGGTGAGTTTTGAAGCATTTTAAGGGGGTCCAATTACAGCTCAAAGAGGCAAAAGTGACTGTTTTTAGCACATTTTTGTCTTGAAGGGGGAATTGCCAACTTCCTGTTGATTTCTGCCCAAGGATGTACAATTATGAAATGTAGGTCTAAGTCAGACCTATATAGAGAATGTTGTTTCATGTCTCTCCGACCTTCCTAGTGGGAGTTACAGGCAGGTTTTTTCCTAGAGGGCGCTAGAGCGCAATTTTGAGTTTTGGGGTTAGGTTTTTTTATTAAAAGACAATTTTCGCAGGTCCTGATGTGTGGGTCAAATATGGTGAGTTTTGAAGCATGTTAAGTGGGTCAAATTAGTGCTCAAAGAGGCGGCGGAATAATAATAAAACCTTAGAAAAACAATAGGTCCTTATGTCCCATTGTAAAAGGACTCCCGTTGGGATTCCTTTTACAATGGGCCATGCGGGCCCTAATAAAGATTTCTACACATAGAAGTAATCATCAACTTAAAGTGCCCTCTTTGGGGATTGTAATAGAGATCCATCTGGATTCATCAACTTAATTCTAAACATTTCTTCACAAAGAAAGAAATCTTTAACATCAATATTTATGGAACAAGTCCACAAAAAATCTAGCTGTCAACACTGAATATTGCATTGTTGCATTTCTTTTCACACTTCTTTTTGACAGACATTTTAGTGAGGGTCAAACCATCATGGCATGGGGGAAAATTCTGGGTGTATGGTAATGAATGGAATAGCCTACTTGATTTGATGTTCAGTTTATGAACTTACATTCATATTTTGTTGAAGTATTATTCAATAATTATTATGGATTGGCAGACCGGGGTGGTGGTTCCTCTCTTTAAGAAGGGGAACCGGAGGGTGTGTTCTAACTATCGTGGGATCACACTCCTCAGCCTTCCCGGTAAGGTCTATTCAGGTGTACTGGAGAGGGGGCTACGCCGGATAGTCGAACCTCGGACTCAGGAGGAGCAGTGTGGTTTTCGTCCTGGTCGTGGAACTGTGGACCAGCTCTATACTCTCGGCAGGGTCCTTGAGGGTGCATGAGAGTTTGCCCAACCAGTCTACATGTGCTTTGTGGACTTGGAGAAGGCATTGGACCGTGTCCCTCGGGAAGTCCTGTGGGGAGTGCTCAGAGAGTATGGGGTATCGGACTGTCTGATTGTGGCAGTCCGCTCCCTGTATGATCAGTACCAGAGCTTGGTCCGCATTGCCGGCAGTAAGTCGGACACGTTTCCGGTGAGGGTTGGACTCCGCCAAGGCTGCCCTTTGTCACCCATTCTGTTCATAACTTTTATGGACAGAATTTCTAGGCGCAGTCAAGGCGTTGAGGGGATCCGGTTTGGTGGCTGCAGGATTAGGTCTCTGCTTTTTGCAGATGTGGTCCTGATGGCTTCATCTGGCCAGGATCTTCAGCTCTCGCTGGATCGGTTCGGAGCCGAGTGTGAAGCGACTGGGATGAGAATCAGCACCTCCAAGTCCGAGTCCATGGTTCTCTCCCGGAAAAGGGTGGAGTGCCATCTCCGGGTTGGGGAGGAGATCTTGCCCCAAGTGGAGGAGTTCAAGTACCTCGGAGTCTTGTTCACGAGTGAAGGAAGAGTGGATCGTGAGATCGACAGGCGGATCGATGCGGCGTCTTCAGTAATGCGGACGCTGTATCGATCCGTTGTGGTGAAGAAGGAGCTGAGCCGGAAGGCAAAGCTCTCAATTTACCGGTCGATCTACGCTCCCATCCTCACCTATGGTCATGAGCTTTGGGTTATGACCGAAAGGACAAGATCACGGGTACAAGCGGCCCAAATGAGTTTCCTCCGCCGGGTGGCGGGTCTCTCCCTTAGAGATAGGGTGAGAAGCTCTGTCATTCGGGGGGAGCTCAAAGTAAAGCCGCTGCTCCTCCACATCGAGAGGAGCCAGATGAGGTGGTTCGGGCATCTGGTCAGGATGCCACCCGAACGCCTCCCTAGGGAGGTGTTTAGGGCACGTCCGACCGGTAGGAGGCCACGGGGAAGACCCAGGACACGTTGGGAAGAATATGTCTCCCGGCTGGCCTGGGAACGCCTCGGGATCCCCCGGGAGGAGCTGGACGAAGTGGCTGGGGAGAGGGAAGTCTGGGCTTCCCTGCTTAGGCTGCTGCCCCCGCGACCCGACCTCGGATAAGCGGAAGAAGATGGATGGATGGATGGATGGATCATACCTGCCAACTTTTGAAATCAGAAAAACCTAGTAGCCAGGGTCCAGGGGCCGCAGGCCCCGGTAGGTCCAGGACCTGCGCGACACCCTTTTGCGCACACGTGGTGTCTTTTTGCGCGCGCGCGGTGCCTTTCTGTGCGCGCGCCGTCTCGGTCTGTGCGCTCTCTGTGTAGTCCTGGCATCTCTCCTCGCGCTGTCATGTTTCTTTTTGGCACTTTGGGGGCGGGTATGCTTAGACGGCCCCTCCTTTCTGATTGGCTCTGAGCATTTTTCATATGACCAATCATTCTCCAGCGTAGCAACGTTGTAGCCATCTTACCTCGGACAGCTAGCCTCAATCATTACATTGATGTCAATGGTACATGTACTAATTACATTACCATAACTTGCTGTAATTTTCGACCAATTTACAAATGGTTTGCCTTGTTACAAATCTTATTACACGTAGATATAACATAGGATGCTGTACCTATTGAAATTACCTATTTCGCTTTAAAAAAAAAAAAGACTTAATTGTGCAACATAGTTGTGTAGGGTCAGTGTTAGTCAGTTCTCTGATTGTTTTAAACTGTTTCAGAATACATTATTAAAAGGCTATTTTTAACATTTTAAAAACAAAATTCAAAGATTATTTCATTAATTTTATGGCTGAATCAAAAGAAATTCCATAAATTAGAAATCAAATGTTCAAGAAGAAGTGAAATTATAAAATAATGTTATGGTTGGATGTTATTGCTGGTGGACCAGTTCTGGCTGAAAGATGTGATTATGGTATTTGTTGTCTTCTCGCAAAAGGGTGTCGCGCGCGCGCACTAAGTGGAGAATCAGCGCCAAAAGGGTGTCGCGCGCGCGCACGAAGTGGAGAATCAGCGCGCGATAACAGTTTTTATGCGCTCGGATTTTTGGCACTAATGTGACGCCATATTTTCCCGTTTTGTTTCACTCCTCGTCGTCAGCTCGCCGTTGTTGCTTCTTTTTTTTTTTTTCCTGTTAGCATTTCCCAGAATGCCTTGCGGTTCAGGCTCGGCCGTGATAGGTTGAGAGGCCAAAGCCCTTCCTCTGTCTACACCCCCCAGAATGCCGTGTGGTTCCGGCTGGGCAGTTCTTCCTATTTTTTTTCTAACAGAACTCAGTGAAATTATCGAACGTTCTATCGACCCCATTTTCTATTGATATTGATCACATGTCTATCGCGATATATATTGTTATTGTTTTATCGCCCAGCCCTACCCAACGTGGTCTTTTACATCGCTAATTCCTCCGTGTCCGATCGAAAAATCTTGTCTGCACAAGGTGCAATTCGCGTAGTTTTCACCCTTTTTGGAATGGATAATTATTCCCGGATAGGCTTTTGAATATTCTTCACGGAATGACTGCAGTTTTCTTTTCGGTTTAAGACTCGTTTGCGATTTTTCTCCGGCTGATTCCATGATCGTTCGCTCGTTTGGAAACAATGGCAACTGGTGCCTCGTGCTTGGCAGCGGTGCTATAAATAGCCTCGCGCATGGCATTCGGAATGGCTCGTAGGAAGTTACGGGAAGCAGTGTCGATTGTCATTGTTGTTACGCGATTTCGTGAATAAAACTTAAAAAAAAAAAAAAATGTAATTAATGAAAAACCGTATGTTTTATCACTGCAACCGTAACCCAGAATAGGTTGATGAAAACCGTACTAATTACGGGAAAACCGGAGTAGTTGGCAGGTATGATGGATTATTCAATAAATACGTATATTTATAAAGGATTTTTGAATTGTTGCTATTTTTAGAATATTTAAAAAAAATCTCACGTACCCCTTGGCATACCTTCAAAAACCCCCAGGGGTACGCGTACCCCCATTTGAGAAACACTGTACTAGGTCATAAAATCAGTGTCAGTTGAGTCGGTCCATAGGTTGCCTGTAGGGATTTTTAATGTCCAGCAGATGTCAGTATTTAGTGACACAGTATCGACACAGTATCAATACAGTTTTGCAATGTGTCGAAACGCTTCATGACGCCTCATCAACCCATCACTACTGTATATATTATTAATGTTGTAAATACAAATCTTTATATATCTAGGAGGCATTTTTCGGAGGTCTCAAGAAGGCAGAGGTGGGTAGAGTAGCCAGAAATTGTACTCAAGTAAGAGTACTGTTACTTTAGAGATTTATTACTCAAGTAAAAGTAAGGAGTAGTCACCCAAATATTTACTTGAGTAAAAGTAAAAAGTATGTTGTGAAAAAACTACTCAAGTACTGAGTAACTGATGAGTACCATACACACACATATCATATATATATATATATATATATATATATATATATATATATACACAGTATATAATTTATATTTATTTATTTTGCCGTTTTTGTTTACATGTTAAAGGTGTTTTAATGAATATACATGCATGTTTAACACATATAGATTCCTTTCTTTCATGAAGACAAGAATATAAGTTGGTGTATTACTTGATTCTGATGACTTGCATTGATTGTAATCAGACAGTAGTGATGATAGCGTCCACGTTTTCAAATGGAGGAGAAAAAAAGTTCCTCCTTTCTGTCTAATACCACATGAAAGTGGTTGGTTTTTGGCACCTTATTTGTCCAGCTTCCATATTCGTTTTTATACACTTTACAAGAAATACATTGGCGGCAAACTTCGTAGCTTGCTAGCTTGTTTGCGCTGGCTTTCGGAGACTCTTGTTTTGAAAGCGCAGGCGCGATGGAGTGGCACTTTTATTGTGAAGACAGGAACTGTGCAGTCAGTCTTTAGGCTTTTGACAGGATGTACGATTGAAATAAAAAAGGGTCTTTTTTCCTTCACACTTTTGATTGATTGATTGAAACTTTTATTAGTAGATTGCACAGTACAGTACATATTCCGTACAATTGACCACTAAATGGTAACACCCCAATACGTTTTTCAACTTGTTTAAGTCAGGTCATGTGACCGCCTGGCTCTGTTTGATTGGTCCAACGTCACCAGTGACTGCTTTTGTCGAAACGCAGGCACTATGAAGGTCTGTCTGACAGACCAAAACAAACAAAGCGTGCATTAACAGATCGCTAAAAATTAGTAGCGAGTAGCGAGCTGAATGTAGATAAAAGTAGCGGAGTAAAAGTAGCGTTTCTTCTCTATAAATATACTCAAGTAAAAGTAAAAGTATGTTGCATTAAAACTACTCTTAGAAGTACAATGTATCCCAAAAGTTACTCAAGTAGATGTAACGGAGTAAATGTAGCGCGTTACTACCCACCTCTGCAAGAAGGTAACAAATACCCCTAAAGCTGACCAACACGCCGGATTGTAGTCAGCTGGAGGCGTGTCTTAATGAAATTAAACAATGGATGTCCGCTAACTTCTTGCAACTCAACGCCAAGAAAACGGAAATGCTGATTATCGGTCCTGCTAAACACCGACATTTATTTAATAATACCACCTTAACATTTGACAACCAAACAATTACACAAGGCGAATCAATAAAGAATCTGGGTATTATCTTCGACCCAACTCTCTCGTTTGAGTCACACATTAAGAGTGTTACTAAAACGGCCTTCTTTCATCTCCGTAATATTGCTAAAATTCGTTCTATTTTATCCACTAGCGACGCTGAGATCATTATTCATGCCTTCGTTACGTCTCGTCTCGACTACTGTAACGTATTATTTTCGGGTCTCCCTATGTCTAGCATTAAAAAATTACAGTTGGTACAAAATGCGGCTGCTAGACTTTTGACAAGAACAAGAAAGTTTGATCATATTACGCCTATACTGTATATACCTTTATATACATATATACATATATATACTGGCTCACCTGCACTGGCTTCCTGTGCACTTAAGAAGTGACTTTAAGGTTTTACTACTTACGTATAAAATACTACACGGTCTAGCTCCGTCCTATCTTGTCGATTGCATTGTACCATATGTCCCGGCAAGAAATCTGCGTTCAAAGAACTCCGGCTTATTAGTGATTCCCAGAGCCCAAAAAAAGTCTGCGGGCTATAGAGCGTTTTCTATTGGGGCTCCAGTACTATGGAATGCCCTCCCGGTAACAATTAGAGATGCTACCTCAGTAGAAGCATTTAAGTCCCATCTTAAAACTCATTTGTATACTCTAGCCTTTAAATAGCCCCCCTGTTAGACCAGTTGATCTGCCGTTTCTTTTCTTTTCTCCTCCCCTCCCCTGCACGTAAGCCATGATACTATGGACCTTCGATCCCTCAGGCTGTACTGCATCAAAAAGCGACATCAGTGTGTAAAGGATATCACCACATGGGCTCAGGAAGACTTCAGAAAACCACTGTCAGTAACTACAGTTGGTCGCTACATCTGTCAGTGTAAGTTAAAATTCTACTATGCAAAGCCAAAGCCATTTTATCAACAACACCCAGAAACGCCGCCAGCTTCGCTGGGCCCGTCTAAGATGGACTGATGCAGAGTGGAAAAGTGTTCTGTGGTCTGACGAGTCCACATTTCAAATAGTTTTTGGAAACTGTGGACGTCGTGTCCTCCGGACCAAAGAGGAAAAGAACCATCCGGATTGCTATAGGCGCAAAGTTGAAAAAGGCAGCATGTGTGATGGTATGGGGGTGTATTAGTGGCCAAGACATGGGTAACTTACACATCTGTGAAGGCACCATTAATGCTGAAAGGTACATACAGCTTTTGGAGCAACATATGTTGCCATCCAAGCAACGTTATCTCCGGCTTATTAGTGATTCCCAGAGCCCAAAAAAAGTCTGCGGGCTATAGAGCGTTTTCTATTGGGGCTCCAGTACTATGGAATGCCCTCCCGGTAACAATTAGAGATGCTACCTCAGTAGAAGCATTTAAGTCCCATCTTAAAACTCATTTGTATACTCTAGCCTTTAAATAGCCCCCCTGTTAGACCAGTTGATCTGCCGTTTCTTTTCTTTTCTCCTCTGCTCCGCTTTTCCTTGAGGGGGGGGCACAGGTCCGGTGGCCATGGATGAAGTGCTGGCTGTCCAGAGTCGGGACCCGGGGTGGACCGCTCGCCTGTGCATCGGCTGGGAACATCTCTACGCTGCTGACCCGTCTCCGCTCGGGATGGTGTCCTGCTGGCCCCACTATGGACTGGACTCTTACTATTATGTTGGATCCACTATGGACTGGACTCTCACAATATTATGTCAGACCCACTCGACATCCATTGCTTTCGGTCTCCCCTAGAGGGGGGGGGGGGGGTTACCCACATATGCGGTCCTCTCCAAGGTTTCTCATAGTCATTCACATCGACGTCCCACTGTGGCGCCCCCCCCACATCGGCAGTGAAGTGTATATACTCACAAGAAGCCGAATAGCTTTGTCTTTGACCTTTTTTTTTTTTTTACTTACAACTATACCTAATATATAAAGGGGTGGAAAAGTGACTATTACCTGCAGGGCAAACATTAGCTAACCAGAAGGCAATAACAATGTCAACAAAAAACACCTGCTTAAAAGATCTAATACAAATGTCCCTGAGGAATGTAAGGTGGGAGTACTGTAATTACCTAACGTTACATTATTATTTTCCATAACAATTTAGCTCCCTCCACAATATTAACCCGATGTTAAAACAGAACTAGCTATTTATTGATTAGCAATTGCCGAATCATGTAACATTAGCTTAATGCTAAAAAGCCAGGTTACTATCACATTCTGTAACAGACAAATAATTTCATGTAGGCTAACGTTACCTACCTGCTAACTCTGTCTTTTCTCGTTTCTACTCCTCTTCTTTTCTCTTTTTTCTTCCCTGGGCACCTGACAGTTTTGGCCGTTTTGACATCTTGTGTTGATTTTTTGATGTGGTGACGTCCAAAAAGAGTCATGATACGGGAAGGGAGGGGGGGGGGGGGGGGGGGGGGCACAGGTCCGATGGCCATGGATGAAGTGCTGGCTGTCCAGAGTCGGGACCCGGGGTGGACCGCTCGCCTGTGCATCGGCTGGGAACATCTCTACGCTGCTGACCCGTCTCCGCTCGGGATGGTGTCCTGCTGGCCCCACTATGGACTGGACTCTTACTATTATGTTGGATCCACTATGGACTGGACTCTCACAATATTATGTCAGACCCACTCGACATCCATTGCTTTCGGTCTCCCCTAGAGGGGGGGGGGGGGTTACCCACATATGCGGTCCTCTCCAAGGTTTCTCATAGTCATTCACATCGACGTCCCACTGGGGTGAGTTTTTCCTTGCCCGTATGTGGGCTTTGTACCGAGGATGTCGTTGTGGCTTGTGCAGCCCTTTGAGACACTTGTGATTTAGGGCTATATAAATAAAGATTGATTGATTGATTGAAATACAAGAATGTGTGTGCGTGTGTTTGTTGACAAGCATCAAGGGGGCGGGGCATGAATGTTGTGGCGGCCAATCAGTGCGATGGATGCAGGAAGCACTTTTGGCCAGAAGTAGCAACATATAAAGTGTGTGTGTGTGTGTGTGTGTGTGTGTGTGTGTGTGTGTGTGTGTAACTGTACCTTTAGCAGCAGTTGTGTATAAAAAATAGTGTCACGCGCCAGCAATGACACAATGGCAGAATCTCACGGTTCTTTCTGGAAGCTGGAAGAATGTGACACGTTGCGGGCGAGGACCCCCCCTCCTCCTCGTCCTCCTCCTCCTCCGTCCCAGACGCGACTTGAAGGTGACATGAAGACGAGGATTTAAGGCGCAATAATGTTATCAAAAAGGCCTTCTAGGAAAGTCTGCGCTCTTGGCAGCCATCTTGGTGTGACGCCTTCAGGTGCTTATTTCAGGCTGGGAAAGTCCGCGGCGCACTTTTCAAAGTGTCAAACAATGCGTGCGCTGAAGCATTTATCATGCCGACATGTTGTTTGTAAACGTCCTTTCTGTCGTCACTTTGCTTTTTTGTAACTTTTTATGGCGGAATGTCAAAGCTTCTCGCAGGCGCAGCAGCTGAAACTGTCAGGATGAACATCAGCGCAAACGCGCGAAGGAGGCGGCAGATGATTGGCTGTTGGAGGAAAGGGGCGGGATATGTGCGTCCATCTTCCTTTCGTGATTGGTTGATTTTACCTTTCGAATTGATAAGATATTAAATGACTATAAAATGAATACAAAAAGCAATAATCCATACAAAATACTTATTTTTTAATACATAATGATAAATAAAATGTCTTCATATAATGATATAATTAAATGCTGACATAATTTGCACAATTCAGTATGTAAACAATATGACTTCAATGCTGATACAAAACAATGTACAAATAATGACAAACAAATAATAATAATCATGTCTACTAGCTGGAAGGCTTGAGACATAAATATAAGTTTATTTTTTACAATTATGTACAGAAATTAAAATGTTTAAATTATTGGTATTACTGTGAAATAATCATTCTGAATAATTATGTTTGTGATAGTCTATAAATATACATTCAATTGACTATAAAGTAAAACAACATTACACAATGACATTGAAAGAGTAAACTATAAAAATAGAAGAAAATAAATACAAAATAAAATAATTCATACAGTAGGCAATACAATAATTAATGTTTAAAAAAATAATAGTACGTAAGATTGACATGATCAGCACAATACTATATAAATATACTATACTGAATGCAAATATTACTATTTTTTTATATGACTATTTTACAGTACCGTATTTTCCGCACCATAAGGCGCCCTGGGTTATAAGCCGCGCCTTCAATGAACGGCATATTTCAAAACTTTGTCCACCCATAAGCCGCCCCGTGTTGTAAGCCGCATCTAACTGCGCTAAAGGAATGTCAAAAAAACAGTCAGATAGGTCAGTCAAACTTTAATAATATATTAAAAACCAGCGTGATGTGGGCGCGCATGGAGTCGTATATCAACATGGACGGAGCTGCTGAAAAAAGCCACCCGGCCTCTTCGCGTAAACTTAAACTTACCTTAACCACTCGCTCATCTTTTCTTCATCCATCCCTTCGAGTTAGCTTTTATGATGACGCCGGCTGGAAAGGTCTCTTTTGGCAAGGTCTTCCTTTTGAATATCACCATGGGTGGAAGTTTCTGGCCATTAGCATGGCAAGCTAGAACCACAGTGAAGGATGACTTCTCATTCCCTGTGGTGCGAATATTCACCGTACGTGCTCCCGTTGTATCCACAGTGCGGTTCACAGGAATATCAGTTGCTGTGAAATAGTAATCCGTGTGCGGATGGAGAGATTGCGTCTTTTCATGAACCGGATCCCTGTCACTTGGTAGGAGCCATTTTGTGGTCTTTACAGATGTAAACACACAAAGGAAATGAAACGTAATACCCGCGCGCTTCTTCTTCTTCTACGCGGGCGGGTGGTTGCTTACAGTAGAAGAAGAAGCGCTTCCTGTTCTATGGGGGCGGGTGCTTACCTTGGCGGTTGCTTGCGTAGAAGAAGAAGAGCTTCCTGTTCTACCGGGAAAAAAGATGGCGGCTGTTTACCGAAGTTGCGAGACCGAAACTTTATGAAAATGAATCTTAATATTTATCCATATATAAAGCGCACCGGGTTATAAGGCGCACTGTCAGCTTTTGAGAAAATTTGTGGTTTTTAGGTGCGCCTTATAGTTCGGAAAATACGGTAATACCAATATTTGAATTGGTACTACTGTAAAATTGTAATTTAAGATAATTATATTTGTGATTGTCTATATTTAAATATTTAATTGACTGAATGTAGTAAAATAACATTACAATGAAAAATAATCATGAAGAAAATGAATACATAAAGCAATATTTAGTATATTAAAGTAATACATTAACGAGTGTTTAATGATTAACTACATAAAATATCTAAATACGATGGCAAAAGTGTTGACATAAATAAAAATAAGCAATAAATGTTGACATGATTTGCACATAAATATATAAAAAATACTTCACAAGTGTTATAAAAATATAAAACTGATACAAAATAAAAAGTTTACAAATAATGAAAAACAAATCATCATAATAGAATGCATTAAAATACATTCACTTGGAGCAGGGAAAAAAACGTTTGGTTGTAAGCAGAATGTTTTTAAAACATGTTTGTAGAAATTAAATGATCAATAACATTAAAACACTATTTTACAGTAATAACAATTTAAATGATTGAATTGGTCCTAATGTAAATTAGTCATTTAAATAATTGTGATAGTCTATAATCAAATATTAAATTTGCTGTATTTAGTAAAATAACATTACAATGAAAAATAAATAAACTACTAAAACAAATAAAATAATACAAAAAGCAATAATTCATATATCAAAGTAAAAAAATATTACATTTTTCATAAATACTAATACACTAAATAGAAAGATGTTGTTGACACAATGTACAAAGTAATATATAAAAAGTAGGTTGCAAGTTGTGTATAATTACAATGCCAATACAACATTGTACAAAAACGCCGAGAGAGCACCTGTACCATGGCGGCCTTCTTGGTAGGAAACGAGAGGGAGACGTTAAAGATGAAAGGACATGGAACACGTTAAAGGAGCACAGAACTGATGCAACCAGCTGCCACTTCAGAGGCGCTACTTCTACATACAGCTACAAAAGTCAAACAACGAAAAACAAAAACAATAGCAATAATACAAATTGTGATTGTAAAATACATAGACAAAAAAACACCAAAAAACAAACAGAAAAATAAATAATCATACTGTTACGGACAAAAATAGCGAGCTGATAAAATGAAGTAGTTTGAAGCTAAAAAAAATCGTTCAAAACGGAAAAATGTGTTTTTAAAGGGGAACATTATCACCGGACCTATGTAAGCGTCAATATACAGGTAAAAGCCAGTAAATTAGAATATTTTGAAAAACTTGATTTATTTCAGTAATTGCATTTAAAAGGTGTAACTTGTACATTATATTTATTCATTGCACACAGACTGATGCATTCAAATGTTTATTTCATTTAATTTTGATGATTTGAAGTGGCAACAAATGAAAATCCAAAATTCCGTGTGTCACAAAATTAGAATATTACTTAAGGCTAATACAAAAAAGGGATTTTTAGAAATGTTGGCCAACTGAAAAGTATGAAAATGAAAAATATGAGCATGTACAATACTCAATACTTGGTTGGAGCTCCTTTTGCCTCAATTACTGCGTTAATGCGGCGTGGCATGGAGTCGATGAGTTTCTGGCACTGCTCAGGTGTTATGAGAGCCCAGGTTGCTCTGATAGTGGCCTTCAACTCTTCTGCGTTTTTGGGTCTGGCATTCTGCATCTTCCTTTTCACAATACCCCACAGATTTTCTATGGGGCTAAGGTCAGGGGAGTTGGCGGGCCAATTTAGAACAGAAATACCATGGTCCGTAAACCAGGCACGGGTAGATTTTGCGCTGTGTGCAGGCGCCAAGTCCTGTTGGAACTTGAAATCTCCATCTCCATAGAGCAGGTCAGCAGCAGGAAGCATGAAGTGCTCTAAAACTTGCTGGTAGACGGCTGCGTTGACCCTGGATCTCAGGAAACAGAGTGGACCGACATCAGCAGATGACATGGCACCCCAAACCATCACCCAACCATGCAAATTTTGCATTTCCTTTGGAAATCGAGGTCCCATAGTCTGGAGGAAGACAGGAGAGGCACAGGATCCACGTTGCCTGAAGTCTAGTGTAAAGTTTCCACCATCAGTGATGGTTTGGGGTGCCATGTCATCTGCTGGTGTCGGTCCACTCTGTTTCCTGAGATCCAGGGTCAACGCAGTCGTCTACCAGCAAGTTTTAGAGCACTTCATGCTTCCTGCTGCTGACCTGCTCTATGGAGATGGAGATTTCAAGTTCCAACAGGACTTGGCGCCTGCACACAGCGCAAAATCTACCCGTGCCTGGTTTACGGACCATGGTATTTCTGTTCTAAATTGGCCCGCCAACTCCCCTGACCTTAGCCCCATAGAAAATCTGTGGGGTATTGTGAAAAGGAAGATGCAGAATGCCAGACCCAAAAACGCAGAAGAGTTGAAGGCCACGATCAGAGCAACCTGGGCTCTCATAACACCTGAGCAGTGCCAGAAACTCATCGACTCCATGCCACGCCGCATTAACACAGTAATTGAGGCAAAAGGAGCTCCAACCAAGTATTGAGTATTGTACATGCTCATATTTTTCATTTTCATACTTTTCAGTTGGCCAACATTTCTAAAAATCCCTTTTTTGTATTAGCCTTAAGTAATATTCTAATTTTGTGACACACGGAATTTTGGATTTTCATTTGTTGCCACTTCAAATCATCAAAATTAAATGAAATAAACATTTGAATGCATCAGTCTGTGTGCAATGAATAAATATAATGTACAAGTTACACCTTTTGAATGCAATTACTGAAATAAATCAAGTTTTTCAAAATATTCTAATTTACTGGCTTTTACCTGTATACCTTGATGTTGCAGAAAAAAGACCATATATTTTTTTAACCGATTTCCGAACTCTAAATGGGTGAATTTTGGCGAATTAAACGCCTTTCTAATATTCGCTCTTGGAGCGATGACGTCACGTTGTGACGTCACACCGGGAAGCAATCCGCCATTTTCTCAAACAGCGAGTCAAATCAGCTCTGTTATTTTCCATTTTTTCGACTGTTTTCCGTACCTTGGAGACATCATGCCTCGTCGGTGTGTTGTCGGAGGGTGTAACAACACGAACAGGGACGGATTCAAGTTGCACCAGTGGCCCAAAGATGCCAAAGTGGCAAGAAATTGGACGAAATTTGTTCAAAATACGAGGGTGTGGGGAAAGCCGACGAAAATGGTCAGTCGTTTGTTCCGCACACTTTACCGACGAAAGCTATGCTACGACAGAGATGGCAAGAATGTGTGGATATCCTGCGACACTCAAAGCAGATGCATTTCCAACCATAAAGTCAAAGAAATCTGCCGCCAGACCCCCATTGAATCTGCCGGAGTGTGTGAGCAATTCAGGGACAAAGGACCTCGGTAGCACGGCAAGCAATGGCGGCAGTTTGTTCCCGCAGACGAGCGAGCTAAACCCCCTGGATGTCTTGGCTCACACCGTCCCGAAGATGATCAAGAGAAGAATATCGACCCTAGCTTCCCTGGCCTGCTGACATGAGGGTATGTCTACAGAATATATTAATTGATGAAAACTGGGCTGTCTGCACTCTCAAAGTGCACGTTGTTGCCAAATGTATTTCATATGCTGTAAACCTAGTTCATAGTTGTTAGTTTCCTTTAATGCAGTGGTCCTCAAACTTTTTTTGTCATCCCCCACTTTGGACAAGGGGGAGTTTTCAAGCCCCACCTGCCCCCATCGCCCCAACAGAGCGCTAATCCCAAGCTTTAACATTTTCAAATTTATTGAACATCAAGTTGTATACATTCGAACTCAATAACATAAAATAACATTAAGTTCAATAATAAATAAAATAAATGTGCAGCTGTGGTATAACTTGCATCAAGTTCAATAATAAATAAAATAACTTCCATCAAGTTCAATAATAAATAAAACAAAAGTGTTATAACTTGCATCAAGTTCAATAATAAAAAAAAAAAAGTGTTATAACTTGCATCACGTTCAATAATAAATCAAAAAAACTGTTATAACTTGCATCAAGTTCAATAATAAATCAAAAAAAGTGTTATAACTTGCATCACGTTCAATAATAAATCAAAACAAGTGTTGTAACTTGCATCACGTTCAATAATACATCAAAAAAACTGTTATAACTTGCATCAAGTTCAATAATAAATCAAAAAAAGTGTTAACTTGCATCACGTTCAATAATAAATCAAAAAAAGTGTTATAACTTGCATCAAGTTCAATAATAAATCAAATAAAAGTGTTATAACTTGCATCAAGTTCAATAATAAATCAAATAAAAGTGTTATAACTTGCATCAAGTTCAATAATAAATCAAAAAAAGTGTTATAACTTGCATCAAGTTCAATAAATCAAAAAAGTGTTATAACTTGCATCAAGTTCAATAATAAATCAAAAAGTGTTATAACTTGCATCACGTTCAATAATAAATCAAAAAAAGTGTTATAACTTGCATCAAGTTCAATAATAAATCAAATAACTTGCATCAAGTTCAATAATAAATCAAAAAAGTGTTATAACTTGCATCAAGTTCAATAATAAATAAAACAAAAGTGTTATAACTTGCATCAAGTTCAATAAAAAAAAGTGTTATAACTTGCATCAAGTTCAATAATAAATCAAATAAAAGTGTTATAACTTGCATCAAGTTCAATAATAAATCAAATAACTTGCATCAAGTTCAATAATAAATCAAAAAAAGTGTTATAACTTGCATCAAGTTCAATAATAAATAAAACAAAAGTGTTATAACTTGCATCAAGTTCAATAATAAATAAAACAAAAGTGTTATAACTTGCATCAAGTTCAATAATAAATCAAAAAAAGTGTTATAACTTGCATCAAGTTCAATAATAAATCAAATAACTTGCATCAAGTTCAATAATAAATACAATAAAAGTGCCACTTTGCAATCTTTGCAAAAAAAAAAGGAGGAGCTATGCATTTGGCAAGACAGGGCAAGTGACAGCACTTTCCCCCAGGAGAGCCACCTTGCTTCACTGTGAAACAGCACGGCTGTATGATCAGCTCCCATTTCCTCACACAGTGCAGAGAACAGTCGCGCTTTCAGTGGTCGTGTTTTGATCACATTTACCGCGCTCACAACATCTGTTAAAACCTCATTGAGTTCGGGGCTGAGCTGCCTTGACGCGAGTGCTTCCCGGTGAATGACACAGTGTGTGCCCGTCACATTTTTGTTTCTCTGCAGGCGCTGGCTCTGGCTCGACGACCTTTGAGGTGCGAGTCACAAATGTATATATTTGTGTAATTGTGGTCCACACATTAGCCTGCTACCCATCCGCGCGAAAGTTTGTTCCGCTTAGCCCCGCCCCCATTAGTTACTGTTGCTATGTCTGTCAAACTTTCGCTCGTACCGAGAAATATAAAGCCTACAGTAAAAATAAGTACCGGTAATTTCCATTTATTTATATAGCGGATTTCACAGACAGAATCACAAAGTGATTTACAGTGTGTATAGAAAATGAAAGCTTAGTAAAAAAAATAATCTAAGAATATAATAATTTTAAAAATAAATTGAAAGTGAAATTTCCTCGCGCCCCACCTGTCATGTCTCTATCCCCCACCAGTGGGGCGCGCCCCACACTTTGAGAAACGCTGCTTTAATGCCAAACAAACACATACCAATCGTTGGTTAGAAGGCGATCGCCGAATTCGTCCTCGCTTTCTCCCGTGTCGCTGGCTGTCGTGTCGTTTTCGTCGGTTTCGCTTGCATACGGTTCAAACCGATATGGCTCAATAGCTTCAGTTTCTTCTTCAATTTGGTTTTCGCTACCTGCCTCCACACTACAACCATCCGTTTCAATACATGCGTAATCTGTTGAATCGCTTAAGCCGCTGAAATAAATGATAAATGGGTTGTACTTGTATAGCGCTTTTCTACCTTCAAGGTACTCAAAGCGCTTTGACACTACTTCCACATTCACACACACATTCACACACTGATGGAGGGAGCTGCCATGCAAGGCGCTAACCAGCAGCCATCAGGAGCAAGGGTGAAGTGTCTTGCCCAAGGACACAACGGACGTGACTAGGAAGGTAGAAGGTGGGCAGGGCCGGCCCGTGGCATAGGCCGTATAGGCAAATGCTAAGGGCGCCGTCCATCAGGGGGCGCCACGCCAGTGCCACAAATCTTGGAGAAAAAAAAAAAAAAAAGTTGGTACTATTATTTCTAAATACAAAAAATAATCCCACGTTAATTAAAATGCAAAGTAAAGCCTATATAACAGAAATATTATTTGTTACAACATAACGCCCCCACCACCCCCCCCTTCGCACGGTGCGCCCCCTCCCTTCCCGTATCATGACTCTTTTTGGACGTCACCACATCAAAAAATCAACACAAGATGTCAAAACGGCCAAAACTGTCAGGTGCCCAGGGAAGAAAAAAGAGAAAAGAAGAGGAGGAGAAACGAGAAAAAGACAAGAGGTAGCAGGTAGGTAACGTTAGCCTACATGAAATTATTTGTCTGTTACAGAATGTGATAGTAACCTGGCTTTTTAGCATTAAGCTAATGTTACACGATTCGGCAATTGCTAATCAATAAATAGCTAGTTCTGTTTTGACGTCGGGTTAATATTGTGGAGGGGGCTAAATTGTTATGGAAAATAATAATGTAACGTTAGGTAATTACAGTACTCCCACCTTACATTCCTCAGGGACATTTGTATTAGATCTTTTAAGCAGGTGTTTTTTGTTTACATTGTTATTGCCTTCTGGTTAGCTAATGTTTGCCCTGCAGGTAATAGTCACTTTTCCACCCCTTTATATATTAGGTATAGTTGTAAGCCTAGTTGTTAAAGTGCACATCATTAATGTTAATTAAGCAATATGTATGTAAAAAATATTGTATTTCATATATTCATTTTGTATTTTTTGCATTCATTTATTTATTCATATTTTTTTTTTAAATCTTGTTAACTATTCTGATTGTTAATTTGCTTTCTTTAAGTAAAAAAAAAAGGTCAAAGACAAAGCTATTTGGTTTCTTGTGAGTATATACACTTCACTGCCGATGTGGGGGGGGCGCCACCTAAAATCTTGCCTAGGGCGCCAGATTGGTTAGGGCCGGCCGGGCCTGAAGGTGGGGATTGAACCCCCAGTAACCAGCAACCCTCCGATTGCTGGCACGGCCACTCTACCAACTTCGCCACGCCGTCCCTAAAATCCGAGTCTGAATCCGAGCTAATGTCGCTATAGCTTGCTGTTCTTTCCGCCATGTTTGTTTGTGTTGGCTTCACTATGTGACGTCACAGGAAAATGGACGGGTGGTTAAAATCAGGCACTTTGAAGCTTTTTTTAGGGATATTGCGTGATGGGTAAAATTTTGAAAAAAACTTCGAAAAATATAATAAGCCACTGGGAACTGATTTTTAATGGTTTTAACCATTCTGAAATTGTGATAATGTTCCCCTTTAAAAACGTAAAGTTAATATAAGATTGGATTAAGGAGGGATTAGTGTACTGTTATCAATGAAGGAGTTGAAATAGTTGTGGTTGTTGTCCTCTCCTGCCCTCCTGCCACCACGTGCCATGAGAAGGGCCCCTGCAATGTGACCCCGCTCTTAAACATGCCTCCCTGACACCTTGAAGCAAAGTCAGCTTCCTCCTTTCATGCTCCGCCAAGGAGTGAGTCCCAAAGTGCTAAAGTGCCAACTCGTCCGCAGCGAGATGTGCTTGCCATTAAAACAACCAGCGCAAACACACACACTGTACATATACACAATGTAACACACTGTAACACACACCATGTAACACACTTTAAAGTATCACACTGTGTAAATATACACCGTGTAACACACACTGTACATATCTAGGGCTGCAGCTAACGATTATTTTTCTATCGATTAATCTATAGATTATTTTTTTCGATTAATCGGTTAATCTATAGATTATTTTTTTTCGATTAATCTATAGATTATTTTTCCTTTTACCGATTTTTTTTTTTATTTAAAATGAAGAGGAAAAAATAAATGTAGGCCAGTTTTTTCAAAAGGCATGGCTTTTATTTACAAAAAAAAAAAGTATGGCCACTCAGTCAACATTGACAACAACATGACAAAATATTCTGTAACAATGTAAACATTTAAAACTTTTAACATTTAACAAAATTAAAAGTAGCTTATTTGCTTTTTAATGTGCAAATATAAAAGTAAACATCCAGTGCAAATCTTAATATTCTGGAATAGTATAAGCATTTCAAAAGTAAAAGTATTGCTTATTTTGCTTTAAAATGTGCAAAAATAAAGATAAACATCCAATACAAAAAAGTGCAAAACGGAAATATTCTGTAACAAGTGTAAACATTTCAACAAAAGTAAAAGTATTGCTTATTTGCTAAAATGTGCAAAAATAAAGCTAAACATCCAATACAAAAAAGTGTACAGTGTAAACATTTCAACAAAAGTAAAAGTATTGCTTATTTTGCTTAATAACACAACAATGATAGTATGATTAAAGTGAAAGTTAATTGTTGGTTTGTACATAGTATATGTAACTGTTAATGTTGTAAAAGGTATTTGCACAACTAATTAACGTTAGCGTTTGTGACACGTCTTGTGCCGTGGGGTTCTTTCAGGACCGACAGACTGAACGCCAGACGGCTTTGCCAGGTTTACAATCTTTTAATTTTACACAAAGTCTTTTCTCTTCCAACTGCGCGGATCGCGCACCTGGGCACGATTGCGGCGTCGCTCCCGGCGCGCCCCGCCTCGCCGCTCGCTCGCCGCCGCCGCCTCTCCACAGCGTTAAAGAGGAGCGCGTCTTTGTAAACACTGAACAGGCACGCCAAACGCGCCTCTCAGAGCGAAACGGTGCTTTAGTTTATGAATTTACAACGCAGATACAAATGACACATTCATGTTTTTGTGTAATGATGACAACGTATACGCACGCGGACGATTGACTTGTTGATGGTGATGGCAAGAACGCTGTCGGGGGTTTTCTTTTCAAATGTTCATTCCTAGCCGTTGTGCTGCTATGATAGGCCATTTCCGCTCGACACAGTGTGCATACAACAACATTATTAGGCCGTTTATTGAAATACTCCCACACTTTTGACGACTTTTGGCGTGCTTTTTTCCCCTCGCTCGCATCGTCTGCTTTGCGCTCCGCCATGACAGTAAAGTAGAGTGACGTAAATATGCGACGCGCCGACGCACAAAAACGGCGTCGACGTATTTACGTAACCGATGACGTCGACTACGTCGACGCGTCGTTTCAGCCTTATACATATACACAATGCAACACACTGTAACACACACCATGTAACACACTTTAAAGTATCACACTGTGTAAATATACACCACGTAACACACACTGTACATATACACAATGCAACACACTGTGTAAATATACACAATTAGACTTAGACTTCCTTTTTATTGTCTATTCAAATTTGAACTTTACAGCACAGATAAGAACGAAATGTCGTTACATAAGCTCATGGTAGTGCAGGATAATAAAGCAATAAGGTGCATGTATAAATAAATAAATATATATAATATAAATAAATAAATAGATGACTGTACAGATAAATATATTGCACTTTTTCACATGCCTCCACGTTTATGGATGTATGTTATATTGTCTTTTTTATTCCAGCCAGTTAATCCATTTTGGGGGGAGTTGAGGGGATAATTTAATTTAATTATGATGCGTTCAAGAGTCTTACGGCCTGAGGGAAGAAGCTGTTACAGAACCTGGAGGTTCTGCTTCGGAGGCTGCGGAACCTCTTTCTAGAGTCCAGCAGTGGAAACAGTCCTTGGTGGGGGTGGGAGGAGTCTTTGCACATTTTCTGAGCCCTGGTCAGGCAGCGGCTTTTTGCCATCTCCTGGGTAGGAGGAAGAGGAGTCCTGATGATCTTTTCCGCCGTCCTCACCACTCTCTGGAGAGACTTCCAGTCTGAGGCATTGCGGGCTCCAGTCCAGACAGAGATGCTGTTGGTCAGCAGGCTCTCTATAGTGCTTCTGTAGAATGTGCTGAGAGAGCTGTGCTCTTTTCATCCCACGCAAAAAGTGCATGCGCTGCTGAGCTCTTTTTACAAGTCTTGTATTATATATATATATATATATATATATATATATATATATATATATATATATATATATATATATATATATATATATATATATATATATATATATATATATATGTACACATACATACATACATACATACACATATATGTACATATATATATATATATACACACACACACACACACACACACACACATATATACGTATATACATGTATACCCACACACACACACATATATATATATGTATATATATACACGTATAACCCCCCCACACACACACACTACATATACATATATATATATATATATATAATTAATATATATACACACACATATATATACATATATATACACGTATACACACACACACATACATATACATATATACTGTATATATATATATGTATGTATGTACGTACGTATACCCACACACACACATATATATATATATACACACACATATACATATATATGCATACATACATACATACATACATACATATATATGCATACATACATACATACATACATATATATATATACACACTTATACCCACACTCACACACACACATACATTATATATATATATATATATATATATATACACACACACACACACACATGTATACCCACACACACATATACATATATACACGTATACCCCCCGCACAAACACACATACATATATATATATATACACATATATATATATATATATATATACACACACATATATATATGTATATATATATATATATATATATATATATATATATATGTATATATATATATATATATATATATATATATACACGTATACCCACACACACACACACACACACACACACACACACACACATATGTATATATATATATACACACACACACATGTATACCCACACACACACCTATATATATATATATATATATAGATGTATACCCACACACACACACACATATATCCATCCATTTTCTACCGCTTATTCCCTTTGGGGTCGCGGGGGGCGCTGGAGCCTATCTCAGCTACAATCGGGCAGAAGGCGGGGTACACCCTAGACAAGTCGCCACCTCATCACAGGGCCAACACAGATAGACAGACAACATTCACACTCACATTCACACACTAGGGCCAATTTAGTGTTGCCAATCAACTTATCCCCAGGTGCATGTCTTTGGAGGTGGGAGGAAGCCGGAGTACCCGGAGGGAACCCACGCAGTCACGGGGAGAACATGCAAACTCCACACAGAAAGATCCCGAGCCCGGGATTGAACCCAAGACTACTCAGGACACACACATATATAATATATATATATATATATCAGTGACGTGCAGTCAGGGGAGGCAGGTGAGGCGGGGCCTCACGTGCCATCATGGAAAGAAAAAAACTTTAAAAAGAAAAAAATTTATTAAATTGTTATATGTATCCAGTGATTATGCTATAAAGTTATTTTCCATTTAACTTCACCAGTTTTAGATTATTTTTTATTCAAAATAGCTGAATTTTCACATTTGCCATTCAAATACTGAGAAGAGACGGTGCGGTGAACAGCAGCCAGTCGAGGCACGTCACTCAGTGCCTCAACATGGATTGCGCAATGACTGGGCTAACTGCTGGCCTCCTGTGCAGTGAGACCGTATTGCTATATGAATTATATTATACATTTCCATAGTTTAGTTAGCTGAGGTATATAATGTACAGTGTATTTTGTCAACAACTGTATGTGTGTAACGTATTTCTTGTGCTGAGCGATCATAAAACGGCTGCGAAGACGCACTGGCTGAGGCTCGCAGTAATCCCGCCTCCTGGTGGTAGAGGGCGCTAGTGATCCCAGGGATCATTCTTGCGACTACTCGGCTGCAGAAGAAGTGACAACAAGCAGCAACAGTTAGCCCTGCGATGAGATGGCGACTTGTCCAGGGTGTACCCCGCCTTCCGCCCGATTGTAGCTGAGATAGGCTCCAGCGCCCCCCGCGACCCCGAAGGGAATAAGCCATAGAAAATGGATGGATATATGTATATATATATATATATATATATATATATATAAAACTCCATTCTCATCCACAACAGTACACCATGGCAAAAAAAGAACAATGCAACATTTGACGTCACTATGGGAAGTTTTGACGGAGCAGAAACGTGTGAACTCGTTGGGAGTTTCCTCCTCTCCCAGCTCGCTAGCCTCAATCTGAACCTTGGTATTTACCGTGATGACGGACTGGCAGTGTGTCGCGCCTCGCCAAGGAGCAGCGAGAATACCAAGAAGCGCATATGCCAAATTTTCAAAGAGAACGGCCTACGGATCACGATTGAAGCCAACAAGCAAACCGTCAACTTCCTTGACGTCACTTTCAACCTGAGAAATAACAGCTACCAACCATTCACGAAACCCAACACAACACTCCAATACGTGCACCATGACAGCAACCACCCACCCACCACCACGAAAAGAATACCTACCGGAATCAATAAAAGGCTATCGATGCTGTCATCTAGCAAAGCTGAATTTGACCAAGCAACCCCCCCGTACCAAAAAGCCCTTGATGAAAGCGGATACAATTTCACCCTCATCTATGAACCCACGCCAGGAAACCAGCCAAAAAAGAACAGAAAACGGAACGACATCATCTGGTACAACCCCCCATACAGCAAAAACGTCTCAACTAACATTGGACACAAATTCCTCAATCTGATTGACAAACACTTTCCCAAAGACAACATCCTAAGAAAAGTATTCAACAAGAACAACATTAAATTGAGCTACAGCTGCATGAACAATATACGACAAATCATCTCAAACCACAACAAAACAATTGCAAATGAGCCGTCGGCCCTCAGACAGAGCGACTCCAAAACCAACAAAGGATGTAATTGTCGAAAGAAACCTGATTGCCCTCTCAACGGGGGGTGCTTACAAACATCAGTTGTCTACCAATCTAAGGTAATACGCAAGGACATTAACACATCCGACACATATGTAGGATTAACCGAGGGAGAATTCAAAACCAGATGGAACAATCACAAGGCTTCTTTCAGGAACAAAAACCTGCGAAATACCACAGAACTCAGCAAACACATTTGGGACCTCAAAGACAATAATGTTGAATATTCAATAACATGGCAAATTCTTGCATCCAGCACACCTTACAATAGTGGTAATAAAAGATGCAACCTATGCTTGAAAGAGAAACTGTTTATTATTTACCGTCCAGACCTGTCATCCCTCAACAAGCGCAGCGAAATTGTAACAACATGCCGCCATAGACGGAAACACCTCCTAGGTAACACATGAGCCAATCACCACGCCCCTAGGCCAGCCTGTACCCACCCACACTGTGCCCTATATAAACCATGGTATGCGAATGCTCCCATTAAAATCTCCTGACGATTGAGGGTACCCCCCTCATGAAACAGGCCTGTAGAGATGAAATAGTCTTGTGATTTTTTTTTCCCACACATACATATATATATATATATACATATATACACACACACACACACACACACAAATATATACATATACCCACACAAGCACACACTTATATATACACGTATACTCACACACACTTATATACTGTATACACACACAAACACACACACTTTAGCATACATAGACATGAAGCACAACCAACCACTTATTTGACAAACAATTTCCTTCCAGTGTTTACTTTTACTACGTGTGTGTGTGTGTGTGTGTGTGTGTGTGTGTGTGTGTGTGTGTGTGTGTGTGTGTGTGTGTGTGTGTGTGTGTGTGTGCAACAGGTGTGTGGCTGGAATGGTGCTAATCTTTAAGTGCTGGCCCACCAAGACCTATTCCTGGGACAGACCCACACGACCATGATGTTTTTATAAATGTATGAAAGATTAGATACCATGATATGATCCCATATTGATATCAGCAAAACAAAAACATGTATCGGACTAGATCGGCTGGCGCGGAAAGTGGACAGCCAGTTACCTTCTAAATGTCCTCCAATAAACACACAATTCTTCTATTTTTACCAAAGTCATTGGCAAAAGGTGAACATGCTAGCAGCTACACGGCAGATGAGCACACAATAGCACACAAGCTAGGCATAGGTAATGATCACTCAACAATAAAACATCACATTTGTCGACATAAACAAGTATCAAACAATTATAGTCACATGTTGTTAGTATCCAGTAACAAACGTGTCTGCATCCTGAGTCAACTTCATGAATTATTGTGTATGAAAAAAATCACCACTCAACTTCAATTTAAAGACAGTATAATTTAAATGATGAACAAATAGGTTTAAATATATTTTCTAACATTCCACAACACTAAGTAATGAAATAATGCTTTGTGCTGATATCAAATCAATATAGGTATCGGCCACTACTCGAGTCTATAGTATCAGTATTGGAAGTGGAAAAAAAGTATGAATAGACTTAAAAACACACGGCAGGAAGATTAGGACTGGCAGCATAGAAGAAATCATTAGGAGGAAGGAAACGTGAAGGTCATTGATAGGGCAAAGGTCTCGACCTCAGTGAGAAAATAGTTATCTGAACAGAAGGTTGACTTTCAATGACATCACTTCCTGTTTCATTGTTGCCATTGTCCTATTTTATATGAAGGAGTGTGTGTGTGTGTGTGTGTATATATATGATGTGTGTGTGTGCGCGCGTGTATGTGTGTGTGTGTGTGTGTGTATATATAATATGTGTATATATGATATGTGTGTGTGTCTATATGATACGTGTGTGTGTGTGTATATGAGATACGTGTGTGTGTGTGTGTGTGTATATATAATATGTGTACGTGTATATACGTATGATATGTGTGTGTGTCTATATGATATGTGTATGTGTGTGTGTCTATATGATACGTGTGTGTGTATATGAGATATGTGTGTGTATATATGATACGTGTATGTGTGTGTGTCTATATGATACGTGTGTGTGTATATGAGATATGTGTGTGTATATATGATACATGTGTGTGTGTATATATGATATGTGTATGTGTCTATATGATACGTGTATGTGTGTGTGTATATGAGATATGTGTGTGTATATATATGATACATGTGTGTGTATATATGATACGTGTATGTGTGTGTGTCTATGAGATATGTGTGTGTGTATATATGATACGTGTATGTGTATATACGTATGATATGTGTGTGTGTCTATATGATACGTGTGTGTGTGTGTGTGTATATGAGATACGTGTGTGTGTGTATATATAATACGTGTATGTGTATATACGTATGATATGTGTGTGTGTCTATATGATACGTGTGTGTGTGTGTGTGTGTATGAGATACGTGTGTGAGTGTATATATAATACGTGTATGTGTATATACGTATGATATGTGTGTGTGTCTATATGATACGTGTGTGTGTGTGTGTATGAGATACGTGTGTGAGTGTATATATAATACGTGTATGTGTATATACGTATGATATGTGTGTGTGTCTATATGATACGTGTATGTGTATATACGTATGAAATGTGTGTGTGTATATATGATACGTGTATGTGTGTGTGTCTATATGATACGTGTGTGTGTATGAGATACGTGTGTGTGTATATATAATATGTGTATGTGTATATACGTATGATATGTGTGTGTGTCTATATGATACGTGTGTGTGTGTGTGTATGAGATACGTGTGTGTGTATATATAATATGTGTATGTGTATATACGTATGATATGTGTGTGTGTATATATGATATGTGTGTGTGTGTGTATATATAATATGTGTATGTGTATATACATATGATATGTGTGTGTGTCTATATGATACGTGTGTGTGTGTGTGTGTATATGAGATACGTGTGTGTGTGTATATATAATACGTGTGTGTGTGTGTATATGAGATACGTGTGTGTGTGTGTATATAATATGTGTATGTGTATATACGTATGGTATGTGTGTGTGTATATATGATACGTGTATGTGTGTGTGTCTATATGATACGTGTGTGTGTATATGAGATATGTGTGTGTGTATATACAGTATGATACATGTGTGTGTGTGTGTGTGTATATATGATACGTGTATGTGTCCAGATGATATGTGTATGTGTGTGTGTATATGAGATATGTGTGTGTATATATGATACGTGCATGTGTGTGTGTATATGAGATATGTGTGTGTATATATGATACGTGCATGTGTGTGTGTCTATGAGATATGTGTGTGTATATATATATATGATACGTGTGTGTGTATATATGATACGTGTATGTGTGTGTGTCTATATGATACGTGTGTGTGTATATATGATACGTGTATGTGTGTGTGTCTATAGGATACGTGTGTGTGTATATATGATACGTGTATGTGTGTGTGTCTATATGATACGTGTGTGTGTATATGAGATATGTGTGTGTGTATATATGATACATGTGTGTGTGTGTATATATGATACGTGTGTGTGTGTGTATATATGATACAAGTGTGTGTACACCTTTATGCAAATTATTAGATATGTCCAAAATATTAAGTACACCTTTTTTTTTCAAAATTATTAGCTATGTCCAAAATATTTGGTACACCTTTATGCAAATTATTAGATTTGTCCAAAATATTAGGTACACCTTTATGCAAATTATTAGATATGTCCAAAATATTAGGTACATCTTTATGCAAATTATTAGATATGTCCAAAACATTAGGTACACCTTTATGCAAATTATTAGATATGTCCAAAATATTAAGTACACCTTTTGTTTTTCAAAATTATTAGCTATGTCCAAAATATTAGGTACACCTTTATGCAAATTATTAGATTTGTCCAAAATATTAGGTACATCTTTATGCAAATTATTAGATATGTCCAAAATATTAGGTACACCTTTTTTTTCCAAAATTATTAGCTATGTCCAAAATATTAGGTACACCTTCATGCAAATTATTAGATTTGTCCAAAATATTAAGTACACCTTTTTTTTTTCAAAATTATTAGCTATGTCCAAAATATTAGGTACACCTTTATGCAAATTATTAGATTTGTCCAAAATATTAGGTACACCTTTTTTTTCCAAAATTATTAGCTATGTCCAAAATATTAGGCACACCTTCATGCAAATTATTAGATTTGTCCAAAATATTAAGTACACCTTTTTTTTTTCAAAATTATTAGCTATGTCCAAAATATTAAGTACACCTTTATGCAAATTATTAGATTTGTCCAAAATATTAGGTACACCTTTATGCAAATTATTAGATATGTCCAAAATATTAAGTACACCTTTTTTTTTCAAAATTATTAGCTATGTCCAAAATATTAGGTACATCTTTATGCAAATTATTAGATTTGTCCAAAATATTAGGTACACCTTTATGCAAATTATTAGATATGTCCAAAATATTAGGTACACCTTTATGCAAATTATTAGATTTGTCCAAAATATTAGGTACACCTTTTTTTTCCAAAATTATTAGCTATGTCCAAAATATTAGGTACACCTTTATGCAAATTATTAGATATGTCCAAAATATTAAGTACACCTTTTTTTTTTCCAAAATTATTAGCTATGTCCAAAATATTAAGTACACCTTTATGCAAATTATTAGATATGTCCAAAATATTAGGTACATCTTTATGCAAATTATTAGATATGTCCAAAATATTAAGTACACCTTTTTTTTCAAAATTATTAGCTATGTCCAAAATATTAGGTACACCTTTATGCAAATTATTAGATTTGTCCAAAATATTAGGTACACCTTTTTTCCCCAAAATTATTAGCTATGTCCAAAATATTAGGTACACCTTCATGCAAATTATTAGCTATGTCCAAAATATTAGGCACACCTTCATGCAAATTATTAGATTTGTCCAAAATATTAAGTACACCTTTTTTTTTTCAAAATTATTAGCTATGTCCAAAATATTAGGTACACCTTTATGCAAATTATTAGATTTGTCCAAAATATTAGGTACACCTTTTTTTTCCAAAATTATTAGCTATGTCCAAAATATTAGGCACACCTTCATGCAAATTATTAGATTTGTCCAAAATATTAAGTACACCTTTTTTTTTCAAAATTATTAGCTATGTCCAAAATATTAAGTACACCTTTATGCAAATTATTAGATTTGTCCAAAATATTAGGTACACCTTTATGCAAATTATTAGATATGTCCAAAATATTAAGTACACCTTTTTTTTTCAAAATTATTAGCTATGTCCAAAATATTAGGTACATCTTTATGCAAATTATTAGATTTGTCCAAAATATTAGGTACACCTTTATGCAAATTATTAGATATGTCCAAAATATTAGGTACACCTTTTTTTCCCAAAATTATTAGCTATGTCCAAAATATTAGGTACACCTTCATGCAAATTATTAGATTTGTCCAAAATATTAAGTACACCTTTTTTTTTTCAAAATTATTAGCTATGTCCAAAATATTAGGTACACCTTTATGCAAATTATTAGATTTGTCCAAAATATTAGGTACACCTTTTTTTTCCAAAATTATTAGCTATGTCCAAAATATTAGGTACACCTTTATGCAAATTATTAGATTTGTCCAAAATATTAGGTACACCTTTTTTTTCCAAAATTATTAGCTATGTCCAAAATATTAAGTACACCTTTATGCAAATTATTAGATTTGTCCAAAATATTAGGTACACCTTTATGCAAATTATTAGATATGTCCAAAATATTAAGTACACCTTTTTTTTTCAAAATTATTAGCTATGTCCAAAATATTAGGTACATCTTTATGCAAATTATTAGATTTGTCCAAAATATTAGGTACACCTTTATGCAAATTATTAGATATGTCCAAAATATTAGGTACACCTTTATGCAAATTATTAGATTTGTCCAAAATATTAGGTACACCTTTTTTTTCCAAAATTATTAGCTATGTCCAAAATATTAGGCACACCTTCATGCAAATTATTAGATTTGTCCAAAATATTAAGTACACCTTTTTTTTTTCAAAATTATTAGCTATGTCCAAAATATTAAGTACACCTTTATGCAAATTATTAGATTTGTCCAAAATATTAGGTACACCTTTATGCAAATTATTAGATATGTCCAAAATATTAAGTACACCTTTTTTTTTCAAAATTATTAGCTATGTCCAAAATATTAGGTACATCTTTATGCAAATTATTAGATTTGTCCAAAATATTAGGTACACCTTTATGCAAATTATTAGATATGTCCAAAATATTAGGTACACCTTTTTTTCCCAAAATTATTAGCTATGTCCAAAATATTAGGTACACCTTCATGCAAATTATTAGATTTGTCCAAAATATTAAGTACACCTTTTTTTTTTCAAAATTATTAGCTATGTCCAAAATATTAGGTACACCTTTATGCAAATTATTAGATTTGTCCAAAATATTAGGTACACCTTTTTTTTCCAAAATTATTAGCTATGTCCAAAATATTAGGTACACCTTTATGCAAATTATTAGATTTGTCCAAAATATTAGGTACACCTTTTTTTTCCAAAATTATTAGCTATGTCCAAAATATTAAGTACACCTTTATGCAAATTATTAGATTTGTCCAAAATATTAGGTACACCTTTATGCAAATTATTAGATATGTCCAAAATATTAAGTACACCTTTTTTTTTCAAAATTATTAGCTATGTCCAAAATATTAGGTACATCTTTATGCAAATTATTAGATTTGTCCAAAATATTAGGTACACCTTTATGCAAATTATTAGATATGTCCAAAATATTAGGTACACCTTTATGCAAATTATTAGATTTGTCCAAAATATTAGGTACACCTTTTTTTTCCAAAATTATTAGCTATGTCCAAAATATTAGGTACACCTTTATGCAAATTATTAGATATGTCCAAAATATTAAGTACACCTTTTTTTTTTCCAAAATTATTAGCTATGTCCAAAATATTAAGTACACCTTTATGCAAATTATTAGATATGTCCAAAATATTAGGTACATCTTTATGCAAATTATTAGATATGTCCAAAATATTAAGTACACCTTTTTTTTCAAAATTATTAGCTATGTCCAAAATATTAGGTACACCTTTATGCAAATTATTAGATTTGTCCAAAATATTAGGTACACCTTTTTTTTCCAAAATTATTAGCTATGTCCAAAATATTAGGTACACCTTTATGCAAATTATTAGATATGTCCAAAATATTAAGTACACCTTTTTTTTTTCCAAAATTATTAGCTATGTCCAAAATATTAAGTACACCTTTATGCAAATTATTAGATATGTCCAAAATATTAGGTACATCTTTATGCAAATTATTAGATATGTCCAAAATATTAAGTACACCTTTTTTTTCAAAATTATTAGCTATGTCCAAAATATTAGGTACACCTTTATGCAAATTATTAGATTTGTCCAAAATATTAGGTACACCTTTTTTCCCCAAAATTATTAGCTATGTCCAAAATATTAGGTACACCTTCATGCAAATTATTAGCTATGTCCAAAATATTAGGCACACCTTCATGCAAATTATTAGATTTGTCCAAAATATTAAGTACACCTTTTTTTTTTCAAAATTATTAGCTATGTCCAAAATATTAGGTACACCTTTATGCAAATTATTAGATTTGTCCAAAATATTAGGTACACCTTTTTTTTCCAAAATTATTAGCTATGTCCAAAATATTAGGCACACCTTCATGCAAATTATTAGATTTGTCCAAAATATTAAGTACACCTTTTTTTTTTCAAAATTATTAGCTATGTCCAAAATATTAAGTACACCTTTATGCAAATTATTAGATTTGTCCAAAATATTAGGTACACCTTTATGCAAATTATTAGATATGTCCAAAATATTAAGTACACCTTTTTTTTTCAAAATTATTAGCTATGTCCAAAATATTAGGTACATCTTTATGCAAATTATTAGATTTGTCCAAAATATTAGGTACACCTTTATGCAAATTATTAGATATGTCCAAAATATTAGGTACACCTTTTTTTCCCAAAATTATTAGCTATGTCCAAAATATTAGGTACACCTTCATGCAAATTATTAGATTTGTCCAAAATATTAAGTACACCTTTTTTTTTTCAAAATTATTAGCTATGTCCAAAATATTAGGTACACCTTTATGCAAATTATTAGATTTGTCCAAAATATTAGGTACACCTTTTTTTTCCAAAATTATTAGCTATGTCCAAAATATTAGGTACACCTTTATGCAAATTATTAGATTTGTCCAAAATATTAGGTACACCTTTTTTTTCCAAAATTATTAGCTATGTCCAAAATATTAGGCACACCTTCATGCAAATTATTAGATTTGTCCAAAATATTAAGTACACCTTTTTTTTTTCAAAATTATTAGCTATGTCCAAAATATTAAGTACACCTTTATGCAAATTATTAGATTTGTCCAAAATATTAGGTACACCTTTATGCAAATTATTAGATATGTCCAAAATATTAAGTACACCTTTTTTTTTCAAAATTATTAGCTATGTCCAAAATATTAGGTACATCTTTATGCAAATTATTAGATTTGTCCAAAATATTAGGTACACCTTTATGCAAATTATTAGATATGTCCAAAATATTAGGTACACCTTTTTTTCCCAAAATTATTAGCTATGTCCAAAATATTAGGTACACCTTCATGCAAATTATTAGATTTGTCCAAAATATTAAGTACACCTTTTTTTTTTCAAAATTATTAGCTATGTCCAAAATATTAGGTACACCTTTATGCAAATTATTAGATTTGTCCAAAATATTAGGTACACCTTTTTTTTCCAAAATTATTAGCTATGTCCAAAATATTAGGTACACCTTTATGCAAATTATTAGATATGTCCAAAATATTAAGTACACCTTTTTTTTTTCCAAAATTATTAGCTATGTCCAAAATATTAAGTACACCTTTATGCAAATTATTAGATATGTCCAAAATATTAGGTACATCTTTATGCAAATTATTAGATATGTCCAAAATATTAAGTACACCTTTTTTTTCAAAATTATTAGCTATGTCCAAAATATTAGGTACACCTTTATGCAAATTATTAGATTTGTCCAAAATATTAGGTACACCTTTTTTTTCCAAAATTATTAGCTATGTCCAAAATATTAGGTACACCTTTATGCAAATTATTAGATATGTCCAAAATATTAAGTACACCTTTTTTTTTTCCAAAATTATTAGCTATGTCCAAAATATTAAGTACACCTTTATGCAAATTATTAGATATGTCCAAAATATTAGGTACATCTTTATGCAAATTATTAGATATGTCCAAAATATTAAGTACACCTTTTTTTTCAAAATTATTAGCTATGTCCAAAATATTAGGTACACCTTTATGCAAATTATTAGATTTGTCCAAAATATTAGGTACACCTTTTTTTTCCAAAATTATTAGCTATGTCCAAAATATTAGGTACACCTTTATGCAAATTATTAGATATGTCCAAAATATTAAGTACACCTTTTTTTTTTCCAAAATTATTAGCTATGTCCAAAATATTAAGTACACCTTTATGCAAATTATTAGATATGTCCAAAATATTAGGTACATCTTTATGCAAATTATTAGATATGTCCAAAATATTAAGTACACCTTTTTTTTCAAAATTATTAGCTATGTCCAAAATATTAGGTACACCTTTATGCAAATTATTAGATTTGTCCAAAATATTAGGTACACCTTTTTTCCCCAAAATTATTAGCTATGTCCAAAATATTAGGTACACCTTCATGCAAATTATTAGCTATGTCCAAAATATTAGGCACACCTTCATGCAAATTATTAGATTTGTCCAAAATATTAAGTACACCTTTTTTTTTTCAAAATTATTAGCTATGTCCAAAATATTAGGTACACCTTTATGCAAATTATTAGATTTGTCCAAAATATTAGGTACACCTTTTTTTTCCAAAATTATTAGCTATGTCCAAAATATTAGGCACACCTTCATGCAAATTATTAGATTTGTCCAAAATATTAGGTACACCTTTATGCAAATTATTAGATATGTCCAAAATATTAAGTACACCTTTTTTTTTCAAAATTATTAGCTATGTCCAAAATATTAGGTACATCTTTATGCAAATTATTAGATTTGTCCAAAATATTAGGTACACCTTTATGCAAATTATTAGATATGTCCAAAATATTAGGTACACCTTTTTTTCCCAAAATTATTAGCTATGTCCAAAATATTAGGTACACCTTCATGCAAATTATTAGATTTGTCCAAAATATTAAGTACACCTTTTTTTTTTCAAAATTATTAGCTATGTCCAAAATATTAGGTACACCTTTATGCAAATTATTAGATTTGTCCAAAATATTAGGTACACCTTTTTTTTCCAAAATTATTAGCTATGTCCAAAATATTAGGTACACCTTTATGCAAATTATTAGATTTGTCCAAAATATTAGGTACACCTTTTTTTTCCAAAATTATTAGCTATGTCCAAAATATTAGGCACACCTTCATGCAAATTATTAGATTTGTCCAAAATATTAAGTACACCTTTTTTTTTTCAAAATTATTAGCTATGTCCAAAATATTAAGTACACCTTTATGCAAATTATTAGATTTGTCCAAAATATTAGGTACACCTTTATGCAAATTATTAGATATGTCCAAAATATTAAGTACACCTTTTTTTTTCAAAATTATTAGCTATGTCCAAAATATTAGGTACATCTTTATGCAAATTATTAGCTATGTCCAAAATATTAGGTACACCTTTATGCAAATTATTAGATTTGTCCAAAATATTAGGTACACCTTTTTTTTCCAAAATTATTAGCTATGTCCAAAATATTAGGCACACCTTCATGCAAATTATTAGATTTGTCCAAAATATTAAGTACACCTTTTTTTTTTCAAAATTATTAGCTATGTCCAAAATATTAAGTACACCTTTATGCAAATTATTAGATTTGTCCAAAATATTAGGTACACCTTTATGCAAATTATTAGATATGTCCAAAATATTAAGTACACCTTTTTTTTTCAAAATTATTAGCTATGTCCAAAATATTAGGTACATCTTTATGCAAATTATTAGATTTGTCCAAAATATTAGGTACACCTTTTTTTTCCAAAATTATTAGCTATGTCCAAAATATTAGGTACACCTTTATGCAAATTATTAGATATGTCCAAAATATTAAGTACACCTTTTTTTTTTCCAAAATTATTAGCTATGTCCAAAATATTAAGTACACCTTTATGCAAATTATTAGATATGTCCAAAATATTAGGTACATCTTTATGCAAATTATTAGATATGTCCAAAATATTAAGTACACCTTTTTTTTCAAAATTATTAGCTATGTCCAAAATATTAGGTACACCTTTATGCAAATTATTAGATTTGTCCAAAATATTAGGTACACCTTTTTTTTCCAAAATTATTAGCTATGTCCAAAATATTAGGTACACCTTTATGCAAATTATTAGATATGTCCAAAATATTAAGTACACCTTTTTTTTTTCCAAAATTATTAGCTATGTCCAAAATATTAAGTACACCTTTATGCAAATTATTAGATATGTCCAAAATATTAGGTACATCTTTATGCAAATTATTAGATATGTCCAAAATATTAAGTACACCTTTTTTTTCAAAATTATTAGCTATGTCCAAAATATTAGGTACACCTTTATGCAAATTATTAGATTTGTCCAAAATATTAGGTACACCTTTTTTTTCCAAAATTATTAGCTATGTCCAAAATATTAGGTACACCTTTATGCAAATTATTAGATATGTCCAAAATATTAAGTACACCTTTTTTTTTTCCAAAATTATTAGCTATGTCCAAAATATTAAGTACACCTTTATGCAAATTATTAGATTTGTCCAAAATATTAGGTACATCTTTATGCAAATTATTAGATATGTCCAAAATATTAAGTACACCTTTTTTTTCAAAATTATTAGCTATGTCCAAAATATTAGGTACACCTTTATGCAAATTATTAGATTTGTCCAAAATATTAGGTACACCTTTTTTCCCCAAAATTATTAGCTATGTCCAAAATATTAGGTACACCTTCATGCAAATTATTAGCTATGTCCAAAATATTAGGCACACCTTCATGCAAATTATTAGATTTGTCCAAAATATTAAGTACACCTTTTTTTTTTCAAAATTATTAGCTATGTCCAAAATATTAGGTACACCTTTATGCAAATTATTAGATTTGTCCAAAATATTAGGTACACCTTTTTTTTCCAAAATTATTAGCTATGTCCAAAATATTAGGCACACCTTCATGCAAATTATTAGATTTGTCCAAAATATTAAGTACACCTTTTTTTTTTCAAAATTATTAGCTATGTCCAAAATATTAAGTACACCTTTATGCAAATTATTAGATTTGTCCAAAATATTAGGTACACCTTTATGCAAATTATTAGATATGTCCAAAATATTAAGTACACCTTTTTTTTTCAAAATTATTAGCTATGTCCAAAATATTAGGTACATCTTTATGCAAATTATTAGATTTGTCCAAAATATTAGGTACACCTTTATGCAAATTATTAGATATGTCCAAAATATTAGGTACACCTTTTTTTCCCAAAATTATTAGCTATGTCCAAAATATTAGGTACACCTTCATGCAAATTATTAGATTTGTCCAAAATATTAAGTACACCTTTTTTTTTTCAAAATTATTAGCTATGTCCAAAATATTAGGTACACCTTTATGCAAATTATTAGATTTGTCCAAAATATTAGGTACACCTTTATGCAAATTATTAGCTATGTCCAAAATATTAGGTACACCTTCATGCAAATTATTAGCTATGTCCAAAATATTAGGCACACCTTCATGCAAATTATTAGATTTGTCCAAAATATTAAGTACACCTTTTTTTTTTCAAAATTATTAGCTATGTCCAAAATATTAGGTACACCTTTATGCAAATTATTAGATTTGTCCAAAATATTAGGTACACCTTTTTTTTCCAAAATTATTAGCTATGTCCAAAATATTAGGCACACCTTCATGCAAATTATTAGATTTGTCCAAAATATTAAGTACACCTTTTTTTTTTCAAAATTATTAGCTATGTCCAAAATATTAAGTACACCTTTATGCAAATTATTAGATTTGTCCAAAATATTAGGTACACCTTTATGCAAATTATTAGATATGTCCAAAATATTAAGTACACCTTTTTTTTTCAAAATTATTAGCTATGTCCAAAATATTAGGTACATCTTTATGCAAATTATTAGATTTGTCCAAAATATTAGGTACACCTTTATGCAAATTATTAGATATGTCCAAAATATTAGGTACACCTTTTTTTCCCAAAATTATTAGCTATGTCCAAAATATTAGGTACACCTTCATGCAAATTATTAGATTTGTCCAAAATATTAAGTACACCTTTTTTTTTTCAAAATTATTAGCTATGTCCAAAATATTAGGTACACCTTTATGCAAATTATTAGATTTGTCCAAAATATTAGGTACACCTTTATGCAAATTATTAGATTTGTCCAAAATATTAGGTACACCTTCATGCAAATTATTAGATTTGTCCAAAATATTAAGTACACCTTTTTTTTTTCAAAATTATTAGCTATGTCCAAAATATTAGGTACACCTTTATGCAAATTATTAGATTTGTCCAAAATATTAGGTACACCTTTTTTTTCCAAAATTATTAGCTATGTCCAAAATATTAGGTACACCTTTATGCAAATTATTAGATTTGTCCAAAATATTAGGTACACCTTTTTTTTCCAAAATTATTAGCTATGTCCAAAATATTAAGTACACCTTTATGCAAATTATTAGATTTGTCCAAAATATTAGGTACACCTTTATGCAAATTATTAGATATGTCCAAAATATTAAGTACACCTTTTTTTTTCAAAATTATTAGCTATGTCCAAAATATTAGGTACATCTTTATGCAAATTATTAGATTTGTCCAAAATATTAGGTACACCTTTATGCAAATTATTAGATATGTCCAAAATATTAGGTACACCTTTATGCAAATTATTAGATTTGTCCAAAATATTAGGTACACCTTTTTTTTCCAAAATTATTAGCTATGTCCAAAATATTAGGTACACCTTTATGCAAATTATTAGATATGTCCAAAATATTAAGTACACCTTTTTTTTTTCCAAAATTATTAGCTATGTCCAAAATATTAAGTACACCTTTATGCAAATTATTAGATATGTCCAAAATATTAGGTACATCTTTATGCAAATTATTAGATATGTCCAAAATATTAAGTACACCTTTTTTTTCAAAATTATTAGCTATGTCCAAAATATTAGGTACACCTTTATGCAAATTATTAGATTTGTCCAAAATATTAGGTACACCTTTTTTTTCCAAAATTATTAGCTATGTCCAAAATATTAGGTACACCTTTATGCAAATTATTAGATATGTCCAAAATATTAAGTACACCTTTTTTTTTTCCAAAATTATTAGCTATGTCCAAAATATTAAGTACACCTTTATGCAAATTATTAGATATGTCCAAAATATTAGGTACATCTTTATGCAAATTATTAGATATGTCCAAAATATTAAGTACACCTTTTTTTTCAAAATTATTAGCTATGTCCAAAATATTAGGTACACCTTTATGCAAATTATTAGATTTGTCCAAAATATTAGGTACACCTTTTTTCCCCAAAATTATTAGCTATGTCCAAAATATTAGGTACACCTTCATGCAAATTATTAGCTATGTCCAAAATATTAGGCACACCTTCATGCAAATTATTAGATTTGTCCAAAATATTAAGTACACCTTTTTTTTTTCAAAATTATTAGCTATGTCCAAAATATTAGGTACACCTTTATGCAAATTATTAGATTTGTCCAAAATATTAGGTACACCTTTTTTTTCCAAAATTATTAGCTATGTCCAAAATATTAGGCACACCTTCATGCAAATTATTAGATTTGTCCAAAATATTAAGTACACCTTTTTTTTTTCAAAATTATTAGCTATGTCCAAAATATTAAGTACACCTTTATGCAAATTATTAGATTTGTCCAAAATATTAGGTACACCTTTATGCAAATTATTAGATATGTCCAAAATATTAAGTACACCTTTTTTTTTCAAAATTATTAGCTATGTCCAAAATATTAGGTACATCTTTATGCAAATTATTAGATTTGTCCAAAATATTAGGTACACCTTTATGCAAATTATTAGATATGTCCAAAATATTAGGTACACCTTTTTTTCCCAAAATTATTAGCTATGTCCAAAATATTAGGTACACCTTCATGCAAATTATTAGATTTGTCCAAAATATTAAGTACACCTTTTTTTTTTCAAAATTATTAGCTATGTCCAAAATATTAGGTACACCTTTATGCAAATTATTAGATTTGTCCAAAATATTAGGTACACCTTTTTTTTCCAAAATTATTAGCTATGTCCAAAATATTAGGTACACCTTTATGCAAATTATTAGATTTGTCCAAAATATTAGGTACACCTTTTTTTTCCAAAATTATTAGCTATGTCCAAAATATTAGGCACACCTTCATGCAAATTATTAGATTTGTCCAAAATATTAAGTACACCTTTTTTTTTTCAAAATTATTAGCTATGTCCAAAATATTAAGTACACCTTTATGCAAATTATTAGATTTGTCCAAAATATTAGGTACACCTTTATGCAAATTATTAGATATGTCCAAAATATTAAGTACACCTTTTTTTTTCAAAATTATTAGCTATGTCCAAAATATTAGGTACATCTTTATGCAAATTATTAGATTTGTCCAAAATATTAGGTACACCTTTATGCAAATTATTAGATATGTCCAAAATATTAGGTACACCTTTTTTTCCCAAAATTATTAGCTATGTCCAAAATATTAGGTACACCTTCATGCAAATTATTAGATTTGTCCAAAATATTAAGTACACCTTTTTTTTTTCAAAATTATTAGCTATGTCCAAAATATTAGGTACACCTTTATGCAAATTATTAGATTTGTCCAAAATATTAGGTACACCTTTTTTTTCCAAAATTATTAGCTATGTCCAAAATATTAGGTACACCTTTATGCAAATTATTAGATATGTCCAAAATATTAAGTACACCTTTTTTTTTTCCAAAATTATTAGCTATGTCCAAAATATTAAGTACACCTTTATGCAAATTATTAGATATGTCCAAAATATTAGGTACATCTTTATGCAAATTATTAGATATGTCCAAAATATTAAGTACACCTTTTTTTTCAAAATTATTAGCTATGTCCAAAATATTAGGTACACCTTTATGCAAATTATTAGATTTGTCCAAAATATTAGGTACACCTTTTTTCCCCAAAATTATTAGCTATGTCCAAAATATTAGGTACACCTTCATGCAAATTATTAGCTATGTCCAAAATATTAGGCACACCTTCATGCAAATTATTAGATTTGTCCAAAATATTAAGTACACCTTTTTTTTTTCAAAATTATTAGCTATGTCCAAAATATTAGGTACACCTTTATGCAAATTATTAGATATGTCCAAAATATTAGGTACACCTTTATGCAAATTATTAGATATGTCCAAAATATTAAGTACACCTTTTTTTTCAAAATTATTAGATTTGTCCAAAATATTAGGTACATCTTTATGCAAATTATTAGATATGTCCAAAATATTAAGTACACCTTTTTTTTCAAAATTATTAGATTTGTCCAAAATATTAAGTACACCTTTTTTTTCAAAATTATTAGATATGTCCAAAATATTAAGTACACCTTTTTTTTCAAAATTATTAGATTTGTCCAAAATATTAGGTACATCTTTATGCAAATTATTAGATATGTCCAAAATATTAAGTACACCTTTTTTTTTTCAAAATTATTAGCTATGTCCAAAATATTAGGTACACCTTTATGCAAATTATTAGATTTGTCCAAAATATTAAGTACACCTTTTTTTTTTCAAAATTATTAGCTATGTCCAAAATATTAAGTACACCTTTATGCAAATTATTAGATTTGTCCAAAATATTAGGTACACCTTTATGCAAATTATTAGATATGTCCAAAATATTAAGTACACCTTTTTTTTTCAAAATTATTAGCTATGTCCAAAATATTAGGTACATCTTTATGCAAATTATTAGATTTGTCCAAAATATTAGGTACACCTTTATGCAAATTATTAGATATGTCCAAAATATTAGGTACACCTTTTTTTTCCAAAATTATTAGCTATGTCCAAAATATTAGGTACACCTTCATGCAAATTATTAGATTTGTCCAAAATATTAAGTACACCTTTTTTTTTTCAAAATTATTAGCTATGTCCAAAATATTAGGTACACCTTTATGCAAATTATTAGATTTGTCCAAAATATTAGGTACACCTTTTTTTTCCAAAATTATTAGCTATGTCCAAAATATTAGGCACACCTTCATGCAAATTATTAGATTTGTCCAAAATATTAAGTACACCTTTTTTTTTTCAAAATTATTAGCTATGTCCAAAATATTAAGTACACCTTTATGCAAATTATTAGATTTGTCCAAAATATTAGGTACACCTTTATGCAAATTATTAGATATGTCCAAAATATTAAGTACACCTTTTTTTTTCAAAATTATTAGCTATGTCCAAAATATTAGGTACATCTTTATGCAAATTATTAGATTTGTCCAAAATATTAGGTACACCTTTATGCAAATTATTAGATATGTCCAAAATATTAGGTACACCTTTTTTTTCCAAAATTATTAGCTATGTCCAAAATATTAGGTACACCTTCATGCAAATTATTAGATTTGTCCAAAATATTAAGTACACCTTTTTTTTTTCAAAATTATTAGCTATGTCCAAAATATTAGGTACACCTTTATGCAAATTATTAGATTTGTCCAAAATATTAGGTACACCTTTTTTTTCCAAAATTATTAGCTATGTCCAAAATATTAGGCACACCTTCATGCAAATTATTAGATTTGTCCAAAATATTAAGTACACCTTTTTTTTTTCAAAATTATTAGCTATGTCCAAAATATTAAGTACACCTTTATGCAAATTATTAGATTTGTCCAAAATATTAGGTACACCTTTATGCAAATTATTAGATATGTCCAAAATATTAGGTACACCTTTTTTTTCCAAAATTATTAGCTATGTCCAAAATATTAGGTACACCTTCATGCAAATTATTAGATTTGTCCAAAATATTAAGTACACCTTTTTTTTTTCAAAATTATTAGCTATGTCCAAAATATTAGGTACACCTTTATGCAAATTATTAGATTTGTCCAAAATATTAGGTACACCTTTTTTTTCCAAAATTATTAGCTATGTCCAAAATATTAGGCACACCTTCATGCAAATTATTAGATTTGTCCAAAATATTAAGTACACCTTTTTTTTCAAAATTATTAGCTATGTCCAAAATATTAGGTACACCTTCATGCAAATTATTACATATGTCCAAAATATTAGGTACACCTTTATTCCAATTGTTAAGTTCCACTCTTCTACTCCAAAAGGACTCACGGACAACTCACGATTTCCAATTGATCAACATTTTATTTTCCAACTTGCAGCATTGTTGCATTTCAGTTGATCTTCAACTAATCATCAGGTTGTAAAAACCTTCAAACCACAGAAACAGAGATGCTAACAATGTAATTACGCGGGTATTTTCAAACAATGTTTGACAAACGCTTTTAAACCTCAGAATGTTTCAAACTTTCTACATAACGTATGAACTTTTTTAGCAAGAGTTAAACATGAATTTATCCTTTAACTTTGCATTCATCTTTTGTACTTTTTTAACTTTAAACCATAAGCTTTGACTTTAAACCTTTTTAAATGTAACCATTTTAACTTAAGCTTAAACCATTTAACATTTTAACTTAAGTTTTAAACTTTTACGTGTGCTTTAGACTTTAAAACAACTTGCTTTTAAGCGGTCAAAGCCAGCATGCAATCAGTGCTCAAAGGTCAATGCAGTAATTCAAACAAACAAATGAAGATAGTTGAGGAAGCAAATGAAGAAGTTAAGCATATCAAAGTAAGCATTTCGATCTTCATCAAATGAGCAAGTGTAATAGTGTGGTGATGTTGCGCTACATTATGAACTAGACAGGGTGTTATATTTTACTTTGAAGTAGCGCTTTTATTTTGAAGAACCGGATGTTCGCTGTTTTTTCGTTTGTTTACTTCCTCTTGCTTCGGACTTTTGAGTTGGACGGTAATAGTTCTTCACTTTCTGTTGTAAATATCGTTCTTAAATACTTGAAAAGTTAACACAATAAAGTTGTGGGTGCAAGTGACGTGTTGTATTAAGTTATTTTCAGCACAATTCTGCTAATTAAGAAGAAGAGCGTCGACTGTGTGAATTGTTTGACTGCTCGCATTTACACCACACAGGAGCAGAAATCAGTCCGCCAGTGAAGAGGACAGGATGGAGGCGCATCACAGGAGCAGATATCAGTCCGCCAGTGAAGCTGAGAACTATGTGTTTCCAACACACGTCATCAATTAAAGTTGTAACGAAGGCTTGGTGAAGTGTCTTTTATTTTTTTTTAAAAACTACACCACGCAGACTAAGACTCACTACACGAACATTTTCACCGACCTGTGGTGTGTTTGTAGAATGTTGTAGAGTAGATCTTGCTGCAGTTTGACTGAACCTCCATTCCTTTCCAGGTGCCTTCAATCAGGCATTTTCCCGTGGCATTCTGGGAAATGTAGTTCTAATTGGTTTGGACTTGTAGGCCAGGGCATGGATGATTGACACTTGACTGACACTTCTGGGTTTTTAACTCCACACCAATTATGAGCTATGGCCAATATATTAGGTACACCTTTATGGCCAAAATATTAGGTACATGTTTGTTTGTTTTTCTCAAATGATTAGCTATGGCCAATTTATTAGGTACACCTTTATGTAAATTATTAGCTATGGCCAAAATATTAGGTACACCTTTATGGCCAAAATATTAGGTACATGTTTGTTTGTTTTTCTCAAATGATTAGCTATAGCCAATTTATTAGGTACACCTTTATGTAAATTATTAGCTATGGCCAAAATATTAGGTACACCTTTATGGCCAAAATATTAGGTACATGTTTTGTTTTTTTTCCAAATGATTAGCTATGGCCAATTTATTAGGTACACTTTTATCCAAATTATTAGCTACTTCCAAAATATTAGGTATATGTTTTTTTTTCAAATTATTAGCTATGGACAAATTATTAGGTACATCTTTATGTAAATTATTAGCCGTGGCCAAAATATTAGGTACACCTTTATGGCCAAAATATTAGGTACATGTTTTGTTTTTTTCTTCAAATGATTAGCTATGGCCAATTTATTAGGTACACGTTTATCCAAATTATTAACTATGGCCAATTTATTAGGTACACCTTTTCCCCCCCAAATTGTTAGCTACGGCCAAAATATTAGGTACACCCTCGTCCAAATTATTAACTATGGCCAAACTATTAGGTACACCTTTCTTTTCCCAAATGATTAGCTATGGCCAAAATATTAGGTACACCTTAATCCAAATTATTAGCTTTGGCCAAAATATTAGGTACACCTTTATGGCCAAAATATTAGGTACATGTTTTTTTCAAATGATTAGCTATGGCCAAAATATTAGGTACACCTTTATGGCCAAAATATTAAGTACATGTTTTTTTTTGTTTTTTTTTCAAATGATTAGCTATGGCCAATTTATTAGGTACACTTTTATCCAAATTATTAGCTACTTCCAAAATATTAGGTATATGTTTTGTTTTTTTCAAATTATTAGCTATGGACAAATTATTAGGTACATCTTTATGTAAATTATTAGCTATGGCCAAAATATTAGGTACACCTCTATGGCCAAAATATTAAGTACATGTTTTTTTTTGTCTTTTTCAAATGATTAGCTATGGCCAATTTATTAGGTACACCTTTATCCAAATTATTAGCTATGTCCAAAATATTAGGTATATGTTTTTTCCCCCCAAATTATTAGGTACATCTTTATGTAAATTATTAGCTATGGCCAAAATATTAGGTACACCTTTATGGCCCTAATATTAAGTACATGTTTTTTTTTTTCCAAATTATTAGCTATGGACAAATTATTAGGTACATCTTTATGTAAATTATTAGCTATGGCCAAAATATTAGGTACACCTTTATGGCCAAAATATTAAGTACATGTTTTTTTTTGTTTTTTTTCAAATGATTAGCTATGGCCAATTTATTAGGTACACCTTCATCCAAAATATTAGCTATGTCCAAAATATTAGGTACATGTTTTTTTTTCCAAATTATTAGGTACATCTTTATGTAAATTATTAGCTATGGCCAAAATATTAGGTACACCTTTATGTAAATTATTAGCTATGGCCAAAATATTAGGTACACCTTTATGGCAAAATATTTTTTCTCAAATGATTAGCTATGGCCAATTTATTAGGTACACCTTTATCCAAATTATTAGCTATGGCCAAAATATTAGGTACATGTTTTTTTTTCTCCAAATTATTAGCTATGGACAAATTATTAGGTACACCTTTATGGCCAAAATATTAAGTACATGTTTTTTTTTTGTTTTTTTTTTCAAATGATTAGCTATGGCCAATTTATTAGGTACACTTTTATCCAAATTATTAGCTACTTCCAAAATATTAAGTATATGTTGTTTTTTTTCAAATTATTAGCTATGGACAAATTATTAGGTACATCTTTATGTAAATTATTAGCTATGGCCAAAATATTAGGTACACCTTTATGGCCCAAATATTTTTTCTCAAATGATTAGCTATGGCCAATTTATTAGGTACACTTTTATCCAAATTATTAGCTACATCCAAAATATTAGGTACATGTTTTTTTTTTCAAATTATTAGCTATGGACAAATTATTAGGTACATCTTTATGTAAATTATTAACTGTGGCCAAAATATTAGGTACACTTTTATGGCCAAAATATTAGGTACGTGTTTGTTTGTTTTTCTCAAATGATTAGCTATAGCCAATTTATTAGGTACACCTTTATGTAAATTATTAGCTATGGCCAAAATATTAGGTACACCTTTATGGCCAAAATATTAAGTACATGTTTTTTTTTGTTTTTTTCAAATGATTAGCTATGGCCAATTTATTAGGTACACCTTTATCCAAATTATTAGCTATGTCCAAAATATTAGGTACATGTTTTTTTTCCCCAAATTATTAGCTATGGACAAATTATTAGGTACACCTTTATGTAAATTATTAGCTATGGCCAAAATATTAGGTACACCTTTATGGCCAAAATATTAAGTACATGTTTTTTTTTTGGTTTTTTTCAAATGATTAGCTATGGCCAATTTATTAGGTACACCTTCATCCAAATTATTAGCTATGGCCAAAATATTAGGTACACCTTTATGGCCAAAATATTAAGTACATGTTTTTTTGTTGTTGTTTTTTTCAAATGATTAGCTATGGCCAATTTATTAGGTACACTTTTATCCAAATTATTAGCTATGGCCAAAATATTAGGTACATTTTTTTTTTCAAATTATTAGCTATGGACAAATTATTAGGTACATCTTTATGCAAATTATTAGCTGTGGCCAAAATATTAGGTACATGTTTTTTTTTCTTCTTCAAATGATTAGCTATGGCCAATTTATTAGGTACACCTTTATCCAAATTATTAGCTTTGGCCAAAATATTAGGTACACCTTTATGGCCAAAATATTAGGTACATGTTTTTGTTTTTTTCAAATGATTAGCTATGGCCAATTTATTAGGTACACCTTTATCCAAATTATTAGCTATGGCCAAAATATTAGGTACACCTTAATCCAAATTATTAGCTATGGACACATTATTAGGTACACCTTTATATAAATTATTAGCTGTGGCCAAAGTATTAGGTACACCTTTATGGCCAAAATATTAGGCACATGTTTTTTTGTTTTTTTTCCAAATTATTAGCTATGGCCAAAATATTAGGTACACCTTAATCCAAATTATTAACTATGGCCAAACTATTAGGTACACCTTTCTTTTCCCAAATGATTAGCTATGGCCAAAATATTAGGTACACATTTATCCAAATTATTAGCTTGGGCCAAACCATTAGGCACACCTTTTTTTCCCAAATAATTAGCTATGGCCAAACTATTAGGTGCACCTCAATCCAAATGATTAGCTATGGCCAAAATATTAGGTACACCTTTTTTTTCCACATGGATATGACAGAATAATACTTTATTGCCATCAAATCGTCGCTTACACGGACAACAACTCCTTTGGAAAATAACCCAAACGGGACAAGAAAAAAAACGTTATTATTGACAGAAACGTTTGAGGATTTGAAGAGAAGTGAAATTGCCAAGAAAAGCGAGCGGATCAAACGTGTGCTCCCACATCATTGGGGAAAGGATTTGTTGAAAAATGTAAAAATATATGAAATATACATTCTCATATGATTGCTGCGTCAAGCTAGCAGTTTGTTTGTTACATCTAAAGTCAAAACAGGTTTGAAATCACTTTTTTTAGGCAAGAAGCAAATATCTACACAAGACTTGATTTTTATCTCAAAATATTTATAATAATACGATTATTATTATCTCATAATCATCATCATCTTATTATTATAATAATAATAATTGTATTATGACATAAAAATATTATTACTACATAATAATATTATTATTACTAGTACATAATAATCGTAATATCAAGCTCATTATTACTACATAATAATATTAATCTCATTATTATTATTATTATTAGTACATAATAATAATAATGTAGTAATACTAATAATATTACTACATAATATTATTACTACATAATAATATTACTACATAATAATAATATGATTACTATTACTACATAATAATAATATTATTATTATGTAGTAATTATAATATTATTATTATTATGACATAATACAATTATTATGTTGTAATAATAATTGTATTATTATGACATAATAATAATAATATTATTATTATTATTGTTGTTATTATTACATAATAATAATAATAATAATAATAATAATAATAATAATAATAATAACAATAATAGTGAGATAATTAGTCCAGCATGATTGTCAGTGTGTACATGTCCTGTTAGTAGAAAGTTAAAAACATAATTTCTCCTGAAAATTCTCCTCTCTGATCGCGCTGCCAATCACCGCCATAAAAAAAGGGTTTGGTGCCGGAAGCTTCTAGAGGTTGCTGAAGAGTTCGTTTTTCTTGGTCCAGTCCATAGGGGGCGCTCTCTTGTTGGAGCGCTTCTGGTGGGCCAGCTCCTTGACCTGCTGCAGACTCATGGTCAGGGCGGGGATGGCCCCTGAAGCCACGCCCTGGAGGGGACAACATCCTCCTGTTACATCCACTTTTATTCACTTTATAAAAACTTTTTTAGGGCACCGTCATGCCCTTTAACATGTAACCTGTTTAGAATTGTTTTTATTAGGGCCCGCATGGCCCATTGCATAAGGACTCCCAAAGGGAGTCCTTATGCAATGGGACATAAGGACCTATTGAATTTGTAAGGTTTTATTCTTTCTTCTTCTTATTATTATTATTCTTCCGCAACTTTGCGCTGTAATTTGACCCCCTTAACATACTTCAAAACTCACCAAATTTTACACACACATCAGTAATATACGGCAAAACTCAAAATTGCGCTCTAGCGCCCCCTACGAAAAAAAAAAAACTAGACTGCCTGTAACTCCCACTAGGAAGGTCGGAGAGACATGAAACAAAAACCCTTATGTAGGTGTGACTTAGACCTAGATTTCATAATAGTATATTCTCGGGCAAAAATCAACAGGAAGTTGGCAATTCCCCCTTCAAGACAAAAAAGTACTAAAAACAGTCACTTTTGCCTCTTTGAGCTGTAATTTGACCCCCTTAACATGCTTCAAAACTCACCAAACTGAACACACACATCAGGACTGGCAAATATTGCGATCTAATAAAAAAACCTAACCCCAAATTTAAAAATTGCGCTCTTGAGCAATTTTTGAATAAAACAGAGAAAAAACTGCTCCTCGGAAGAAAAAAAATGACAAAACTGCCTGTAACTCCCACCGGGAAGGTCGGAGAGACATGAAACAAAAACCTCTCCGTAGGTCTCACTTAGACCTACATTTCATAAATTGACAACCCCCAGCAAAAATCTACAGGAAGTTTGCTATTCCCCCTTCAACACAACATTTTTGTAAAAACCGGTCACCTTTCTTCAAACACGTGTTTGACGTTTCGGCTTCAAACTAACACAGGAGAGAGATTGAACGCTTCTGATTAAAAGTTAGTGAAAGAGTTTTGATACCGGCTCCGGTTTTGATTTTATGACCCTTCAAAGAGCCGCTGCGCTGATGCTGCTGTTTTTTCAAGAAGGCTGCTTAAAAGCAGGAAGCACCAGCGGGCCCGACCAATGCTGCTTGCAGCTTTAATTTCAAATGTAACCTTCCTCCGATTAATACAAATAGTTTGATGATAAAATGTTATTTTAATGTAACAATTCAATGTAAACTTCCTGATTAATACAAATAGTTTGATGATAAAATGTGTTTTTTAATGTAACATTTAAATGTAACCTTCCTCTGATTAATACAAATAGTTTTTATATTTTTTAAATCTTATTTTATGTTATTTAAACCTTTTTTTTAATGTATTTATTTATTTTTTTAATACAAATAGTTTAATAATAAAATGTTATTTTTAATGTCACATTTAAATGTAACCTCCCTCTGATGAATACTTTTTAAAAACAATTTACTTTTTAATTTTATTTTTTTATGATTTAAAAAAAATACAATTAGTTTGAGAATAAAATGTTATTTTTAATGTAACATTAAAAAAGGATGTGATCAGAACTTGATTTGAGTTTCAGTTGCACTTCCAAGCCATGAGATGGCAGCACTGTACAGGCTATCTATGCTACGTAGGATGGGTTGTGTTGCGCCCTGCAAAGTGTTTATACTCGAAGTATTTGTTTGATTATAACATTCATTTGAGTTGTAGTTTTAATTAACACATTTGGAGGTGTTGAAATATTAGGTACATGTTTACACCTTTATGCAAATTATTAGCTATGGCCAAAATATTAGGTACACCTTTATGCAAATTATGAGGTATGGCCAAAATATTAGGTACACCTTTATGCAAATTATGAGTTATGGCCAAAATATTAAGTACACCTTTATGCAAATTATTAGCTATGGCCAAAATATTAGGTACACCTTTATGCAAATTATGAGGTATGGCCAAAATATTAGGTACACCTTTATGCAAATTATGAGGTATGGACAAAATATTAGGTACACCTTTATGCAAATTATTAACTATGGCCAAAATATTAGGTACACCTTTATGCAAATTATTAACTATGGCCAAAATATTAGGTACACCTTTATCCAAATTATTAGCTATGGCCAAAATATTAGGTACACCTTTATGCAAATTATGAGGTATGGCCAAAATATTAGGTACATATTTATTTTCAAATGATTAGTTATGGCCAAAATATTAGGTACACCTTTATGCAAATGATTAGCTACGGCCAAAATATTAGGTACACCTTTCTTTTCCAAATGATTAGCTATGGCCAAAATATTAGGTACACCTTTAGCCAAATTTTGAACTATGGCCAAAACATTAGGTACACCTTTATCCAAATTATTAGCTATGGCCAAAATATTAGGTACACCTTTATGCAAATTATGAGGTATGGCCAAAATATTAGGTACATATTTATTTTCAAATGATTAGTTATGGCCAAAATATTAGGTACACCTTTATGCAAATGATTAGCTACGGCCAAAATATTAGGTACACCTTTCTTTTCCAATGATTAATTTTGGCCAAAATATTAGGTACACCTTTATGCAAATTATGAGGTATGGCCAAAATATTAGGTACATATTTATTTTCAAATGATTAATTATGGCCAAAATATTAGGTACACCTTTATGCAAATTATGAGGTATGGCCAAAATATTAGGTACACTTTTAGCCAAATTTTGAGCTATGGCCAAAATATTAGGTACACTTTATGCAAATTATTAGCTATGGCCAAAATATTAGGTACACCTTTATGCAAATTATGAGGTATGGCCAAAATATTAGGTACACTTTTATTCAAATGATGAGGTATGGCCAAAATATTAGGTACATATTTATTTTCAAATGATTAATTTTGGCCAAAATATTAGGTACACCTTTATGCAAATTATGAGGTATGGCCAAAATATTAGGTACACCTTTATGCAAATTATGAGGTATGGCCAAAATATTAGGTACACTTTTATTCAAATGATGAGGTATGGCCAAAATATTAGGTACATATTTATTTTCAAATGATTAATTATGGCCAAAATATTAGGTACACCTTTATGCAAATTATGAGGTATGGCCAAAATATTAGGTACACTTTTAGCCAAATTTTGAGCTATGGCCAAAATATTAGGTACACCTTTATACAAATTTTTAGCTATGGCCAAAATATTAGGTACACCTTTATGCAAATTATAAGGTATGGCCAAAATATTAGATACACCTTTATGCAAATTATTAGCTATGGCCAAAATATTAGGTACACCTTTATGCAAATTATGAGGTATGGCCAAAATATTAGGTACATATTTATTTTTAAATTATTAATTATGGCCAAAATATTAGGTACACCTTTATGCAAATTATGAGGTATGGCCAAAATATTAGGTACACCTTTATGCAAATTTTGAGCTATGGCCAAAATATTAGGTACATATTTATTTTCAAATGATTAGTTATGGCCAAAATATTAGGTACACCTTTATGCAAATTATTAGCTATGGCCAAAATATTAGGTACACCTTTCTTTTCCAAATGATTAGCTATGGCCAAAATATTAGGTACACCTTTATCCAAATGTTGAAATCCCCATGTGAAACCGCTAATGCTAATAGTAGCCTGTCTATGGCAAATCCAACATAAACTAGCATCAAGCTAGCGCATTTTGTCAGAGTGGAGCCTTACTTTACGTTGTAGTGTTTTCTACCAAGCATACTTTCTTTGTTGCTGTTGAAAATGTTAACATTATTTAGAGGGAGTTTGTCTGAGTCTGCTCTCAGTGCTGCTTGAGTGATTTTATTTTTCTTGATATGGATTTGTTGTCTATGTTCTATGTTTCCTGTCACCTACCTCGGGGGGAGTGCTGCTGCTGGGCGAGGTGATGGAGGCGTTGGACGAGGCGTTGGATGGAGAAGGGCTGACCGACGGCTTGGAGTCTCTCTCGGCCCCGCCCCCGTTCACCTGGCAACACAAACACTGACGTCACTTCACGCCATCGGCTGGAAGAATACGTAACAATATTCTAGGGAGCGTGGTGAAGTTGTGTTGAATTTAAACAACAATATTCTAGGGAGCGTGGTGAAGTTGTGTGTTGAATTTAAACAACAATATTCTAGGGAGCGTGGTGAAGTTGTGTTGAATTTAAACAACAATATTCTAGGGAGCGTGGTGAAGTTGTGTGTTGAATTTAAACAACAATATTCTAGGGAGCGTGGTGAAGTTGTGTTGAATTTAAACAACAATATTCTAGGGAGCGTGGTGAAGTTGTGTTGAATTTAACCAACAATATTTTAGGGAGCGTGGTGAAGTTGTGTTGAATTTAACCAATAATATTTTCGGGAGCGTGGTGAAGTTGTGTGTTTCATTGAAACAACAATATTCTAGGGAGCGTGGTGAAGCTGTGTGTTGAATTTAAACAACAATATTTTAGGGAGCGTGGTGAAGCTGTGTGTTTAATTGAAACAACAATATTCTAGGGAGCGTGGTGAAGTTGTGTGTTGAATTTAAACAACGATATTCTAGGGAGCGTGGTGAAGTTGTGTGTTGAATTATTTATTCTAGGGAGCGTGGTGAAGTTGGGTGTTGAATTAAAACAACAATATTCTAGGGAGCGTGGTGAAGTTGTGTCGAATTTAAACAACAATATTCTAGGGAGCGTGGTGAAGTTGTGTGTGGAATTTAAACAACAATATTCTAGGGAGCGTGGTGAAGTTGTGTCGAATTTAAACAACAATATTCTAGGGAGCGTGGTGAAGTTGTGTGTTGAATTTAAACAACAATATTCTAGGGAGCGGGGTGAAGTTGTGTGTTGAATTTAAACAACAATATTCTAGGGAGCGTGGTGAAGTTGTGTGTTGAATTTAAACAACGATATTCTAGGGAGCGTGGTGAAGTTGTGTCGAATTTAAACAACGATATTCGAGGGAGCGTGGTGAAGTTGTGTGTTTAATTGAAACAACAATATTCTAGGGAGCGTGGTGAAGTTGTGTGTTGAATTTAAACAACAATATTCTAGGGAGCGTGGTGAAGTTGTGTGTTTAATTGAAACAACAATATTCTAGGGAGCGTGGTGAAGTTGTGTGTTGAATTTAAACAACAATATTCTAGGGAGCGTGGTGAAGTTGTGTGTTTAATTGAAACAACAATATTCTAGGGAGCGTGGTGAAGTTGTGTGTTGAATTTAAACAACGATATTCTAGGGAGCGTGGTGAAGTTGTGTCTTGAATTTAAACAACAATATTCTAGGGAGCGTGGTGAAGTTGTGTCGAATTTAAACAACAATATTCTAGGGAGCGTGGTGAAGTTGTGTGTTGAATTTAAACAACAATATTCTAGGGAGCGTGGTGAAGTTGTGTCGAATTTAAACAACAATATTCTAAGGAGCGTGGTGAAGTTGTGTGTTTAATTGAAACAACAATATTCTAGGGAGCGTGGTGAAGTTTTGTTGAATTTAAATAAAAATATTCTAGGGAGTGTGGTGAAGTTGTGAGTTGAATTGAAACAACAATATTCTAGGGAGCGTGGTGAAGTTGTGTGTTGAATTTAAACAACAATATTTTAGGGAGCGTGGTGAAGTTGTGTGTTGAATTTAAACAACAATATTCTAGGGAGCGTGGTGAAGTTGTGTGTTGAATTTAAACAATATTCTAGGGAGCGTGGTGAAGTTGTGTCGAATTTAAACAACAATATTCTAGGGAGCGTGGTGAAGTTGTGTGTGGAATTTAAACAACAATATTCTAGGGAGCGTGGTGAAGTTGTGTCGAATTTAAACAACAATATTCTAGGGAGCGTGGTGAAGTTGTGTGTTGAATTTAAACAACAATATTCTAGGGAGCGGGGTGAAGTTGTGTGTTGAATTTAAACAATATTCTAGGGAGCGTGGTGAAGTTGTGTGTTGAATTTAAACAACAATATTCTAGGGATCGTGGTGAAGTTGTGTCGAATTTAAACAACAATATTCTAGGGAGCGTGGTGAAGTTGTGTGTTTAATTGAAACAACAATATTCTAGGGAGCGTGGTGAAGTTGTGTGTTGAATTTAAACAACAATATTCTAGGGAGCGTGGTGAAGTTGTGTGTTTAATTGAAACAACAATATTCTAGGGAGCGTGGTGAAGTTGTGTGTTGAATTTAAACAACGATATTCTAGGGAGCGTGGTGAAGTTGTGTGTTGAATTTAAACAACAATATTCTAGGGAGCGTGGTGAAGTTGTGTGTGGAATTTAAACAACAATATTCTAGGGAGCGTGGTGAAGTTGTGTGTTGAATTTAAACAACAATATTCTAGGGATCGTGGTGAAGTTGTGTGTTGAATTGAAACAACAATATTCTAGGGAGCGTGGTGAAGTTGTGTGTTGAATTTAAACAACAATATTCTAGGGAGCGTGGTGAAGTTGTGTTTAATTTAAACAACAATATTCTAGGGAGCGTGGTGAAGTTGTGTGTTGAATTTAAACAACGATATTCTAGGGAGCGTGGTGAAGTTGTGTCGAATTTAAACAACGATATTCGAGGGAGCGTGGTGAAGTTGTGTGTTTAATTGAAACAACAATATTCTAGGGAGCGTGGTGAAGTTGTGTGTTGAATTTAAACAACGATATTCTAGGGAGCGTGGTGAAGTTGTGTGTTGAATTTAAACAACAATATTCTAGGGAGCGTGGTGAAGTTGTGTCGAATTTAAACAACAATATTCTAGGGAGCGTGGTGAAGTTGTGTGTTGAATTTAAACAACAATATTCTAGGGAGCGTGGTGAAGTTGTGTCGAATTTAAACAACAATATTCTAAGGAGCGTGGTGAAGTTGTGTGTTTAATTGAAACAA